>NC_140965.1:40557873-40675373 GCF_056783735.1 Eptatretus burgeri
TTTGAAAAAGAAGTCGTGCATTATGATAGAAAAGAGAAAACCGCACGTAGTGGGGGGGGGGGGGGGGACGTAACAGATTGGGATTCCGGTTGGTTTTGCATGTTAATTTTTTGCAACTATTATGAATGTGTTCTTAGCATTGCCAGGAAGTGGAAAAATGTTGTCGCCATTTTTTCTGTGGACCTTCAGTAACCTTGACACAACGTCAAAGCTGAAAGGTCGTTTTTGACCCAACGTACTGTATTAATCATGCTTTGTTTCAGAGTCTGGAGTGCCAGAATGTTACATTGTGTTTTCTAAAGTTTCTGACAAATATTCAATCTGAACTAACAGTGTCTTCCTTACAGAATGTCTGTTTATCCTGTTTATGATCATACAACTAACTTATTGTTGAACTTCACAGCCACGACCCATCCAAACCAGCATATAATACTGAGATCTCACTTTCTCCTCTTCAGCTAACTTTTGCATGATAGTTAAGGCCTGAGAAATAATAAATACACATCTACAATCATTTGCAAAAGTTTAGGACCACCTAAAGGAACATAAAACTACATGAAAGGAACATCATGACCTGTCACTGGCTGTATGGACAAGACAGGAAGAGAACATTGCTCGGCTCAAGACTGTGTTCATATCGTCCATGAATCCTATGAAGTACGAGTGTGAAGACCTGCCCAACATCATCACAAAGGTTGTGATGCCAGCTGAGGTGCAGAAAGATGTGTGCAACCAAGAAGACATTGGGCAGCAGAAGTATGCCAACTTTGTTGAGGAACGCATCAACACGAATGAGGTCAGTATCTGGGCCAGAATGAAGAAGGTTCAACTGAAGGCATGGAAAAGTGCAAGGAAGTCGGTAAAACACAAAGTGGCTGATCAGGGAGTGGAGCTCAAGGACGACAGATCACCATTTGCCCGCATGTTGATAGTTGCACGCTCACGCTCCGAGATGAACCTCAAGGAGAGTATTGGCCAGCATGAGTTCACGTATCTCCCATGAGCCTTGTTCACAGTGAGTGGTGAACTCCTACCATGCACAGACAAAAGCAAGCTGATGGCTGTACTTGAGGACCTCCCAAACAAAATTAGTGTTGATCTGCAACCAGAGGATGTCACCAATGACATTGTTCCCTTGACACCAAGGAAGGCAACTGTAATTGATGGAATGGCAATTGTCCAGGCAATGGGTAAGCCACCTTGGGTCAAGACATGTGCTCAATGGGCTGACCACTTTATAGCTACACTGGACAGCAAGTGCAGAGAATATGATGAGCTCCATCTAGTCTTTGACAGTTATGATCTTCCCACTTCACTGAAAGAGGCCACAAGGAAGAGACGCCAGGGTCGTAAGCCAGCAACTGCTTACCTCGTCACAGACAATACACAAATTGGCAAGGTGTCAGCAAAGCAGTTCCTATCCAGTACCGCAACCAAAGATGAACTGACAGTTTATCTTGCAAAGAAAGCTCTCCACCACTTTGAGGGTAAGCCCAAAGTCTTCATAGTGACTTCGTGGCAAGAGGTCCTCTCAAACTCCATGGATGTTCAACATCTCTGCAGCTCCCAAGAAGAAGCTGACACGAGACTTATCCTGCACAGTCTGGATGCTGTTTGAAGAGGAGCAACAGAACTCTACATTCAGTCACCTGACACTGACGTTTTTGTCCTTGCAATCCACCGTTACCATCAGCTCTGCAGGAACACATACTTTGTCACTGGTGTGGGGAACAAGGAGCGAGTAATCTCACTGGGACCAATTGTGAATGCACTTGGTGATGCAAAGGCTGAAGCCTTACCAGGATTTCATGCCTTCTCTGGAGCTGACGTAACAGGTCGATTTGCAGGCAAGGGGAAGCTGACCTGTTGGCAAGCACTTCACAGATGCTCCATGGAGGTGGTATCTGCATTTGCTGCCTTAGGGACGTCCGAGAAGCTGGAAGTTGACACTGAACGAGCCATTGAGACATGTGTTTGCCAGCTCTATGAGCCTGGTAACACTGTGATGGATGTTATCTCAGATGGAAGCTTTTCACCAAGAAACAACTGGAGGCTCAAAAGCTACCTCCGACACGAGGAGCCTTAGATGAAGCCATTGCCTGGGCACATTACCAGGCCATGGTGTGGCGTCAGGATAACATTCCTCACCCTCAGCTACCACCAGCAACAACCTATGGGTGGAAGGAAGAGGGGGATACGCTAGTACCAGTACCAACAAGGGATCCTCCAGCTCTCGCCACAGTTACTCACCTCATCAAATGTGGGGGCAAGAAGACCAGTTGCACATCACACTGTTCCTGTCGGTCACAGGGCCTCAACTGCTCCGAGATGTGTTTGTGTGGAGCCGATGAGGAGGTGTGCAGTGATGTCAACCAGGCACTCTTAGGAATTGAAGAGGATGAAGAAGGAGATCCTTCCATCTAACTATGAACACAAACACTAAATGAACATTGAAGTTCTATCCTGCATTAGCTGACCAGAACCAGCCAGATGGTGGACTGAAATAACTAAATAAAACATGTTTGAGCTGTGAGATTATCACTGTATTTAAAATTTAGAAGTCAAAAAACCAAAATAAAGTTTGAGTTGTTGAAAGGAGTGTTTTTTCTTAATTATTATATTACTTTTAGCAATATATTGGGTGTTTGCTTTGCATACAGAATGTATTTTGGGGTAATATAATGAAATTATTTAGCACGATTTGGGCCATAATTTGAAATTGAGAGAAAAGTATAAAGAAAATCACCCAAAAAAATGGCGACATTTTTTGGTAAGTTAAATCCTTCCAGAACAGTCCAATCAGTGGCCAAAGATTAACTTTTGAAACCAACGGGAAAACACTGGCCCCCCCACTAATGGGAGAAAGAGGAAGTTGGAACATTTTAAAACACCTTTTTTATTTTAAGGTTAGTCAAGAGAAAGGTCGAGTAAAGGAAGAGGTTGATGAAAAAATTGTGAAGGTGTATGGTGAATACCTTCACGATCAAATTGGGATTGGAAAGGTGGATCGGCAAGGAGTCATGGGAGGAAGAGGAAGACATGTGGTTGGTTACTGGACGTGTAATAGTTAGGGAATTTTAGCAAATTGTATTGACCATCTGGGAAAAAATTGCTTGCCAAAAAATTTCTTCACCAACGTATTCATCTCGGTGTCTACTAACACCTATCAATTAGTGCAAACCCAAATCCTTGTGGAAAATTCTGGGGAGCCAAAGTTCGGATGCTCAGAGGGCCTGGGAGAAAAAAAAAAAAAAAAAAAAATCGGAAAAATTAACTTTTGCCAATATTGACTTGTGGGATGTTTAACTCGGGGTTTTTTGGGGTGCTGAATTGATTCCAACCATTAGATTTGAGGAAAAATGAATCCCTAGCTGCAAAATATTGATATGATACATTTTTAGATATCTCAGACTGTGTTTTGTGGTAATTTGACTCAATTGATTCAGATTGTTCAAAATGTGCTGAAACCAGCATACAACATTTTAGAAACCACTGCTATATTGTTGGTTATACTTGTGCTCATGCTCAGTAGAATTCAGATTCTCAGACCATGAATGGTCCAGCACATGGACCAACATCACGACAGAAACCACACTCATGCGTGAGCCAAAATCCTCCGGTGGTCTAAACAGAGGCCGCTTTCAGAATGAGTCTTCTCATAAGTCTTGGGTTCAGACTCTGAACCACTTCTCGTTCATTCAGCAAGAGCTAGAAAGAAGCATGGTCAAATGTGCGGTACCTGTCCACACCGACGTTAAAAGAGCCCAAATGAAGAGAGTTAACGATGCTGTCAACACCATAGTTGGGTGGTTGGAGGAAGTCAACCCTTTCGATGCCACACGGGACAAGAAGACTCTGATGTCCTTCTCAACCGGGTTCAGCAGCACTCCCAAAGACTAAGTCAACGCTGATTAAGCAGAAGAAGTTGGCAGAGCCATACAGGCTAAGATGGATGGGAAAACTGTTGTGGATGCAATGGTAACCAAACACAAGGTCAAATCACTTGCAAGCCTCAGATCTGGACCCAAAGTCAATGGCGAGAAGCTGGTCATTGACTCACTGAAGCTATTCAACCGCCTCATTGTCATCAGTGAGCGTGAAGTCAAGACCAAAGAAGCTCTGCGCTTTGAGTTGACGCCAAAACCGATGTCTCTGTTTGACAAAAATCAAAAGTTGCGAAAGCTAGACAAGGCTGCCCTAGCAAGGTCCCTGAAGGCATGTGTGGCACCTGTCGAACAAACCCCTGCACAACCCTTGTGGTTGATGGTGGGTGGCTCCTGCACAATGTCAAGTGGGAAGCTAATCTTACTTGGAAGGATGTTGCCGAGAGCTACCTCCGGTTTGTGAAGTCCATGGGGAACCATCGCCTCCAGATAACGGTGATCTTTGACGGATATGGCAGCTGCACCAAGGACCATGACCACTTGCGACGAACAAAGAATGCATGCTGTGACATTCAGATTCGTCTGGATCTCAAAATTGTCATTGCAAGAGACAAGTTCCTCGATAACAAGAACAACAAAGCCCAGCTCATTCTGCTCCTTGCTGAGACATTTGGTAGGAATGGAATCAGTGTACAGCAATGCTCCGATGATGCCGACACCTCCATAGTCTGCGCAGCTCGAGATGAGGCAAGAGAGTCCCCTGTCGAGGTGAGGGCTGAGGACACAGATGTCCTGGTTATGCTGATTCATCATGTTGCAGACCATCCAATCTTCCTCACGACAGCCAAAGAAATATCTTAAGATGCCGGAAAGATCCGGGAGGCCCTCCTAGAGATATACCGGAGGTATCTCATCTTCTTGCACAGCTTCTCTGGCTGCGATAAGAGAGTCTGCAATTTTTGGGTTTCGCAAACCAACTTTGCAAAAGCCGCTGTCACACCTTGACGTTTTAGCCAGCGTATGGCAACGTATCAAAATGTATGTAAAACGCTGGCGTACGCTGAACTATTGGTTTTTTTTTTAATTTTTGGGCGTATAATAACGTGTTTGACGTATGCATAACGTATTAGTAACGTACACAGAACGTTTTAATCACATATAGATAACTTTTACCAACGAATGCTGAGCATGTTGTTGGCGTTCACAACCTATGCCCGACGATAGTCTAACTTATGCATAGCGCGGCAGCGTATCGCCGACGATCACGTTGCATCTGCTATTAATAGGCTGCGGCTCGACGATTCAAATCATAACCGCACTAGACATCGAAGTGTGAAGCCGCTGTCACACCTTGACGTTTTAGCCAGCGTATGCCGACGTATGAAAAATTTGCCGAACCAAGCTGGCACACGTCAAATACGTTATGGGTAAGTTTTGTATACGTTAAGAGCACGCTGGCATATGTCGTAGTACGCTGGCATACGTCATTGTTCGCCGAGTACGTCGAGAAATTTTCAACATGTTGAAAATTTCTCGATGTACGACACACATTCCGCATATGCTGGCATAAGTTCTAAGCACGCTACGCGATCGTTGACACACGTCGACATAGGTTACTTGTACGTTACTCATAAGTCGAAACACGTCAAGGTAATGTTTAGCGTACCCGAAACTTATTTCTAACCTATGAGTAACGTGTTGTAGGCACGTTACGCGATCGTTGACACACGTTACTTGTAAAGTACTCATAAGTTGAAACGCGTCAATGTCATGGTTAGCGTCAGTGTTCCAGACTCCCTGGTTGTTGTTTTTTTTCTTCGGTATGACGGTTATGATTTAAATCGTTGAGCGGCAGCCTTTTAATTATATGATATTATAATCGCACTAGAAATCGAAGTGTCAACATGACCGTCATACCGAAGAAAAAAAAACAACAACCAGGGAGTCTGGAACACTGACGCTAACCATGACATTGACGCGTTTCGACTTATGAGTACCTTACAAGTAACGGGTGTCGACGTGTGTCAACGATTGCGTAACGTGCCTACAACTTATGGCCAGCATTATGCGGAACGTGTGAGTCATACGCTGGCATACGTCGGGAAATTTCAAGCATGGAAAATTTGTCTAACAGCTCGGCGAACTATGACGTTTGCCAGCATACGACGACATATACCAGCGTTCTTCGACGTATGCCAGCGTGCTCTTAACGTATACAAACTTACCCATAACGCATTCGACGTGTGCCGGCATTTTAGGCCAATTTTGCACACGTCAGGCATATGTTGGCTAAATCGTCAAGGTGTGACAGGGCCTTAAGCAAGCTCTGCAAGACTGATGAAGCAGAGAGGGCAATGGACTTGTTTATGGACATCCGAGCTGAGAAAGGTGATATCATTAAAGCAGGCTGTGATCTTTTCATGCTCATGTTCCATGGGAAATCCTCCAAAGACTTGACATTCGACATCTTCAGCAAGCGAGCTGCTACTGGGAGCATAAAACCTGAGAAACTCTCCCCCCCCACAACAGGAGGCACAGCACAGCACTCTCTCTGAGCTTACCTCCAGACTAGAGACTGGCTGATGCTGCAAAGTCCATCGTTGGATGCCCAGGACTATGGAGGGCAACTCACTGAGCTAGGATATGCATCAGTCCCTTCTACAGACCCCATTGCACCAGAGTACCTCCTGACGCTTGCCAGCTGCAACTGTGCGGGGAACTGCAGCTCCCTCAGGTGCTGCTGTAAAAAGCAAGGAGTCAAGTGTATTTCTGCTTCGGCATCCATCATGGTAACTCTTGCCTGAACATAAACCAGCTGGATGACAAGAGGAGCGAGGAAGATACTGGGGAGTTTGATGAATAAGGTTGTAAGAGCTGACGAAGCAACATTTCCATTGAGCACAGTTCTGTTAAAAATGTCAATAAAATACATTTTATATGATAAAGGAGTTTTTTTTCCTCAAAAATAATGGTTGGAATCAATTCAGCACCCCAAAAACCCCTAGTTCGACATCCCACGAGTCAATATTGGCAAAAGTTAATTTTCCAATTTTTTCGCGCAGGCCCTCAGAGCACCCGAACTTTGATTGCCTCCCCAGAATTTTCCACAAGGATTTGGGTTTGCACTAATTGATAGGTGTTAGGAGACACCGAGTTGAATATGTTAGTGAAGAAATTTTTTGGTAAGCAATTTTTTCACAGATGGTCAATACAATTTGCTAAATTTCCCTAACTATAAGGTGAGAAGGGAAAAATGTTTTTAGTTATTTTTATTTTTTATTTTTGAAGACATTAAACAGGGGGTAAGTTAGGAGGAACTGAAAGAGAGGTAAAGGGATGGTGGTGAAAATAAAAAGCTGAAGTTAATAAGGAGAAAATACAATAAACACGATCATGCACACAGACGAGGATAAGCCTAAGGGAAGGCCTCAAGGAACCTGATGGAAAAGTTTGATGAATACTCACAAATTGGCAAAAGTTTTTAAACAAAACCGAACGAGAAACACATGGTAAAGAAGAAGACAACAAATTAACAGAAAAAAACGCGACAAAAAACGACCGGGAAAACTTATTTTTGAGAAAGTCGGCAGAGACCATGAAGAACACCACCATAGCTCAAGAACCGCAAACAGGAAAAGACGCTAGATGAGCATGTGTTCACCATTTGGAGTTCAACAGCAATACCATATTATATACAGTGGGGAGAACAAGTATTTGATACACTGCCGATTTTGCAGGTTTTCCCACTTACAAAGCACGTAGAGGTCTGTAATTTTTATCATAGGTACACTTCAACTGTGAAAGACGTAATCCAAAACAAAAATCCTGAAAATCACATTGTATGATTTTTAAATAATTAGTTTGCCTTTTATTGCATGAAATAAGTATTTGATACATCAGAAAAACAGAACTTAATATTTGGTACAGAAACCTTTGTTTGCAATTACAGAGATCAGACGTTTCCTTTTTGTTCTTAACCAGGTTTGTACAGACTGCAGCAGGGATTTTGGCCCACTCCTCCATACAGATCTTCTCCAGATCCTTCAGGTTTCGGGGCTGTCGCTGGGCAACACAGACTTTCAACTCCCTCCAAAGATTTTCTATTGGGTTCAGGTCTGAAGACTGGCTAGGCCACTCCAGGACCTTGAGATGCTTCTTACGGAGCCACTCCTTAGTTGCCCTGGCTGTGTGTTTCGGGTCGTTGTCATGCTGGAAGACCCAGCCAAGCCCCATCTTCAATGCTCTTGTTGAGGGAAGGAAGTTGTTGGCCAAGATCTCGCGATACATGGCCCCATCCATCCTCCCCTCAATACGGTGCAGTTGTCCTGTCCCCTTTGTAGAAAAGCATCCCCAAAGAATGATGTTTCCACCTCCATGCTTAACAGTTGGGATGCTGTTCTTGGGGTTGTACTCATCCTTCTTCTTCCTCCAAACACGGCGAGTGGAGTTTAAACCAAAAAGCTCTATTTTGGTCTCATCAGACCACATGACCTTCTCCCATTCCTCCTCTGGATCATCCAGATGGTCATTGGCAAACTTCAGACAGGCCTTAACATGCGCTGGCTTGAGCAGAGGGACCTTGCATGTGCTGCAGGATTTTAATCCATGACGGCGTAGTGTGTTACTTATGGTTTTCTTTGATACTGTGGTCCCAGCTCTCTTCAGGTCATTGACCAGGTCCTACCGTGTAGTTCTGGGCTGATCCCTCACCTTTTTCATGATCATTGAGGCTCCACGAGGTGAGATCTTGCATGGAGCCCCAGACCGAGGGAGATTGACTGTTATCTTGAACTTCTTCCATTTTCTCATAATTGCGCCAACAGCTGTTGTTGCCTTCTCACCAAGCTGCTTGCCTATAGTTCTGTAGCGCATCCCAGCCTTGTGCAAGTCTACAATTTTGTCCCTGATGTTCTAAGACAGCTCTCTGGTCTTGCCCATTGTGGAGAGGTTGGAGTCTGATTGATTGAGTGTGGACAGCTGTCTTTTATGCAGATAACGAGTTCAAACAGGTGCAGTTAATACAGGTAATGAGTGGAGAATGGGAGGGCTTCTTAAAGACAAAACTAATAGGTCTGTGAGAGCCGGAATTCTTACTGGTTGGTAGGTGATCAAATACTTATTTCATGCAATAAAATGCAAATTAATTATTTAAAAATCATACAATGTGATTTTCAGGATTTTTGTTTTAGATTCCGTCTTTCACAGTTGAAGTGTACCTATGATAAAAATTACAGACCTCTACGTGCTTTGTAAGTGGGAAAACCTGCAAAATCGACAGTGCATCAAATACTTGTTTTCCCCACTATATATATATATATATATATATATATATATATATATATATATATATATATATATATATATATATATATATATATATATATATATATATATATATATATATATATATATATGCATATATACATATATATGTTTAGGATGGTAAGAAGGTGAGAAGCAAAGAAGAACCCATTCTTATTGGCTTTGCTGTGTACATTTTCCTGTCAATATTCATTTTCTTCCGTTAAATAACCACAAGTTTGAAGTCTGGCACGATAGCCGAGAGGGAAACCACATGTCAGACATCGCACACCAACCTCAAAACTTTCTAGCCTGGGTTAGAAACTGTAATCCCAATGTTTCACAGGCAGTGCGAGGCATCAATGTGTCTGCCGTCCTTTGAAACCTGGTGTCTCATCTGCCTGCATTAGTTGGTGGGTGATAAAACTCCCACGCAGGCTTGCCAGCACCATGAACAAATTCCAAATTCCTGCCTTAACCTACGAATGGCATTACATCAGCGGTGCAGCAACACCCTCAGCTAAGGATGCAACCCCACAGTCTTGTACTGCACAAGCAAGAATAATAATAAGACAGCAAGTATGGACTACACCTACCTGCTGGTTAGACAATCGGTTACAGTAATTTAGGTTTCGTGACAATAATCCCAAATGTCTTAACCCAATGCAATTCCTTCTATAAATAATATACTAGAATACAAGACCCGTCGCTTCGCTGATGGAAATACCAACCTTTGCTGTGATGGCTAATCAATAAGAAAAAGGATTCCTGGTAGTGCAGAAAGAACCAGCGTCGCAAGTTGGTGTTTGCAGTTCTGCCACGTATGCCCATGTACCCATAAAAATAGATTAAAAAAAAAAAAAAAGATTCCATCACAAATCTTCCCTGGAGTTCCCTGAATCCACCATAGTTGGATTTATTTCAATCTGTTAATCCGTTCTCAAGTTATAACATAACAGACAGACAGACAGACAGAGACAGACAAACAGACAGGCCAAAAAATATAGATAGATAGATAATATACTACTTTCATTTTTAATGTCCCCAATTATTACCACCTTGTGGAGTCAGCCAGTCCCACAAACATCTGTACTATTACAAATATTACAGGGATATGAGGAGAGTAAATAAATCAACCTGGTACATACATGTATGGGATTTGATCTTGGTTTTTCAGAATCACAAGCCATTGCAATGCCAAACAATTAAGCAAAGACAAACAATGTCAATGGTATGGCAGGTAAAATAGTTTTAGACTCTTGCCAATGTGATTATTGCATTTGTCAACAACAGTCACCTGTGGCTCTGCACCAACATCACCATCTGCATGTTGATCACCCCTCTCCAGATGAGATGGCTGTTTCTCTCGAGGAGCCCAAGCATTGGGAACAGATCGACTGTCCACTGCAGAAACACATGACAGTATAATGCACATGCTTGAAGTGGAAAGACAATGTGCATTGCAACACAAGTCCTATGTCAATAATTTATCCAAGGAAGGTGAGCAAAAACAGGATATCTTGCCACATTTCTTTTTCTATACACAAGAGGTTCAAGGAAGAGAAAGGTGATGTAGCAAAAAGACAATGAACCAACAGTAGGACAGTGTAGCAAAGTTGGACACGAAACAAACAAATAAATGATTGAATAGAGGACACACACACACACACACACACACACACACACACACACACACACACACACACACACACACACACACACACACACACACACACACACACACACACACACACACACACACACACACAGAGAGAGCAGTAACCCACAAGAGCATTGGGTTCGGTAGGATAGGGTTAATGAAGGTTTAAAAAAAGAAAAAAAGAAAGTCCATCAATATCAATTTGTTGACTGAATGGGTGGAAGAAGTCAAAGTCAAACAGGTAAGTGGCCTTGTATACCAGAGGCAGCAAGCTTGCCAAGCAGAGCAAGATGCCAGAGAGTTAAATGCCCAAAATAGGTTCAGAAAGAGATGGGTCTGACATCTTGTTTGAAATTGAGGTCAGCACCATCCTCCATACATTGCAGCAAGAACAGCATTATAATGTCGAGAATTGAGTGACTATTCCAAAATTCAAAATAATGGTCAGACATGAAATCATTTAAAATGAGAAAAGACGACATCAGCATCAGATGGAATCCATGACATTGCATGTAATTGGAAGCAAGCTTACAGATCTGTAGTTAAGAGGAGCTGTTGTTATACCCTCTTGTGGGCAATGTTTGCTGACTTCAAGGCAAACAGGAAGAAGCTGAAGAAGGACAGACTCAAGAGTGCTGAAAGAGGAAATGCAGGAGCAGGAGAACAGAATTTGAGAGCAAAGGCACTGATGCCTTCTGGGCCAGCACCGAAGCTGCACATGACTACCTTCGAATGAGAAGACAATGATGTTTTCTGGCTTGCCTCAGGATACACACACAGTTGTGAACTTTATGGAATGACCGAAAGTTTTTTTTTCCCCCCCCTCAGTTGGGGTGGCCTTCCATGCTGACAAAGCAAACCGTTTGACTGCCCCAGCCTCATCACAGGATTCCGTGCAACAGGACGAAGAGGATGGATAGGAAAGCCAAAGATATGATGGCGTAAACTGGAGCAGGAGAGAAAGCAGACTTTAGGATGGTATTCTCAGTTAAAGATTATACTGTTCAATATCAGATGCTGTCGAGATGTAAGCCCAATGATGAGAGTGGAGATTGCAGTCCTTGCTCGTTGGTCGATGCAAAAAGTCAGATTCTGTATGTGGAGGTTGCCATGTCACAAACAGAATCAGGGTTTTGACAAGAACATGTCCAGAAGAGCAAAGGAGGAACAGAAGAATTTGGATGGAGGATTAGTCATTGCAAGGTCCAGGGGGCAGGACATACTGGTTGCAGAAAGCCAAAGTGGAAAGGTTATAGATTGGATCAGATCCACAGAATTGAAATGCCATGACTAGTTGTTGCAGAGCTGACACACAGCAAGCAGACATGGGGCAGTTGAAATTGCAGCAGATATTAGAGGTATTCAAGAGGGTGGGGAGGAAACGTGTAGAAAATAAACAGTGGAGAATGGAGTTCCTGACATCGACAACAACACCACCACCAGGCCGGATATCAGATAGGTCAAGATAGAAGTGATAATAGCTAGGGAGAGATACAGAAGACATCCGGTAGGAGGAACGTTTCCATTAGACGTACAATGTTTGGAACTGAAACAGTAACCTCAATGCAAAGATCAGTAATAACAACAGATAACAGATCAAGTAAGTAATAACAGACATTGTATATATCAGGGTTCGCACTGTGGTGGAAGCCCAAATTTCCAGTTTTCCAGGAAAAAAAAGTGGTTTTCCAAGACTTTTAACACAAATGTTTTATGTAACAAGTGCAATGGAATAAATCACAAGAATAAGAATGAAACCTTGTTTGTTTTCTGTTATTCCATATGATATTCAATTGAATATTTAAGTAATACATGTATACCGACAGAGAAAATATACTGGCTTTGCATGTTATACCACAGAACCATTCCAAGTTGTATATTTTGCAGCATTAAACAAGAAGGGCACTCGGTCGAGCACATACCTCCACCACTACACAAAATGCCTGATCCATGAGAATATAATCGGACCCAATACATTTTTGAAATATCATGCCATATATAGTTTTTGGCCCCATCTCTCAATGGAGAATCACATTAAAAAATAAAGAATCCTCATATCAAAGGGCGGAGGAGCTCCTTGTGAGCCAACGGCCATCCATATCTAGTGCCCAACTGTGTCTGCGGACGTCCTCCTGCAGTTGGGTCACTTCTTATTAGGAGGTTTGTGGCAGGATTTGCACTCCGGCCACCGTAAAACCCTTCATTCCGCAAAACGCAAAAACGCAAAAAAAAATCTGAAAACCCACTCCGTGGGAGTACCTCCTGTGCAGCTTCCCTTCGCAGGGCAGCTCACCGGATGACGGGATTGGGGCAAAGCCTTCGGGACCCCCAATCTTTGATAGGAGGGAAACCACGGGGTAACATCCCTGGGTCAGATTGCGGGAGAGTGTGTCGGAGTGGTGCTGAGGTGTCGTCCACCAGACGGCGGTCTCCTTGGGTTAACCTGAGGCAGTCCCTTCGGGTGGGTGCCTGGAATGTCCGATCCCTAAGAGAGGATGATCACCTGTCTGTTATCATCTGAGCTCAAGCGTTTGGACATCGGGATTGCAGCTCTCTCTGAGGTTCGGAGACCGGATTGCAGCGAGATAATGGTGGGTGGTTACACCTACTATTGGTGTGGTCGCTCTGATGGTTACCATACCCAAGGAGTTGCTGTAGCTGTGTCCAATAAGCTGACCCCAATGATAATTGAGGTAACACCGGTCAACGAGCGTATGAGATTAAGGATTCGTCACTCCTTAGGTGTCATTTCCCTGGTCTCTGTTCATGCTCCGACTGAGGCGAGTGATCTCACCGTGAAGGATGCATTCTACGCCACACTCGAGTCTGTGGTTGATCAGTGCCCCAGACGAGATACACTTCTAGTCTTGGGGGATTTCAATGCATCGACTGGAACTGATAGGGACGGTTATGAGGTGTGTGTTGGTCCCCATGGGTCAGGAACTATGAACCAGAATAGCACTAAGTTCCTTGACTTTGCAAGAAGTCATGGACTTAGGGTGGCTGGTTCATGGTTTCAGCGCCCACAAGCTCATCGCTGGACTTGGTATTCCAACGCTGGCGGTGTGGCAAAGGAGATTGACCATATCCTCATTAACTGTCGTTGGAGGATGATCCAGAACTGCAGGGTCTACCGGAGTGCTCAGTTCCTCAATACTGACCACAGGCTTGTTGTAGCAACTCTAAAGCTGCACCTTAAATCCTGGAGAATGGTACCATCCCAGCCGAGGCTGGATGTTGCCAAGCTCAGGGATGAGAGAGTAGCTGAGGAGTTTGCGAACAGGCTGAGTGGACACTTGGGGGGTCTGGGTGCTTTGGGGGGTCCTGAAGAGTTGTGGAGCGCCTTCAAGACCACCGTCCTTGATGTTGCCGGTGGATGCCTTGGAGCTCACCGCAGGGCAAAGAAGAATTTTGTCTCTCAAGGGACACTGGATACCATTGACCAGAGTCACAGGGCCAGGCTGAATGGCAGAGCTGAGCTGTTCAGGGAGCTGAGGCGTAAAACTGTACGTGCACTGAGGGTGGACAAGGAGGCCTATGTGCGAGGAATCTGTGAGGGGGTAGAGCATCACCTGTGGACAGGTGATTCTCGTCCCGCTTACAGGGGAATTCGCGCATTACGTTCATCCAAGCCCATCCCTCGGAGCACTACAGTTCGAGCAGAGAGTGGTAGGCCCTTGACAGAGGAGTCTGAAGTGAAGGCCCGCTGGGCCGGTTACTTTGAGCGGTTGTACCAGGCTGATCCCCCAACTGTCGAGTTGGACGTCAAGGGTGTTACAATCCCTGTTGCTGACCCTCGAATCAACTGTGGTCCACCTACGCTTGTGGAAACACGGGCTGCGGTGAACCAGTTGAAACGGGGCAAAGGTCCAGGGATCTGTGGCATCCATGCCGAACTTCTCAAGGCTGGTGGAAATGCTGCACTCGTGTCGTTGCATGCAGTTTTGTGCTCTGCTTGGAACACAGGCATCATCCCAACTGACTGGAAGAGGGGCCTTGTTGTCCCTCTCTGGAAAGGGAAGGGTGATCGCCAAGACTGCAACAACTACCGAGGGGTGACGCTGCTCTCAGTGCCGGGCAAGGTCTTTGCTCGGATAATTCTCGATAGGGTTCGCCACCATCTGCTTGAGCACCAGCGTCCAGAGCAGTCAGGCTTTACACCAAAGAGGTCAACGATTGACCGTATCCTTGCACTTCGTGTCCTCACCGAACGCAGACGAGAGTTTCGGCAGGGGCTGCTTGCAGCCTATGTTGATCTCTGTAAAGCGTTCGATTCAGTGAATCGGGATGTCCTCTGGAGGATTCTTGGTCTTCGTGGGGTGCCACCAAAACTGATCGATCTGATGTCTGAACTCTACTCTGGTACTGAGAGTGCTGTGAAGTGTGGTGGTACCATCTCTGACTTATTTCCAGTTGTTACTGGAGTTCGTCAGGGACGTGTACTTGCCCCCACACTTTTCAGCACTTGTATGGACTGGATTCTAGGGAGGATGTCGGAGAGATCAAGTTGCGGTGCGTCATTTGGGAATGTCAAGATCTCGGACCTTGACTTTGCAGATGATGCAGTCATCTTTGCGGAGACTTTAGACATCCTCTTGGAGGCCCTCGAGGTGCTGAATGAGGAGTCGGAGCCGTTGGGATTACGGGTTTCTTGGGTCAAAACTAAGATCCAGGCTTTCGGTGACATCTTGGATGCTGCTGTCCTGTCTGTGTCTGTTTGTGGTGAGGATGTTGAGGTCGTGGAGTGATTCACTTACCTTGGCAGTGATATTCATGTCTCTGCTGGCTGCGAGTCAGAGGTCAATAGACGTCTGGGTCGGGCCTGGGGAGTCATGGATTCACTGGATCATGGGGTGTGGCGCTGCCGGTACCTGTGCGGGAGGACGAAAGTCCGTGTCTTCAGGTCCTTGGTACTTCCAGTCTTGCTCTATGGGTGCGAGACTTGGACTCTGACCAAGGATCTGAGACGGAGACTTAATTCCTTTGGTACCAGGTCTCTTCGGAGAATCCTTGGCTATCGCTGGTCGGATTTTGTGGCCAACGAGCGGTTGCTGAGAGAGACTCGGATGAGATTTGTTACCTGCATAGTCCGTGAGCGTCAGTTGCGGCTGTATGGACATGTGGCTCGTTTTCCTGACTCTGATCCTGCTCACCAGATTCTCTCAGCGAGGGAGTCTCATGAGTGGAGGAGGCCAGTGGGTCGACCACGTGCCTCATGGTTGCAACAGGTTGACCATCATCTCAAGGAGATGGGGATGGGCCTGGCATCTGCCTGGGGGATGGCCAGACGGAGGCCCCTGGAGTACCGGCGGAAAGTGGACGCAGCAACGTGCTGTTCTGGCACATGCTCCCATACCTGACCTGACCTGACCTCGTATCCGGATTTGAATCTTCACCAAAATCGAATCAATTTGTGGTGGTCACACACCCAACCTGTCCACCAAATTTCATCTGAATCCGTGCACAACTTTTTGAGATATCGTGCTATATATTAGTTGAGCCCAATCTCTCAATGGTGAAGAATAACTTAAAAAAATTATCGGATCCGGATCTTCACCAAAATTGAATCAATTCTTCCTTGTCACACACCCAACCTGCCCACAAAATTTCATCCAGATCCATCCACAACTTTGAGATATCCTGCACACAAGGACAGACAGATAGATAGACAAACAAACAAACAAACAAACAAACAAACAAACAAACAAACAAACAAACAAACAGAGAGGGGTGAAAACGTAACCTCCTTCACCTTTAGTGGAGAAGGTAATTACCAACTTGTAACAGCTCTTGGAATATTACAAGATTTTCCAAACAACTTAAAGTTGTATACAACAGATTAATTCATTCCAGGTGACGGTAAAACAGCATTCAGCCTCATTTGTCACATTATATTGTAGCCATTCTTCTTCTACAACTCTTCCCTTTATACGGGGTGAGGTAAGATGGCACCACGCTTTTGCCCTGCCTTGACCACGATACTCCTCCACCCCTGTCTGTCTTCAGTCAACTCTCTCCACTTTCCAACCACTCCTACCTTCGGGATATCCCTCCTCACACAATCCTCCCATCTCAACCATGGTTTACCTCTTTTCCTCCTACTTTGCTCCCTCAACCTATCCACTCTCTTTGCCATTCTCTCTTCCCCCATCCACACTATGTGTCCAGCCCATTTCAGCCGACATCTCACCAATATTCCCGTCAAGCTCATCTGCATACCAATCTCTTCCCTCTTCACTCAAGCAATCCTCCTGACCCAGTTGTTCTCGCAAACCTGCAACCTCTGTTGTTGCAGCCATGATGAAAAATAATTAAAATTTGTATTGCTTACAAAAAGTAAACTGCAATTTATAATCATCCTCATTGTCATTAAAAAATTGGAAGACGACAAAGTATGCTCTCCACATAGGTGGATTTTTGGACCACAGAAAACCCTTGTTGTCCACGAGTGGTTACGTTTCATCTCACCTATGAACTTGTGGGTCATGAGCTGGGACGGTTTACCGGAATAACCAGGGCATTCACTATCCCTTATGTTTTTTGGTGCATTTCTTTACTTCATGGACACCGGACTCGTTAATGCCACAATGTCTACTTCGTGATGCCGTGCACTCTCGCCTCAACCGGGGGGGGGGATATTATAATAACCAATAAATATACCATCAGAGATGGGGAATCCCCCGCCATTGAAAAATAATTGAAATCAGATAAGCGTTTTTCCATTTATTACAAAAAAAAAAAATTTTCAAGATGGCCGCCCAGTCGGCCATCTTGGATCCGGCCATGCCCAAAATCAATACGGTTCTTCCTTTTCAGGTGGTATATGTGTGACCCAAATGTCAAATAAATATGGCGAAAAAACATTTTTTTCAAGATGGCCACCCCAGTCGGCGGGTTTGCTTTCCATGAGGAAAAGGCAAGTTGTTTCAGGTCAACTGCCTCGCCACAAGCTTCAGTGAACCAAGGGCCGGAGGAAGGGTAGGACAACTGAAGACTAGAGGGGATAAATGTGTGCATGAGGGAGAGCAAGTTTCTTTGAAAGAATTCCCAGGATGAGTTGATGTTAGAAAAAGTAGCGATAGGAGACCAGTCTATAAGTTGGATAGCTGCTTGGAGACCCTGCCAGTCGGCTTGAGTGAAACGCCAGACTCGACAGCGGTGAGGTCGTTCTCTGATAATAGCCAGAGAGATGTCCACTTTGACAAGGACGTGGTCAGAAGAACTGATTGGAGCGGAGAAAGAACAGCAGATATTGTCAGGAAAATTTGTCAAAATCAGATCCAGAAGAGATGGGGTACCATTGGTTGAGATCCGGGTTGGGAAGTTGACCGATTGAGTCAGTCCCAATGAGTCGCAGAAAGCTTTTGCTGAAGTGCCATGACAGGTGAGAGAGGTACTCATACCGAGCCAAGTGGCATGATGACAATTGAAGTCGCCACATATGAGGAAGAGAGAGTTTGGATGAGAAGATAGAAGTTGGTCCATGTTTTCAGATAGTGAGGTGTAGATCGAGTCATCACTGTTTGGTGGACGATACAGTACACATATAAACATGAGGTGAGAGTGGAGGGGAAGCCGTAGCCAGAGGTATTCCGGGGGGTGTGGGGGAGTGAGTGCAGTGCAAGGAGAGTGAGGAATAGAGTCGTTGATGAAGAGAGCAACTCCTCCACCAGGATGAGGCTCAGGTCTGTCATACCAGAGGAGGGAGTAACCGGAGAGAGATACTTGGGAGTCAGAGACGTCTTGGGGGAGGAAAGTTTCTGAAAGGCAGATTATGTCTTGTTTGTCAGTGGCAACCTGTATGGAAAGATCTGAAAGGTTTGAGCGAAGGTCCCGAATAGTTGAGGTCCACACTGTTAATGAAGAGGGAGGGAGGAGGCTTTGGGTGCAGGGGGTGGTAGGGGAGGGGGAGGGTAGAACAAGGGACGAGGGGGGAGGTAAGGATGGTTATTGAAGGAGTGTGGGGATTGCAGAATAGCTCGGAGAGGGGGCCGGATGAGGAGGAGAAAAGGCTCTGTGGTGCTGGGGGAGAGGGTGGACAAGAGAGACGGGTCAGAAGTCAGTTGAGGATTTCAGGAGGTGGAGTGAAGAGATGGAGGTGAGAGGGCAGTGGAAGAAGGCAGCTTTGTGGATGAGAGGGGGGGGCAACTTTGAGAAGGATGAGTGAGGGGGGTGAATGGTGGAAGAAGGGTGAGTGGGGAGAGTTGAGGGAAAAAGGTGAGTGGGGAGTTTTTGAGAGAGGTGAGAGGGAGGCTTGGAGGGAGAAAAGTGTGATGGTTGCTTTGAGAGGGAGGGGTGAGAGGGGTGAGTTGGCACTGAAATTGGAAAAAAAGAATGGTTGATGGAAAACGAACATTCATCGCAAACTGGGTTTTTTTAAGTTTTAGGTCAGAGATGCGATTAAACACATTTCTTGATGGATGCAATAAAGGCGAATTCAGAGAATGGAGAGAAGAAATGCTGTAACAGTTGGATTTTTTTGGCAAAGTATGAAGGAAAGTTCGAATTGAGAGCAGTCTGTTTAAATAGTAGAAGAGTAGTGCGTTATGATACAGTAAAGAGTACCACACGTGTGAAAGAGGAAGATGAAGCATTTTCAGAGATAGTTTTTATTCGTATTATTATTATTATTATTGTTTGAGAGAGTTTTCATCAGATTAGGTCATGGAAGTGTTGTAGAAAAAAAATTGTGAGGTGAATGGTGAAATAGGATTGGTAAACACAGGAGGTGTAAAAGATCACGTGGTTACGGGAGAAGCAATTGACAATGGGAGGTGTATAGTCAAAAGTGAAATTATTTATTTTAAATAAGGATTGCGTGACATTCGGAAAAGGGAAGGTTGAAGTAAAATCATGGAAGTGTGTGGTGAATTTGTAACGGTAAACGCAGTGTGAAGCTGCTGGGTCGATGAAAAGTACAAGGAAGCGTGGTTACAGGAGGTGTAGAGATCGAAACGATACAAGGAAGATTATTATTTTTTCATGTATTTTTGAAGAACAGGTACGATTCGGGAATGGAACGTTGAAGGAAGAAATCGTGAAGGTAATGGCGAGAGAGGGTCAGCTCAGTGGAATAAAGATGGTGTCCCGGCTGGAGAAAGAAGAAGAGGGAGAAGAAAAAGAAGAAAAGAAAGATCGAGACTCGTGAGTGTGCAAGGAGAGGTTTTTTTTGGGGGGGGGGGGGATTTAAGACAAGAAATAGTGTTTCGTTGGGAGGGATGGGGGACGTTGGGAAAGTGGGGAAGATAGAAATTGAAGGTAATGGGGAGAAAATACAAATAAACACGATCGTACACCGAGGGGAGGAAACTGTTGGCTTCAAGCACCCAGTAAGACAAGTTCGACGAAAACTGAAAAATGCTTTTTCATTTTTTAAGGAGTTTCAAGGACTGTGTGAACCACAATGTTAGGGATGAGGGTGGAGGTGGAGATTGGGAAGGTGGAAGGAAGTGATGAGGGGCAGTGGCCAGGGGGTGATGTGCCAGGGGAGAAGTGTAGAATAGGGTTTCACAGACGTGAAAGGGTTAACCACAATAAGCATGTACTCACTGCAGACCGGTTTCTCTTTTGGATCCCAAATTCTCCTAAACAAAGATAGACATCGTGATTAGGTAGAAAAGAAGTCATGCTGTAGGATCACAACAAGAAGACACGGTCACGAAAAAGAACAGGAACATGAAAAAGTGGGAAGACTGTGTTAGGGTGCGAGGAGTTTGGAAAGGAGAAGAAAGCAAGATGAAGTGTTTTAAAATGTTATTTAAAAGAAGCAGCTAGTTCTACAAGTCACGAGAAAGAAAAGGATAAAGAATGAGCAAAGCAAGGAGTAAAAGGAGTAAAAGAAGTAAAAGAGTTTGGGGGTTTTTGTGCAAACCTTTTTTGTTTTTCCTTTTGAGAAGTTTTGACAAGAAAAGGAAGAAGTATGTTGGAGGGAAAGCATGAGAAGAATAAGCACAGGAAAAAAAAAAGTCTGTTTAATATTTAGCTGAATAACATCTTCAATAGCCTAGTGTTGGCTTCGTGGTTAGGGTGGTGGCTTGGGATCCAAGAGTCCTGAGTTCAAGCCCCGTTGGCCGCTGAAATAACACCAGGGGGTTGACTCAGCCTGTCATCCTTTCGAGGTCGGCAAAATGAGTACCAGTGTACTGGTAATAGGGTCACTGCATCAGCGACATATCCACACCCCTAACTCATGATGCAACCAACAGCCAAAAGGCTGCACACGAAGGGAAGGGGTATTGGTGGATTTATTAAAATCCAGTATTGGTGTGGTGCAAACATGATGGGCCGAATGGCCTCCTCCTGTGCATACTTTCCTTGTTAAAAAAAACAATCTATAAATGTTTAAAAGTTATTTAATACAGGATGGCATTGCATTCAAGAAACATTGGACTTTGTCATCGTTTCAATTGCACAGGAATGGCATTCCGCAGTAAATAAACTTTGGACAACTTGTTGAAGCAGAAATTACACAACTGAGAGAACAAAATAATTTCATCATTCCATACTGAATAGGCACAAAGTGAAGTACTTACCTTCGGTACAGCTAATAAGAATGTAAACCAATAATCATGAACCACCATTGCAAATAACAGGAACGTGTCAATGTGGCCATGATGAAAACAAAGTGGGATGAAGCAAATTATTAATTACTAACTGGAAAACCATTTCATTATTCCAGTACAAATCATAAGTAAGATGGAATGAGGACATTTGTGAAATGGAGAAAAATTTGAAGAACAGCATTTCCTTTCTCGCTGAGGTCAGGCAGGGATTGAGAAGTTAGAGTACGAGTACACATGCTTATGCTTGTAGAAAAAGGGACCACACACAATCTTTAACCCCCAGATGCCCAAGCAAGAATATGTGACAGCTGGCTTAACATTGCTCCAAAAAGGTTGACTCTTATGCAATGCCTTTCTAGCTGGGAAGGTGGCATTAATAGAAGGAATACCTATATATTCATTGATAAAACTCACAAGAAAGCAAAGTCCAATAAAACACTAAATTTCAACAAATAACTTTGTGACCAATGACCAAATACATATTGCTATGTGGAAGGGGTTGTGGAATCCATAGCTTGAATGTGGCAAGATCAGTTTTGTCCAAGTCGGTTTGTATATGTGATTGAGTAGGTTTGATTTACTCCTGTATTAGGGATTTGTCAGGGACAGACTGGATGTAATATGTGCACTGACTGGGGAAGTGACCATCCTTTATCAAGTAGAATAGGGTAAGGTTGTGTTGCGTAATACCTCCTGTAAAGGCGAGGCAGTTGGGAGACTTTGGCACAAAGGCACACGGAAAAGCGCTTCAGGCATTTAAAAACGGACCTCTTAATGGGCCGTTGGCCAGAAGACTTCAGGCCATGGTGGCAATGTGAGCTGCGGAGGCCTGGAGAGGGTCGTCCTGGACCAAGACAGCTTGTGCCTGCATAAGTCCTCACTTGCTCCCTTTGTTAACAATTTGAATCTGGTATTGTTGGCCCGTTAACAGGGTATAGTTTTTTTTGTACACAACAGTATGTTTTCTCCCCTTTCTTACATATTTGTGTCTGTCGACCATCAGATCTGTTCTGTTTATTATTCACAAGCACCTTCTCTTCCCCACCCCATATTGCTATTATTATAAACATTTTTATTACAAGGAACATTTTCTTGTCTTCCTGTGCTCGAGCAACTGACAAATTTGGTTTATTACCTTCGCAAACTTTGTTGTGAAGGTTATGTTTTGATCGCTGTGTATTTATTTATTTATTTATTTGTGAATATGTGTGTTTGTTTGTTTGTTTGTTTGTTATTCACATAACTCCAAAAGTATTGAACTGAATCGCAGCAAATTTGGTGGGATGATTGGTTATTATCGGAGGACCATTGGATTAGATTTTGGGAGCGATAGGGTCAAAGGTTAAGGTCATGAAAAGGTCAAAATCGTCTTTTTACCATAGCGCGGTCAATTTGTATCCAATTTGCATGCAACTAATGCCAAAATGTTCAGAATTCAATGCCCCATCTTGTGATATGTGACATGACACAATGATGTAACAACCCTTATTAGTGGTTGGGAGTCAAAGGTCAGGGGGGGGGTCACGACATTGCAAAATGTGCGGTTTTAGTCATAACACGGTCAATTCTTATCCGATTTGCATGAAACCAACACCAAAATGTTGACTGTTCTGTTCCCCACACTCTAATACCAATTACAAAATTAAGAGTACAAAGGTCAAGGTCGAGGTCATGAAAAGGTCAAAATCGTCATTTTGCCATAGTGCGGTCAATTTTATCCAATTTGCATGCAACCAATGCCAAAATGTTGTTAATTCAATGCCCAATCATGTGATATACGATATGACACAGGAAATTTAATGTTTTTAAGTCATCATAACACATATGAGATGGCAGATGTGGTATGGGATTAAATACCCTCACAATCAACGGTTTCTGGGGGGGGGGGGGCAAAATGTAGCGTTGGCGAAGGTATGCGCTCGACTGAGTACCCGTTCTAGTTTATTGAGCGATCCTTGGGGAATCATAAATGGAAATGATCGCAGTGTAGTGGAAATTCAAGCATTGTTTCTGTCATTTGCAGAGGTCTTTAGACCTGTGGCACAGAGCGTCTGCGTTGGCTCGACCTCTGATGAGACGATGTTTTTAGTCAAAAATCATAAGCTTGAGGCAACAAAAAGCTTTAATAATAAAAGTAATACTTTCATGCACGAGCTGAGCTGTGAAGAAGATTCAAAACATGAGTGTTTTTGCTTTAAATTTACACTTGCAACAGTAAACATCATACCTTGCAAAAGGTAAGCAGCAAATGCAGTTGCAGCAATGAAAAGCAGAATCATTATTAAGCTTCGCTGCAATCTGGACAGCTGTTTCCATCTCTGTTGGGTACAAAGAAAAAAGCAATCTACATAATAAACCCACAAAACATTGTAAGTACCCGAAACTGAATAACACAGGAGATAGGTATGTCATCAACCGCGATGTGTAGCATATAACGCCACCCGGTGATGGTCGTGGTGGGAAAGGTTATTAATCCAGCTGTGGAGATTACTTGCAATGTTGCACTGAACACGTGGCATAGTGCATGTGCTTGACTGAGCTCTGCCAGAGGGAGGGGTATTACACTCCCAGAGAGAGTAGGTGTTTCATACAAGTACCATCCTGGGATTCCCTACCTCATTCATTTCCTGCCCAGGCAAAAATAACATTCCTTTCCTGTAGTAATTCTCTGCAGACGAATGTAGTAGGACCTATTTCCAACTACAGTATATGAGAGTCCGACTCTCATACTATAGTTCGAACTGTAGCATTTTTGTCTGGGTGGGATATTCTGGGATTCATGCATGTTAATGTTTTGAATCAATCAAAAATAGGGTTTACATTTTCATGGTGTATAATGCAAAAAATTACACGACACAAATATCCATCAGATTTTATTTACAGCATATTCTTGATTTAGCAAACAATTCACATACCCCATCAAACCGAAGGGTACCATACTATATATGGTTCGAGAAGTGTCCGTTTATTTGACTTCTATGCATTCCTGAACAACTGGACGGAATGAGCCAAAAACTGGTAGTTGCACTGGGGATATGCACTCAGAGTTTTTAGGAGGTTAAAAAAAAAATCATAGTCCTGGGGGTTCAGGGTAGAGGCTGGAGGGAGGACTCCATTTCCCTCAATGCTCGTATGTATGGCATAGCGCCGCCCCTGGAGTCGTCCCAAAAACGTACACCAATTCTGGGGGAGTTAACCCATCTTTAAGGATGCTTTCCTTGCCAGTAAAATAAATTTTAAAAACTCAGCATGTTGACCGGTATGTTTCTTTATCAATGATATTTTTGGCTTTCCTGATCAAAGCAGCAATAGGCATCTACTGATCAGTCATTTAAGTGCAACAATGCACTTTTCTAATTTATTTTGAAATGGAAATTACTGCTCTGTTGAAATTTTACTGCAAGGACTACAATATAAAAAAGAAAGAGCAATCACAGATTGCAGACCCTCGCCAGGACTTGTTTTGTGTGGCAAATAAATGCAGGGATGGACTAAATGAAAGGTCTAAATGGTCTGGTTGTAAATGTGTAAAGGTCAAATGGTCTGAAGATCTAAAGGTATGAAAAGGTCTGAATGTGTCGAAAGGGTCAAAATGGTCCAGAGAGTGTAATTTAAGGTCTGAAAGGGTTGGAATTGTCTGAAGGGGTCTACACTCGACAGGGTATTAAAAGATATGAAAGGTGTGAAAGTCTAAAGGTCTAAAGGGTAGAAAGGAGTCGGGGCGGGGGGGGGTCATGTATGGGAGCATGTGCCAGAACAGCGCGTCGCTGCGTCCACTTTCCGCTGGTAATCCAGGGGCCTCCGTCTGGCCTTCCCCCAGGCAGATGCCAGGCCCATCCCCATCTCCCCGAGATGCTGGTCAACCTGCTGCAACCACGAGGCACGAGGTCGGCCCATTGGGCTCCTCCACTCACGAGACTCCCTCGCTGAGAGAATCTGGTGAGCAGGATCAGCGTCAGGAAAACGGGCCACATGTCCAAACAGCCACAACTGACGCTCACAGACCATGCAGGTAACAAATCTCATCCGAGTCTCGCTCAGCAACCACTCGTTGGACACAAAATCTGACCAGCGATAGCCAAGGATTCTCCGAAGAGACCTGGTGCCAAAGGAATTAAGTCTCCGTCTCAAATCCTTGGTCAGAGTCCAAGTCTCGCATCCATAGAGCAAGACTGGAAGCACCAAGGACCTGAAGACTCGGACTTTCATCCTCCCGCACAGGTACCGGCAGCGCCACACCCCATGATCCAGTGAATCCATGAATCCCCAGGCCCAACCCGGACGTCTATTGACCTCTGACTCACAGCCGGCAGACATGAATATCACTGCCAAGGGAGTGAATCTCTCCACGACCTCAACCACCTCACCACAAACAGACACAGACAGGACAGCAGCATCCAAGATGTCATTGAAAGCCTGGATCTTAGTTTTGACCCAAGAAACCCGCAATCCCAGCAGCTCCGACTCCTCATTCAGCACCTCGAGGGCCCCCAAAAGGATATCTAAAGTCTCTGCAAAGATGACTGCATCATCTGCGAAATCAAGGTCCGAGATCTTGACATTCCCAAACGATGCACCGCAGTTTGATCTTTGACATCCTCCCAAAAATCCAGTCCATTCAAGTGCTGAAAAGTGTGGGGGCCAGTACACACCCCTGACGAACTCCAGTAACAACTGGAAATAAATCAGAGATGGTACCACCACACTTCACAGCACTCTCAGTACCAGAGTAGAGTTCAGACATCAGATCGATCAGTTTTGGTGGCACCCCACGAAGACCAAGAATCCTCCAGAGGGCATCCCGATTCACTGAATCGAACGCTTTACAGAGATCAACATAGGTTGCAAGCAGCCCCTGCCGAAACTCTCATCTGCGTTCAGTGAGGACACGAAGAGCAAGGATACGGTCAATCGTTGACCTCTTTGGTGTAAAGCCTGACTGCTCTGGACGCTGGTGCTCAAGCAGATGGTGGCTAACCCTCTCAAGAATTATCCGAGCAAAGACCTTGCCCGGCACTGAGAGCAGCGTCACCCCTCGGTAGTTGTTGCAGTCTTGGCGATCACCCTTCCCTTTCCAGAGAGGGACAACAAGGCCCCTCTTCCAATCAGTTGGGATGATGCCTGTGTTCCAGGCAGAGCACAAAACTGCATGCAACGACATGAGTGCAGCATTTCCACCAGCCTTGAGAAGTTCAGCATGGATGCCACAGATCCCTGGAGCTTTACCCTGTTTCAACCGGTTCACCGCAGCCCGTGTTTCCACAAGCGAAGGTGGACCACCATTGATTGGAGGATCAGCAACAGGGATTGTAACACCATTGACGTCCAACTCGACTCACAAAAAGGGGTGAAAGGAGTCTCAGGGTCTAAAAGGATCTAAAGGGTGTAACGGGAGTCTGTGGGGTCTTTTGGGTCCTTAAAGGTCTCATGTAATGCATTCACACATGTTCTGTGTGGACAAACAGGCAAACAAACAAACAGACCCAAATGCAATACCCTCTCCTCTGGTGAGGGTAATTGCTACCGATGCAACCAACTTTCTCAGACTTTTCAATCTCATTCTTTCTCCACAACCTCAAGATGGCTGTTCATCACTTCCTGAGGTCATCTCCCATTCATACTAAAGATCTTTTATACCCTCATTAACCCCTTTCTGTTTGTTACATTTGTTGAATCCACATTTTTCCCCTCCTCTTCTTTTAGCCTCCCTTTTGTTGCATTAAGCTTGTATTCAGCCTGTTCACCCCCCTGAGTCTTCCTCCACCCTCTCTCCCCTGACAAATTGATCACATTCTTTCTGACACCCATTTAATTCTTCCACCAAGTGTTCCTCTGTTATGCCCATTCTACCCTGCTGTTGGTGTTTCTTGTTGAGCTTGGCATTCTTGCAAGAAAATGCATCATGAAGCAGGAAATTAATCTTTTTTTAAATTCTAAGTTATTTCTGAAGAGGCAGCAATTTCTTATAAGAAGAGGAAACAAGAAATGGGAATGGGAAATGGGGCGGGGGGGGGGGCAGAACAAATGCCTGAACCAGCAAATATTTGGATTAAAAAAAAGAAGAAAAAAAAAAGAATGAAAGATTAGAACGGCACTCAATAGAGCGCGTACCTCCGGCAGGCTGAAAAGTTTTTGTTTTCTTTCGATCCAACCGATAGGCCGGATCTGCCTCTGGACCTGAACCAAAATCCAATTGGCTTGTCCTTGTCACCTACCCAACTCATCCACCAAATTTTGTCATAAGCCATCGACAACCTTTTGAAATATCATGCTATACTGCATATCATTTTTGGCCCAATCTCTCAATTGTGAAGAATCACTTCAGAAAATTAAAAAAATTCTCGCATTCAGATCTTCACCAAAATTGAATCGGTTTGTCTTCGTCACACACCCAACCTGTCCACCAAGTTTCGTCCGAATCCATCCATAAAACTTTTTGAGATATCATGCTCACAGACAAACAAATAAAGACAGACAGACAGGCAGACAGACAGACAAAAGGGGTGAAAGCATGACCTCCGTTATTCAGTGGCAGAGGTAAAAAATACAATGAGGTACAGGTAAGCATGTCAAGCAATTTTTCAGTTCAGACTACTCAATTTTATGGCTTATAAATATTCATGTTGTCTGTTAGGCCTAAGTCACATTTGCTCTACGGCGAGGCTACGGCGGCCATACGCCCTCTGAATTGACAGAAACGTGCGGTGGCCGCAGAGTTTCTGAGGTGGCCTCAGGGTGGCCCTACGCCGTATGGCTATATTTTACAGGCCGTAAGGTCGCCGTGGAATTATAACGTGGAGTTATAAATTTTTTCATTTCTACGTTCGCCGTAGCAATTCGACAAGCCGAAAAAAAAAAAAACTGGTAAAGAATATAAATAAAAATTAACCCATTCGTTACCGTCCGTCTGGCCGCACGTTCACCTTAGGGTCCCCCTGCGGTCGCCTTGCATCTGCCTTGAAAATTATATGGCCGCCGCAGGAATGCCCTAAGGTCACCGTGCGACATCAAATCAAAGACCGTACGGCAACCCCACGTTTTCGGTCTCCACAATTTATAAATACGCCGTGCAGCTCCCCGAAAAATAAAAACATATGTGACTGCTACATTGTGTGATCGTGGAAATACTGCGGCCGCCGTACAATTGCTAATGGCCGTAGATTTTGGAGACCCAACGGCCGCCATGGCAAATGTGACTTAGGCCTAAATACGCCGTGCGGCTCCCCGAAAAATAAAAACATATTTGACTGCTACATTGTGTGACCGTGGAAATACTGTGGCCGCCGTATAATTGCTAGTGGCCGTAGATTTTGGAGACCCCACGGCCGCCGTGGCAAATGTGACCTAGGCCTTAGCACAACTCCAAAAGAGAAATTCACTAATCATCACAAACTTGGGACTATAACAAGTAAAACTGCTGGTACAACATTCATTATATCAATACAAAATAGCATAAGTTGCCAACTCTACCGCTTTTTGAATACTTGAACAGCCTACCGATTTTATTGCCCAATAATAGCGAAAAATACCGCCTTCACAAAATGATAGGTTTCATCGAAGTTTTTGATAGATTTTTACGTTGTGACGTTTGTTGGGCTTCGGTGTACATTCATCAGGAAAACATGATTATTCCATTTTGATTTTGCATGAAAGTGTGTGTTGGAATGTACCAATTTAAGGTGAAAATTACAAAATTTCCTTAATGTTGGCAACAATGCAAAATAGTTTTTAACAAAATTATATTGAATGACATTTATGAGGGAAGGTGGTGAGATTTCAGCTACTTCATTAAAGCATCAACACAGTCCTGACAACCATGCAAGTTAGACATTTTATGCTTATATTAAGGACACTGTGCTAGGGTACTTTGTTATGTTTGTATGTGCACCACTGGGAGCCAACATTGTAATCTAAACTATCTACAACAATTAAAGTGTGTTCTCCTATGTCTGGAATCAGGTTAGGGCAGATGAGTGAGAATGGGCTTGGATTATGCTGAACACATCGGCTTGCGGAGATCACAGTTCTGAGACTCAAGATTTCCCAGGGAAGAAGGGCGGAATCATTTGGGAGGATTGGCTGACTGGCCTACACCAGATGCCATTGAAGGAGTAGCTGATGAAAGACTGCCCCAAGTATTGTGGACACTAATGGGCAAGGCGGAGGTGCGCTCCACAAGGAGCCCCACCCCCAGAAAAGTCGAAAGAGGGGGAGGCAATACCAGCAAGGAAGGGGTGTGTGTGTGTGTGTGTGTGTGTGCGTGTGTGTCCTCATCTGTAAGTCTGTCTTATTGATGTGCTATTGTTACGAATCTGGCAGCCATGAGCACTCAACGTTCAGGTCCCCGTAGCTCAGTTATTTTGTTAAGTAAATGTGGATCGATAGCTCCCTATCCCCTATGTCTAATGGGAATTAAGTGTACGTGCGCTACGGGTTATTTTATAGTTAGGATTTTTACACCACTACCAACAACGGCATCCTCCCTGGCTTCCTTCCACCATCGGCCTTTCTGACGCGCATACGTGCCGAGCGCCTGTGGGCGGAGTTCCATTGGCAACCGACGCATTGGCTCCACTCCAGGGTCGAGCAAGACGTGTTGCCTTCAGCAAATGGGAAAAGTGCGAGTGACGTACGCCGCGTTCCAGCCAATGCGGAGGCACGTCGCCTGAAGGAGGAATTCCTCTCAGGGGGACGGGCCACGAGGATGCTCGCCACGCCCCCCCCCCCCCCCGGACGAATCACAAATGGTGAGCGGATCGCCTGAGATGAAATGGCCAATCCGGAGGCGAGTTGCGTGGGGAGGGTCAAGAGAAGCGCGGGTGTCCGTCTTTTTCCCTTGAGCCTGTCCCGCGGAGGATCGCCTGTCTGCGAGTCTGTCCCACCAAGAATCGTTTGCCTGTCTTGTCTGCTGGCGCTCGCTGTCTCGTCGCATGCTGGAGCCCGACCTGCCCTCCGTACCCAGTGCTTGCAGCGGCATCAAGTTGCAGGTTCAAGTTCCGCCGAGTCGGATCGTCAAGGGCTGCACGAGGCGGGAAGGTCCAAGTTAACATCCTTACTTCCAGCTCACCTTCCCTCCGAGCTGGGGGTATCAATAAAGGCCGCAGCCATCATTTCTTTTTTGGGGTGTGTGTGTCTGTGTGTGGGCCCGTCTTCAAGTAGAATTGTGTAAGTGCTTTCTTTTGCTTATTGTACATTGCCTGCGTTTTATTCGGTTAGCTCTGAATTTTTGCGTGTTCCCTTCCCCCATTGTAAATAAATCCCCTCTTGTTGAATGTTCAAGCTCGTCCTTGTCCTTTCTATCATTGGTTTGCCACGCTGCGAACGGGAATTAGGAGGCCTCATTGTTGCCGTAATCGTGCAATTTGCCGGCAGGGTTCTGGTATTCTCCGCTCGGGGTACGACTCGGTAACGGCCCGGATCACGCAGATCCTGCCGAGGGTGAATTTCCCAGGTAGTTTGACGACGTGGGTAATTCGGCATATTGAAATTAGCAATTGACCCTACCCCACGTGGTCGACCTATTGGCGATCTTCGGTCCGATAAGGGACCCGTGACCTTTCGGATTTATCTGAAAGGTACGACCTAAATTCCGGGTGTTCGGTGGAGCCGACTCTACTGCTCCCCCTAGCGGTAGTGCTCACCACAGAGACCGGCACCACAACACTATATCCGGCTCTGGTGCACTCGGGTTATTGGAACCCACTCTGGCCCCTGAACAAGTTCTTGGAGAGCCGGCTCCTGTGGGTCAGCAGCAGTGTGGTGCGTGGCAGCCCCGTGGGGTGGCCTGTGGCATGCACAGCTTGGGGACGTGGCTCCCACAAAGCTATTCAGGTTTTTAAATATTTTTTTCAACCACCTCTCCTCTGGTCTTGCTCCCTCTTTGCCTTCTAACTATCTCCAGCTCCTCCAGAACACATTCTGCAAGTAACCGCCACCTGGTTAAACTCCCAAAATCCAGGCTTGGCACCACTGACCTCCATCATTTCTTCCTCTTGTCCAGCTTGTAGAACCTCTTTCCAAAGGCAGTTCAATCATACTCTTCCCTTCATGGCTTCAAATTAGCGATATACCACCATCTCATGTCATTACCCACCCCAATCTGCTATTGTTTCTACCCTACCTACCCAAATTATATTACTTGTGGGTTACTGCATTTCCTCCCCTCCCCTCTCTCTCATATTCATTCATTCCATTGCTTAGGGCATGCACCTGTTACCTCACTCTTCCATGAGTCTCGATTTTGTATTCTAAAAATAAAAAAGTTGCACCAATTGTGTGCAAAACATAATTATACTGGTATCAGTGCATTACCACTCAATATTTTTTACAAAAACTTATGTGAAGAAAATCTGTTCACAAAAAATGGACGTTTCATGTACATTGGGATTAAAAAAAAAGTTTGGAATTAAAAAGAGAATCCGAAATTAACTTGGGGAAAATGGCATTCCATCATTCCTCCGATCAATCAAGATGGCTTACCAGACTCAGTGGCGTAATGGATAGAGCGTCCGCTCCGAGTCAGGGAGGTCGGCGATTCAATCCCCGACTGAATCATAACAAAGACTTCAAAAAAAAAAAGGTACATGCTCCCTCCTTGCTTGACGTTCAGCATTTAAAAAAGGATACAGCATGCACAAACCACCATAATAATAGCACAGGCTTTGATGGGCCAAATGGCCTCATCCTGTGATAAAGTTCCTGGTGAGGGAACTCTTATGATTATTATAACCTGCATCGTTCAGATAGGCAGTTGTTTTCCAGAGGTGGTCCCAAGAAGATGATCATCCATCATGACCGTTTAATGTCCAAAATCATATTTCCTGAGTTTTAAATGATCTGGGATTGCATTAAAAGGAAAGGATAAGACAACATTTTGTTAATAATGCACTTCACAAAATATTTTAACATCGTGCGAGAATGTGATACTCGTAATCAGAGATTACAAACAAAATAGTTGACAGGTACATTTTCAAAGATGGCTTATATTAAGTGTCACAGAATTTACGTTTCTAATTACTGTAGTTTGTTATATTATTGCAACAGTTGATCTCAACTTATCATTATCCACTCTAAAGGGAACAAACGACTGCTCAAAAGTGAAATATCATCCAAGTTGAGCAAGGAAAGGTATCCCACTGCTTAATGAAGGAGTTACATAGCTTTATAACCCTTTGTTATGTGAACCTTCATTATGCAGGTATAATGGTCTTTATACTCGTATACTTGATGGTATAACAATAGTTTTAGTTGCAAGTGACATTATAATATTATTATTTACCTAATGATAAAGAAAGTAACACAATAATAAAAGGTTAATTTCATGGTAACAATTACCAAAACAATCTTGAGTTCAAGTTTCCGTACAAGAAGGCAGTGGGAGGTAGTGGAGGAGGTGGTTACTGGGAGGAGGTGGAGATCGGTTAATCAGCTAATGGTGGGAAAGGAGAGGCTATACTAGTGGTGGGGGGGAGGGGGAGGGGTGGGGAGGGTGGCAGAGTGGATGGAACGGTGACTCGTGGTGGTGGTGGAGAATCAGAGGATGTGTTGAGCATGGGCTAGTCGGCAGATGAAACAGACGTCAGTGGCTTGAAATATGTGCTGAGGGTAAACCGTTGGCAGCTTTTCAATTTCTCCTCATATAAAGCATGATAGCAGCGTACATTTTGCTGAAAGCCACGGGAAGCCATGATGCTTCTTTCCATCTCTGAATCGCATTCCTTGCAAAGGGCAATTAGGTCATCAACCTTCCAGAAACGATCTCTTAGCACAGACAATGAAAGTAACTTGGTTTCTTCGGGTTCTTTGTCAGACTTGTCCTCAGCTTCTTCCACCCTTGTCAACTCCTGTACGTCTTAAATGGGAAGCTCTTCGCCATGTGACATCAGAACCTCCTCTACACCTTCCTCGCCATCACCTTCAATCCCTGTCTGAGTTTCCACTGACACAATGTCTTTCCTTATGCTGGAGACATCAGGGAAACCATGAAAGTCATTCACCACATCCGGCCCACCAATAACAAAGACTTCATTTGCTAGGCTCTTCTCCTGCAGGTAGTTCTTAATTGCAGGGTCCCACATAGCCCTTCATGTAGTCCAGGCATATGCTTCTCGTCATCCAGGCCTTCTTTGTGGATAGAAAATAAACGGGGATTGCCACCTTAGATAAACCCCTCAAGGCTCTCGGATTTTCCGAGCAGGAGATAAGGCATGGCTTCAGTTTGAAATTGCCCGATGCATTACCCTCACAAACAAGGGTGAGGCGATCCTTGGCAGTCGTAAAACCTGGTGCAGGCTTCTCAGGGTGACAGATGAAGGTGCGGCTGGGCATTTTCTTCCAATTGAGCTTAGTCTCGTAAAAGTTAAAAACTTGATTGGGGGAGTATCCACCCTCCTCAATAATCTTCTTCAGCTCCGCTGGGTATCGTTCAGCAGTTACTGGTTACTCTCTGGTAACATCGTGCGAGAATGTGATAACAGTTACTCTGGTAACAGTTACTGGTCCCTGGTTACTCCCTCTTACGGTATGACAGACCTGAGCCTCGTCCTGGTGGAGGTGTTGCTCTCTTCATCAAAGACTCTATTCCTCACTCTCCCTGCACTGCTCTCACTCCCCCACACCCCCAGGAATACCTCTGGCTTCGGCTTCCCCTCCACTCCCACCTCATGTTTATATGTGTACTGTACCGTCCACCGAACAGTGATGACTCCATCTACACCTCACTCTCCGAAAACATGGACCATCTTCTATCTTCTCATCCAAACTCTCTCTTCCTCTTATGTGGCGACTTCAATTGTCATCACGCCAGTTGGCTAGGTGTGGGTACCTCTCTCACCTGCCATGGGACATCAGCAAAAGCTTTCTGTGACTCATTGGGACTGACTCAATCGGTCAACTTCCCGACCCGGATCTCAACCAATGGTACTCCATCTCTTCTGGATCTGATTTTGACAAATTTCCCTGACAATATCTGCTGCTCTTCCTTCGCTCCAATTGGTTCTTCTGACCACGTCCTTGTTAAAGTGGACATCTCTCTGGCTGTTATCAGAGAACCACCTCACCGCCGTCGAGTCTGGCATTTCACTCAAGCCGACTGGCAGGGTCTCCGAGCAGCCATCAAACTTACAGACTGGTCTCCTATCACTACTTTCTCAAACATCAACTCATCCTGGGAATTCTTTCAAAGAAACTTGCTCTCCCTCATGCACAGATTTATCCCCTCTCGTGTTCAGTTGTCTTACCCTTCCTCCCGCCCGTGGTTTACTGAAGCTTGTGGCGAGGCAGTTGTCCTGAAACAACTTGCCTTTGCCTCATGGAAAGCAAACCCAACTGAGGGCAATCTCAGTTCTTTCCACAAAGCTCGGAACAAGTGTGTAGCTACCCTCAGGAGAGCCAGAAAACAACATCTTTCTCATCTCAAGTCTGAACTCTCAAACCTCTCTCCCTCCTCAAAATCCTGGTGGCGTTTAATCAAATCTGTTTCTGGTGTATGTTCCCCCTCCATCCCCTCCCTTACCTCAAATGGCCGCACTGCTGATTCCACACGTGATAAAGCTGAATGTCTAAACTCGGTGTTTGCAGCTAAATCTTGTGTCCCAAACCCATCACTATCTCTACCCACTTTACCCAGTCGCACCCAACTGTCCCTGGACTCTGTATCCTTTTCTCCTGACAAGGTGGAGAGCTTGCTTTCAAACCTCGAGTCAGATTCTGCAACCGGTCCAGACGGCATCAGCCCACGTGTCCTCAAAGCCTGCTCTTCTGCTCTTGCTCACCCTCTCTCTGTTCTATTCACCCTCTCATTTTCCCAAGGTCATCTGCCATCTGCTTGGAAATCTGCTAACATCACTGCCCTGCATAAAAAAGGTGCAAAAACAGATCCCTGTAACTATAGACCAATCAGCCTTCTCCCAATCATCAGCAAGGTTATGGAATCCATCATCGCTTCAGACATGAAATCCTTCCTCTTCTCCAATGGCTTGATTTCCAATCATCAATTTGGTTTCAGACCAGGTCACTCTACCCTAGATATGCTGCTACTGCTCTCCCATCAATGGATGGAGGTCCTCAATGCCAGACAGGAAATCCGAGCCGTATCCCTGGACATATCATGTGCTTTTGACACAGTCTGGCACCCTGCCCTACTCACCAAACTCTCTTCCCATGGTATTCAAGGCCATCTCCACTCATGGCTCGCAGACTTCCTCTCCTGTCGCAGTCAACGTGTGGCCCTAAATGGAGTTCTTTCATCCCCTCTTCCTGTGCAGGCTGGAGTTCCTCAAGGTAGCGTTCTGGGCCCTGTTCTTTTTCTGGTTTTCATCAATGATCTCTCGGACTCTCTGGAAAATCCTCTATTTCTCTTTGCCGATGACTCCACCCTCTGCCGTACCATCTGTCATCCCTCAGACCGGCAAGCAGCAGCTTCTTCGCTCACTGCAGATCTGGATAAAATCACAAACTGGTCCAACACGTGGAACATGTCTTTCAATCCAGACAAATCTCACACTCTCACTATGTCTCTTCGAAAGGACCGTTTACAAAAGGCCCGCATCCACTTTCTCAACAATCCTCTGGAAGAAGTCTTTTCTTTCAAGCTTCTGGGTCTCACTATCTGCCATGACCTTTCGTGGGAAAGTCACATTTCCAACCTTGCCTCAAAAGCCAGTCGCCGACTGGGAATCCTCCGTCGTGCAAAGTCCTTCCTCGGCCCTCTTGAGCTCCTGACCACTTACAAAGCTTTTGTCCGTAGCCTGATGGAGTACTGCTCTCCCCTCTGGGCTGGTGCTCCTGCCTCCCACCTTTCTCGACTTCACGCTGTCGAAACCAGGGCTTTTAAGATCATTGGCATCTCCCGCAATGAAGCTGAATCTTTGGGCCTCTCACTCAATCACCGCAGGTTGGTCGGTGGTCTTTCTGTCTTCTACCGACTCCTCTCCAGCCTTGCCCCCCCTGCTCTCTCTGTGATTTGTCCCAACCACATTTCCACAGGGCGCTCAAGGTCCGCCAACAACCCCCTTCTGGTAAAACTACCAAAATCACGAATCACTGCTCATCTTCACTCTTTCATTCCTCTTTTTTCCCGCCTTTGGAATAAACTTCCTCACTCTATTCTTTCCCATTCTTCCCTCCAGGCTTTCAAAACAGCTGTTCACCACCACCTCTTATCTTCCCCCATCCAAATCCTCGATCTTTTCTACGCCCGATAATCCACCCAAGCCCACTTCCTTCAATTCTCCTGCTTTCCTTCCTGAAAGTCCCTTTAATGTCCATCTTCCCCTCGCCATGTTCCCCGTCCCATCCCCATCCCTCTCCCTTCCACAATTCACCTGTCTGTTCCCCAATGTTTTGTCCCTTCCACTCCCGCCCCTCTTGTCTCATGCCTCCTTGCTGTGAGTTGTGTGTTAGCTCTCATACGAGCCTCGACCAAGGTATACAAAAAAAAAAAAAAAAAAAAAAAAAAAAAAAAAAAAGCAGCATCAATATCAGAACTTGCAGCCTTTCTGGTCACTTTGTTATTGTGCAGTTTATAGCGCTTATGAAAGCAATCAAGCCACCCATGGCTAGAAACAAACGTTTCTGTGGGCTGCTTCCATTCAGCGTCACCTCCTTCTTAATTTAATTAATGATTCAGACTCTCACATAAAATACGTGCTTTTTCTTGGATGATGCTGGAAGAAACAGGGCAATGACGCCAATTTTCGTCCTCCATCCAAACTTTTAAGACTTTCTCCATCTCTTCCAGAGGCATCTCTACCGCAGGAAATATTGCAGCAGCTGTCCACCAAAACTGCCATTATTGCCATCTTCTTTAACGCTTCCTTGTTCTTCACTGTGGTGGTGATTGTTGACGGCCATACCATACACACGGGCAATAACAGATGTCTTCTCCACAATATCATTCTTCATCTCAGAGAGATGGGGATGGACCAGGCGTCTGCCTGGGGGATGGCCAGACGAAGACCCCTGGAGTACCGGCAAAAAGTGGACGCAGCGACGTTTGCTCCGGCGCATGCTCCCATACCTGACCTGAGGGTAATTGCCTTCCGTTTCTTTGCTGTGTTTAATGGCGAAGACCACAATGAGCATTTTGATGCCACTGCTCGTCCTACAATTTCTAACCCGATCATTCTGAAAAGTTAATCGGCAGGAAAAACATCGCCAGGTTGCGCAATCACCAAATTAAATAGCTCCAACCCTCCTTAAGTGATGATTAGCCCGAAATGAAACCATTTGTTGTGGCGAACCCTCATTAAAGCGGGGAGATACTTGTAGCCCAAAACAGATGGAGTATTGCTCATGGCATTTGAAGCATAAACTGGTTGTTTAAAAAAAGAAGACGTTAAAACACCAAATTATGACTGAGCATTAACTGCAGTGGGTGAGTCAATGGGGAAGTGAGTAAAGTCTTGGGGTATTGCTTCAATTCCCATGGTATGGCCACACAGGGCAGAATGGTTTCACATGCTGTGAATGAGCGGTGACCTGTCCAAGATTGGTTTTTTTGGCATGGAAATATCCACGACGTGTTGTGAACACCACGTCACATTATCAAGAGCATCTATGGGCACTACCAACTTCAGGAGAAAGTAATCCATATTTTGTTCTCATTAGACGAGACCAATTTCATCAATGCCCGACATATCTTGTTGTAAAATACTCGTGAACCAATCATGCTTGTTGTGGGATCATCATTGAGACTTGAATGATCTATAGATTGAGAATAAACCTCACACTGCTGGATTTGGACCTTACGCTTCATTCAAGCCAAAACTGACAAAGGCCCAATGAATAAGAGAATTAGGATAATAAAAGCTTCTTCTTCAGAGAAACACAAAAAGTCAAGTACATTTTGTCTGCTATGAGAGTTTAAGTCACTGCAAACGCAATGATGATTGATAGTTAAATTTGTTGAAAGTGATTTTTAAAACCTATTAACTGCCCTATCCAGCCCACGAATGTTGTTACTTTCTGGTCCAATGCAATTGCTCATAACCCGAACGGCCTAATCCAATAGCTCTGATGTTCCAGAATGCACCGGTGAATCACAAAGCACAATTATCAAATGTGTCAATTCCCTCTCCTCACAACTTAGAATAAAATAAAAATACAATCGGATTTATCTTAAAATATCCTCATGCTGTCTAAATCACAAATAATGATGATCATAAAGACTGCAACACACTCGTCTCTGAACTGTATAGCCTGGGTTAGAATCTCGGCCAAGCTATAAACGGACATCATGGTGTTTAACAAAATAATGTGACCAAAAGAATGTACATGTCTGATGCAGGCAGGGTGATTAAGCAATGTGTGTGCCATCACTCTGAGAGACGTTAAACTGGGCGTCCTGACTGCCGACATTAGTTGGTGGAGTTAAAGATCCCACAGTGTAATTCAGGAAGAGTAGGTGAGCTATCGCCGGAACCATGAACAAATTCCAAGTTCCTGCCCTAACTACTGCTGGGAAGGCAATCGCAAACAACCCAGTATAACCCTCGCCAAGAAAATGGGTCAGCAGCAGTAACTGCTTTACAGCAGCACCAACAACTATAAAGAGTACAGTACAGCTCATCATCATCAATCGCAAGCAATGATGATAGTACTCAAGACTGCAAACAAAGGTACTCGGAATTAAAACTATCACAAACAATACTTAAGAATACTTACAAAGATCATGAACAATGGTGTTTGTAAAGACCACAAATAATGGATATTTATATAAATGCCTACTTTCTATAAAGGCTCAAAATTTTTGTCTCATCTTACTATAATTTACCGTCTGTCCATCTGTCTGTTCCCAAATACCGCAAAAACGGCTGAACCGATCGCAACTATTTCTTCGGTGTGTAATCCTGGGACCCCTTGGAGTAAAATAGGCACAAATATAATAACATGACCCCCTTGACGGCTCCCGTAGGGAGCTGGTGCTTCTAGTTATAATAAATAAACATCGTTTTACAAACGCCATATTATTAAAACACATTTATATTCAGGGTGGTGCAGAGCTGATTGACACATTTCAGACTGCTCTCCTGTCTGAGGGGTGTGGCTTAGGCGGTGTGGCTATACACCAAGCAAGAGAGGATTTGATATCATAAAAAAAAAATTGTTTTTCTTTTTTTTCAGGCACAATGGAAAGGTGGAGAGTAGCGGATAGAATTTCAGGTGTTCGTTTTAATTATGAAATCAAGTCCATCATTCAGACACAGCGTCGTTTGCGGCAGCGGTTTAATGTTCCTAGGCACGGCCTGATTCCATCACGCAACGTGATTTTGGCCTGGGTACGTAAGTTTGAAGATACTGGCAGTGTGACAGACAGCTCATGGTGCTCCAATAACTGTGCGTACCGAAGGAAATGTTTGGAGATGAAGGGAATCTTTTGAGCAAAGTCCACGTCACTCTGCTCGGCAACAATCATGCATCCTAGGCATATACAGGAGGAGTTTGGGATGAATCTTACAGGATATCAAGTTTCACCCTTACAAGATACAGATAGTTCAGAAGCTTTTTCCTTGTGAAAAGGTGTCTCGAGTGGAATGTTGTAACATGATGCTCAGAATCATCAATGGAGACCCCGGTGTTTCGAACCTTGTTTTGATGAGCGACGAAGCGCATCTTCCTGTAACAGGTTTTATGAATAAACAAAATATGCGCTATTGGTAGCCATGCCACAAAACTTCTTGCTTCCACAGTTGGAAGCACTTGATGTTGATCCCAACAACCTCGACTTCCAACAAGATGGAGCCACAGCATACACTGCTCGAAGCAGTATGGACGTGGTCCGCAATCTCTTCAATCAGGTTATTTCACATTTTGGAGCCATCCCCTGGCCAGCACGTTCCCCTGACCTCACGGTTCCAGACTTCTTCTTATGGGGATATTTCAAAGAATGCGTGTATAGGAATCATCTACACACAACACAAGAGCTGAAATGTGCAATTCAAGCTGAAATTGCTGTCATCAATCAAGATCAAAATCTGTTGCGCCAAGTTTTTGATAATTTTATGGAGCGTCAAAGACAATGCACTACAACTGGTGGAGGTAACCTTCCTGATGTTAACTACCATAAACAATAAAATTGCAAGCTTTGAACACAAAACAACGTGCGTTTCATTTCATCCCTCACTTGCTGTTGAAAAAAAATTATCGCATATCCAAATACTGTATGTCAGTCAGCTCTGCACCACTCTGTAAATGGCCACTTGCATTAACAAGCGTGGTGGTAACCAATCCAAGATAAAGATCATGCACAAAAGGGCATGCTCATTACCGTAATTTTTCAATGATAAACCACTGGGTTTATTTCCAAAAATTTGAATTCAAAACCATCCAATGCGGTTAAACACACGAGTGTGGCTTATTGGTATTAATTTATTCCAGTTCTCTTATACTACCACGTCGATGCTACAATGGAATCCTTGCGAACTAAACATGTCTTCAACAATCTAGATGGTCTAAAGTTGCTTTATCTTCATTTAAGAGTGAGCAGCAGATTAATTGTATCCAATTGTAATTTGATATGGTGTCACCAGCATTCACGTGTGACTTATTCACAAGTGACAAGCGCTCGAGTTTGTTTTTTGACAATGCCTCACTGATAAAATGGTGCCTTTCAGTCAGGTGCCGTCACTTGAGGACTGAAATCATTAGTTTCGATATTATAACCGTTCATCCGATAATGGGTGGAAGGTTTCGTCAGAAACAGAGTTTCGAGATATTTTCAATTGGGACCGAAACAAAGTTCAAAGTTCAAATTTCAAAAGCCGTCCACCCCTACATCCGAAGTTTTCGGCATCTGATGAGAATGTCCGAGATAGATGCTACGAGCACGCAGAAAACTCCGAAAACACGACGCCCATTTAGGCCTGGATCCAAAACCCCTGACAGCATGACAGAATGGAAACTGAAGGCTCATACCAGAGTTTACAGGACTAGCACACGTCAGAATGAAATCACCAAATCATTGACTGCAATTTGCTTCAGTCATGACACCATTGTGAAGATTTCCTCACAGGAGAACACCACGGATCTTGTTACCTCTGACTCAATGTGGAACGTACTATTTATATGGAAATTCAGCTTGTATCCATCAGTTTCAATGAAATCTTCGATATAATGAACCTGGAGAGAGAGTTCCTGGAACTGGCTTTATGAATTTATCATTGACAGGCCTCAACTGCAACTCAGGATTGCTTTACCCTTGATACGCTGGTCAGCATATTCCACAAATTGCTTGGCATTTGTCGACAACTTTTGATGCATTTATATCGGAAAATCCAGAGGTTTTCACAGGCCCACCAATTCCATCTACTGGAGCTTTTCCATGATGTGACTCAAAGTAACTAACTACATGTCATCTTCAAGTCATGCGGGTACCACCCCAACAATGCAAAGGAAAACTTGTTTTCGAATTGTCCTCCACAACCACCATACCAGAATTGGAATGTACTGAGAGGTTTGCAAACTCCATGATGCAGCATGATATCAGCACATTAATTATCTAAGTGGAACGCAATGTATTCCACAAAAAAAAAGGAAGCCGGACTTCCGTCCTGTCACGAGATTTTGGTCCCATCACAAATGTTTCAATCGATGGACGAGGATTATTTTGGATTATCAAATCATCTCCAGACCACCGAGAAGTGCATATGAAATAAATGATAGTTGCTAAAGACTTACTTAGAAAATATGAATGTTTAATAATAGGATGAAGGTTTTCAGTTCAAAAAGTGACGGGACGGAAAATCATAGGGGTGGTGACCTCCCCAGTGCTGTTACTTGGGGTCAAAGGTCAATACTCAATCATTATGGAGCACAGGGATACAAGTTTGTATCAATATGAGAGACGTTTGGTTATAGTACCTCGATCATCAGAATGAGCAATATTCATTTTTCTGTCCCATCACAATAAAATCTGTATACACTGTCAAGGCTCGTATGAGAGCTAACACACAATGCACAACAAGGGGGGCAGGAGACAAGAGGGGTGGGAGAGGGAAGGACAAAACAGTGGGGAACAGAGACATGATGAGATCTGTGAAAGGGAGAGCGATGGGGCAGGGAACACGGGGTATTCAAGCTGGACACCACAGGAACTTTCAGGACCTTACACGACAGGGAACTTTCGGGAAGGAAAGCAGGGAATTTGAAGGAGGTAGATTTGGGGTGGATTAATGGGAGTAGAAAAGATCGAGGTTTTGGATGGGGGAAGATAAGAGATGGTGGTGAACAGCTGTTTTGAAGACCTCAAATATCAAAGTTTATTCCAAAGGTGAGAAAAAGAGGAATGAAAGAAAGAAGGTGCACAGTGATTCGTGATTTTGGTAGTTTTACCAGAAGGGGGTTGCTGGCAGACCTAAGCACCCTGCGGAAATATGGGGTGGGGGGGAGACATACAGCAGAAAGAGCGGGGGAGGGGGGTGATACCGGAGAGGAGATGGTAGAAGACAGAAAGACGAGCTGCCTGCGGTGATCTGCACATTTCCCAAAAAAAACACTTCCAAAGTACAGATTACAAGCTTTACTCTGAAATCCTCCTCATGACTACATCCGACCACTCTTATATTATCTAATCATGCAATATCACATACAAGTCACCACTTTCATATTTTGATGACAGAGTTTTCAGGTTCGAGCCCTTTACAGGCAGTTTCAGGAAAAATGAAACCGAGCAGCTGGTCGAGAATTCAATGTGAATAAAACCATAATTCAGCAATGGCTGTTTCAGGAAGCAAGTCCTGTCATTGCCTCGTCACAAGGTCAACTGTGGAAAAAGCGCTGACATCCATCCATTGAGCAAAACCTTGTGGCGTGGCTTTAAGACCTTGCCAGGACATGCCATGTCCACTGCGCAAATAAAGAATGTAGGCTATGGATCTTGGTTAAAAAACCCGGCAAAATCGAGAACTTCAAGTCACCAACATGGTGTTACCATTTCATGCTACATCGTAAGCTCAGCGTCCGAATGAGAACAACTGTGGGCCCAAAACTGCCTGAAGATTGGAAGAAGAAAATGACAATCTTTTGTGATTGCGTGAATAAAATCATCACAGAGAAGGCATTCCCCCATTCAAAGATTGGCAACATGGATGAAGTGCCACTAACTTTTGATGCCCCAACAAATCGTACTGTGACAACTCGGGGAGAAAAGTTAATCGGTGACAACAATCGGCAATGAAAAGACTCAATTCATAGTCGTGTTATCATGACTAAGCGATGGTTCCAAGCTTCCGCCCATGGTGATTTTTAACAAGTAACAATGCCACAGGAAAAAAAACACTCCATTGCAATGGGAAAGACTGGATGACAGAAAAACTGATGAAAAAGTGGGCAGATCATGTGTGGAGAGGACATGCAGGTGTGTTCTTTGCTTCTGATGCAGCTTTTGTGATGGATAGCATGTCAGCTTCTATCTCTCCACTTCCAGAATCATGATCTAGAAGTATAGATCAAGACGTACTCATGAAAGAGCACTTCCAGAAGGAGTTGAAGAATGGCCTGGCAATCAGTGGAGGACTGACTTGCAAATTACAACTGCTTGAAATGGGAATCAATCAAGTTTTCAAATTCACTTGAATCAAGAATGCCAAAATTGGATGCAAGATGGAATCCATCAATTCACAGCATCTGATAAAATGCGAGAGGCAATATTGGCTGAAGTTTGTTCTTCGGTATTGAAAGGATGGGGAACAGTCACAAAGAGACAATTGTTAACAGCTTTGGGAAAACTCTCCCATAAAATGCAGCTTTTGAAGGGTTTTGTCCCCAGGTTTAAAAAAAAAAAAAAAAAAAAAAAAAAAAAAAAAAACTTACAGGTCACTCAGAAACCCTTCAAATGTGAGTTTGAAGGGTTTCCGAAAATGACTTGAAAGTTTTACCTGGGGGCACTATACTTTTAGAAACCAAGTAATGTTTCAACTTTGAACACAACTTTTGTTGATTACTTGAAAAGCAGCTGGACTAAATAAACAAACTGTTATAAACACATGAGATTTTCTTTTTTGAATCAAAGTTTTTGCATAGAACTGTTTTTTTTAATTGTTTACTCTTGCTGAAAAGTAAGCCTGGTGTTGGCTTCGTGGTGAGGGTGGCTGGCTTGTGATCTTAGGGTGCAGAGTTGAAGCCCTGTTGGCCACCGAATTAACACCAGGTGGGGTTGACTCAGCCTGTCATCCTTCCGAGGTCAGTGAAATGAGTACCAGTGTACTGCCAGAGGGGCACCGCATCAGCAGCACAGCCACGCTTCCAAGAAATGATAGCTACCCGGCAGCCAAGCTGCCATATGCAAGAACAGATTGCTGAAAAGTATATGGAGAAAAGGTAGAAAACGATGAACATTTACCTGTGTCTTGGTATGTTTTCATTGCAATCAATCAACACATTACCGGTGCGGAAAGTAGTGTTCAAACAGGAAAAATCGTCGTACGTCACCGGAAAATTAGTAACAGGAGGTGTTTCACAGCAGTGGTTTATATACAAGTTTCTTTTATAAAATATATCAATACTTGGGGAGTGCGCCTGATACACAATGCAGTTTACAATTGCAAAAATTACTATACAAGTATTTAGTGTTGCAGTAAAAGGGGATTCGAGGAGGTGAATCACTTGCATCACAACACATTTAAATGTTAAAATCACTCAGCAGCATAAATACATACTCTGACTTCACAAAGAAGAGATGAGAAGCCACACTCACCAAATAAGAGAAAAAAAAGACAGACATCACTGGCTGCTGAAAATAAGGTTGCTTCTTTGGTTAAACAAAACATAAAACAGTGATGGGAGGCAAATGAGACAAATCAGCAAATTAAGGTGTTTAAAAATAAATAAATAAATAAATAAGTGTCATCACGGAATAAGAAACAGAGAAACGAGGTTAAGGATGACAGGGTAAGGATTAAAATAGTGCTATATGGCATTAACTCCAAAATGGCCGATGTGTCTCTTGCATCACTCCTCGCGGCGCCTCATATATGGGTTGGCATTGCCATCCAAGCAAATATACACAAGCTATAGATGCTGAAAACCCATGTTCCTATCATATATATATATATATATATACCAAGTCGATTTGTCCATCTCCTCCCAATATCCTTGTAGTTCAGGAAAGGGTACGATGATGTGCACCGTTGTCATATGTACAAGCTTCTCCTTCCGTCGTATCCATTTTCCATTCAATGAAACAAACATGCTGCCCATCCCCACACGCAATTCCATACGGGGTATGGATAGGAGGCAGCAAAAATGCAAATGGTGTCGTCTATCATCGAAAGAGAAAGCTGGGAGCAACAATTTGCATTTGTTGCCACATCTGATGCAATTTAAATGCTCTAATGGCGACACGGTTCTCCATTTGAAACTGTTTGTTCGATATACGTATACAGCATTGTTATCACATCACGACGAGTCATGCAATCATTGGTACAGCATTGATGCTCAGTGGAGCATCCAAGCTAAGAGGAGTATCGATCACACAACATTGTGCAAACAAAATTAAAAGAACACGTGCCCACAACAGATGGAAAATAAGTGCAGCAGAGTAGCTTCGATTCATTGGGGCCTCGTGGTAGAGTTACGGGATTTAAAGCCCGTCGTGGAGCTGACGCACACACCTTCCCGGGGCACTCTGGGTATCTGGGTCCCAGCAACGTCACAATGGCACCACTTTTTTTTTTCTTTTTTTTTCTCTCATCGCACTCAGGGGGGGAAATTTCTCAAGGAATTTCCTCCTCCACATGGATGCGAACCTATGGAGATTGTCAATGCTCTTATCCTTTTAAATGCTGAACATCAAGCAAGGAAGCAGCACATACCATTGTTTTTTTAAACTCTTCAGTATGACTTGGCCAACGTTTGAATCGCCGACCTCCCAGACGCGAAGCGGATGCTCTAACAGTCTAACCATTACACCACCAAGTGAAAATTGAGACGAAGATCATTCCGCACCAGCGGATAACGGATACATATGGAATATGGAGTTTTCTACGACAAGGGATACACTGTCCTTTGCTGGCACATGAATAAATACTACCTCGCAAACTGAAACTTTCAACGAGCTCTACCTCTTGATCATGATTGTCAGTGTTGTGAATAACCCATTTGGTGAATGCAAAACTATTTTGTGCAATGCACAATGTTGCACAAGTGAGTGCATATTGGACACAATAACTTATTTTTTTAGCTTATCTGGAAATGGAATTTCAGATAAGGAATTGTCATTGTCATCGTGCACCATCCGCCCGTCCGTCTATTTCGATTTTCCCAGCCGAACCACTGAGCCGATCCGGCTGAAATTTGGCAGCAATGTTCCACTGTTGACTGGTAAAGGGGATTACAAAGCTCATTCCGGTCATGTGACTTTAAGTAGGTCAAAATGGCCGACTTAGAAAAATTCATCAAAATATTCTTTGCCAAACCCACCACAGAATGCTAACAAATTTGAGTTAAATCATGAGGCCAAGGCCCAGATAATCTGCAGGTCCAGTGGTCCTATTTTTCCAAGTTATTATGAACACTACGGTTTGACCTTCATAAAATCAAAATATGATCATCATTGAAGCTTTTATACAAACTGATGAAAATGGCAACCGAGCAACTTCACTAAATGGACCTATCCCTTATTGACATCACGACAATTTACTGCAAGGAATTCTGGGGCAGGGGAAGAAAAAAAAAAAAAAATCAAAATCAGGGATTAGCTCCACCATCTTTATTTCTAATACTCGCAGAGCAGATATTTACTCTGAGAACATGCCTGAAGTAAACAGCTCTGTCACAAACTGTACTGCAACAACCAAGAGAACTCCCTCATGCTATTTTTATCTGTTACCAACCAATCCCAAGAGGAGGTTATGGGTGAGCTAGACTCAGATCAAACACCGGTGTTGCGTGTTTCACTCATATGGCAAACAGCATCTGGAAACCAAGATGACAGATCAAACCCCTGTTGTTTACCCAGAATTTGCTGCGGGTTATGGGCTGACAGGATGTCCTAGTCTGCCTGTGAAGGGCCAAAAAGAGGCCTAAAAAATTTTTTTTGATGCCATTTTTTTGTTAATGGCCAACATCCATGCTTAAAATGTTCCTTGGGTGTGACAATAATCTCCTGTGGGGGGGGATGCCTTGCTGGATTTTTGCATTTAAGGTCATTTCGGGATCAAAGGTCATTGGGTACATTATTACATATAATTTGCAAGTCATTCACTTTCTGCAACCCAAGAAGCCTGTTTGAGATCTGTAATGTTTTATCCTCATGAAATCATATTTCCAGATGTGCTTTCATTAGAAAACAGTCAGAAGTAGGATTAGTCAGAATTTCTCAAAGACAATGGTAGGATGAATGCCCAATCATTTCATTATTATTAATATAATATTGCCAGTCCTTTTGTATTAACAATTAAATAAAGTGTGCAGATTAGACAAAATATGGTCAGATACTTAAATGATACCATAACAAATCAAATCAGCACAATTTGTGGATTAGAATTTTTTTTAATTGCTTAATTTTGGTTTTTCTGGTGACAAAAATGAAAGTCCTGAAAGTTCTGAATGTAATCATAATTTCTAAAAGTTTTGAAGAAAATGAAGAAATACGTCATATATTAACAGCAATTCTTATATGTTCTATTATAGGTAATGTTTGAAGCATTGTTTTGAAAAAAATGGAGGTCAATCCAGTTACAGTCTTAAAAAGAAAATCTGACCATATGTCAACATCTTATAGACTTTGTATCCTTTGTCAAGTTTGTGAGAAAGAAACACTGTGGATTCCTTCCGAGAAGGGTAAACAGAGAGTTCGAAGGTGTGCACTGAAAAGGAGAACATGAAAAAAATCTTGCAAATGCATTGCTTATAGACAGACTGGATGTTGTACCTGATTCTGACAACAGAATACAATGGCATAAAACATGCTACAGTTCTTTCACATCTTCTACGCATATTGAGAGAACGAAGACCAATTGGAAAGCTTATTCAGGGACCAGAAGTTCTTCGACCACAAGTCTGGGATCAGTTCCTGACATTCGAGGAAAACAAAGAAGATCTTGCCCACTTGCTATCTGATGAGCTACTTCGGAAGACTTCCTCTCTCACAGGAGACCACAAAGTCTAGACTGGTGGAGGGCATCTAGATCCTGCAAATGCAACATATAATAAGAGAGATGTCACAAACCTGTCTGCAATCCATAAAGAGGCAGATAAGCAAATTGTACTCCATGCCAAAGATGCCTACCAAAACCTATACAAGCGACTTGGTGTTATGAGTCACCATACCAATGTCCTTCTCCTACTGCTCGGTTATCTTGGACACCTTGATGTGGAAGTGTGGATGGTTGCAGGTACGACAAAAACAAAGAAAATGTTTCCCGGTGCATTTCATAGCATCCAAACTTGATGGGGTTCTTTTGGAAAATTTGCTTGGATTCCATGCCTTCACCAGTTGTGATACCACCTCATCCTTCAAGGGGTTCTCCAACAAGCCATGCTGGAAGATGTATCAGAAATATCCTTACCTTCTGGAAGGTATTGGTTGGGATGGCGATGTCCCAGGTCCAGAAGAATTTGTGTGCAAGCTTTATGGTGGTGAAGACCTGGAAAATCCAAATGTGGATGAACTGAGGTACAACCACTTGACATGGGAACCCATTCAGGAAGGCAAGGAAGGAGTTGGAGCAGCTTCCACCAAAGAGAGATGCCCTCGAGCTTCACTTGGCAAGATCGAACGACCAAGCAAAGACATGGCTGCTGGCGGACAGAGCAGAAATTGAAGTTAGATCTGCAACTGAGCCAAATGGATGGAAAGAAGGACAGAAAGGTCTTGAAGTTGTTTGGACGAGATTGCCAGCCATCCCAAAGGCATGCGTCAAACATCATGTGGATGTAAAACCAAATGTAGCACAGCGAGATGCAGGTGTTATCGTGAAAGCTAGATTTAGATGTACGAGTATGCGTGTGATCGATTGATGCACAAATTCAATGACCTGAGAGGCTGCTACGGATTGACAGTTTATTCGATGATGAACTGTGGAATATCTTCGTATAACTGCGTATTCACTTGTTCTGTGAAAACACACAAGTGCTATTTTGAAAATCCAAAATCATGGTTTTGAAAAGTTGAAATAAATAATTTCTAAAAACCATCAAAAATTCTTTTGTATATTTTTTATTCTTGATGTCAAGTAAAATGAGTGAAATCGAGTCGTTTGAAAAACAAAAATTCAAGTAATCATGTGTTTTTAGTGAAATGTCTTAAATTTGACCTTTGACACTTGACCCAAATTTGTTTCTTTCAAAACAAATAAAATACCTTTTGTAGACATCTATCTATGATATAGGACAGTTTTAAGCCTATTTATGCAGTTAAATGTGCACTAATATGGTACTACTTCTAAAATAAGCCCCTTGAATGACCTTTGACCTCTACTCTGAGTGACCTTTAATGCTAAAATCCAGATGCGGCATCCCACCAAGTGATGTCACACCCCCCAAGGGACATTTTAAGCATGGGCACTGGCCATTAACAAAAAATGCAATCAAAAGTATTTTTTGTGGCCCTTGGCAGGCAGACTAAGAGGTAAGCACACTCGCCTCGAAGCTGTCTAGCCTGGGTTTGAATTCTGACCCAGCTATAAACTGTCATCCTGGTGTTTCACATGCAGGGTGATTCATCAATGTGTGCGTCGTCCCTCGGATGGACGTTAAACGGGATTCACATCTGACAGCATTCGTTGGTAGACGTTAAAGATCCCACGGTGTCCTCCGTGTAGAGCAGGTGAGCTGATGAATGAGCTGATGGTAAGCACCATTAACAAATCCCAAATTCCTGTCCAAACCGACAGAGGGCATTGCATCAGCTGCACAACCGTGCCCTCAGCCAACGACGCTACCACGCAGCCTCGTGCTGCATTTGAACAAGTAGTTGGTGGGTTAAACATGTCACGATGGCTGGAATTCTAGAGTCCATTAAGGGGAGTCTGACATTTTGAACAATATTCCACAATCGTACTTTAATAAGATGTGTGGCAGCAAGAAAAGAACGGCTGAGGGATTGATGAAAAATAAAAGGGCTCACCTCCAAAATATGAAACCGTACAACTTATTCACTTTTCGTTTGTGCTTTCTGATGACCTATTGCATCGACACAGGACCACCAACCACATCACCACGTGTAACGTGCAACGATCAATTGAATTTCCACAGCTGGATATGCAAGTCAATCTTGGTTCCAGAAATCTATTTTTAATATCTTGCACATTTTTATGGACCATAAATATGACGATGCTGCAACACCACATCTTGCATGCTCTTCGAGTAATATTGAATAATTAACCCTTCGCATTAACACACATTTATGGATTCAAGGAGACGGCATCCATGACTGCCCGGATACGCAAGACTTCCACAGTACTTTGTCCTTCGTATGCAGTAACCTACTGCGAGTAGAATCATTGGCTGAGGGAGGGGTCACGGCTGTGCCGCTGATGCAGTGCCCCCCAAAAGATGAGGGCAAGCATTTGGAATTTGGCGAGGACGACGATGATAGCTCGCCCTACTCTTCGCGAAGGACAATGTGGGGTCTTTAACGTCCACCGACTAATTCTGGTAGACGTGATGCCCAGTTTCACGTCCATCCGAGGGACGTCACACACACACCGATGAATCACCCTGCCTTGTGACACACCAGGATGACAGCTTATAGCTGAGTCGGGATTCAAACGCAGGCTAAATGGCTCAGAGGTGAGTGTGAGTACCTCTCAGCTGTAATGCATGCAGCAACCTTAAATATTAGGACCAATGGCAGCCTGGTGTTGGCTCAGTGGTTAGGGTGGCAGCTTGGGATCTTCGGGTCCTGAGTTAAAGGTCAGCCTGGTGTTGGCTCAGTGGTTAGGGTGGCAGCTTGGGATCCTCGGGTCCTGAGTTAAAGGTCAGCCTGGTGTTGGCTCAGTGGTTAGGGTGGCAGCTTGGGATCCTCGGGTCCTGAGTTAAAGGTCAGCCTGGTGTTGGCTCAGTGGTTAGGGTGGCGATTTGGGATCCCAAGGTCCTGAGTTAAAGGTCAGCCTGGTGTTGGCTCAGTGGTTAGGGTGGCGATTTGGGATCCCAGGGTCCTGAGTTAAAGGTCAGCCTGGTGTTGGCTCAGTGGTTAGGGTGGCGGCTTGGGATCGTAGGGTCCTGAGTTAAAGGTCAGCCTGGTGTTGGCTCAGTGGTTAGGGTGGCGATTTGGGATCCCAGGGTCCTGAGTTAAAGGTCAGCCTGGTGTTGGCTCAGTGGTTAGGGTGGCGGCTTGGGATCCCAGGGTCCTGAGTTAAAGGTCAGCCTGGTGTTGGCTCAGTGGTTAGGGTGGCGATTTGGGATCCCAGGGTCCTGAGTTAAATGTCAGCCTGGTGTTGGCTCAGTGGTTAGGGTGGCGGCTTGGGATCCCAGGGTCCTGAGTTAAATGTCAGCCTGGTGTTGGCTCAGTGGTTAGGGTGGCGGCTTGGGATCGTAGGGTCCTGAGTTAAATGTCAGCCTGGTGTTGGCTCAGTGGTTAGGGTGGCGGCTTGGGATCGTAGGGTCCCAAGCCCCGTCGGCCGCTGAATTAATACACCAGGGGGTTGACTCAGCCCGTCATCCTTCCGAGGTCGGCGAAATGAGTACCACTTCCAGTGTGCGTACCGGTAGAGGGGCACTGCATCAGCGGCACAGTCAAGCTTCAAGAAATGATAGCTACCCCGGCAGCCAAGCTGCCATACGACCACCACCAGGTACCAACGGCCTCATAGTGGACCTCTTCATCTTACTATGCACACGACATACCCGATGACTTCTTTTTTTAATGGTGACCCAAGCCTGGGATTTGAACCTGGAATCTGACATCATGAACAATCATAAGAAATAGGAAGGACGAACAAGCCAACCCACCGAGAGGTAAATCCTGAGCACCGATGATCAATCTTACCCGCCAGCAGGAGGGCTTGTAGGGCTTGGATGGGAACGAGCCCGGCACCGACACCAAGATCGAGTCTCTCTCGTACATGGCTCTGCCTTCCAGCCGAAGAATCCAAGCAGAAAACGGAAAAACACAGCAAAAGCCAAGGCGGAGGGGGGTAAAAAAAAAAAAAAAAGAGGGTCAAGCTGTATAAAGTGAGAAGAAATCAGTGAGCACTCTCTTCGAAAAAAATAGTCGAGGTAAAAGTAAAGGATCTCAGAGAGTGATTTATATGGGAACAAACCCTCAAGCTTCCTCTTTTCAGACTCCCGAAAGACTTTCCCCCACCCCACCCGGCTCGTGATTGGTTGAACGGTTATAAGGACGATCCGATTTTATTTTTAAGGCTCCTTTCAGCGTCGACACGTTGCGATTTAATATTTGGAAACAAAACCGTCGTTTAGATGAGAGAAAAAGAAGGCGAATTTTTTTTTTTTTATTATGTACGGATTTTTTATCGCCGACGAAACCGCCGCCCATTTCATTGCAGGAAACCGGCGCTGGGAAAACCGCTCATTCACCGACAAATAAATCATCGTGATGGTTTTGCTTTGTTCAAACAAAGAGAGCCGCGAATAATCGCTTCTTAAATGAAAATTAAACACGGGTAAAACATATAAGTGTATTTAGCATAGAAATTATAAATGGTGCAGTATTTTTGTTTTCAAGCGTTTTCACAAGAAAGCTGACTTGTTATTACAATTACACACAACTAATACACCGCCCGAATTACAATATACTTTGTGCGATTGATCACGTCTCCGGCACAAGCGTGTATCCACCTATAATTCCAGCAATCTGTGTGTGTGTGTGTGTGTGTGTGTGTGTGTGTGTGTGTGTGTGTGTGTGTGTATGTGTGTGTGTGTGTGTGTGTGTGTGTGTGTGTGTGTGTGTGTGTGTGTGTGTGTATGTGTGTGTGTGTGTGTGTGTGTATGTGTGTGTGTTTGTGTGTGTGTGTCTGTGTGTGTGTATGTGTGTGTGTGTGTGTGTCTTTGCATGTGTGTGTCTGTGTCTGTGTCTGTGTCTGTGTCTGTGTCTGTGTCTGTGTGTCTGTGTGTCTGTGTGTCTGTGTGTGTGTGTGTTTGTGTGTGTGTCTGTGTGTGTCTGTGTGTGTGTATGTGTGTGTGTGTGTGTGTGTGTGTGTTTGTGTGTGTGTGTGTCTGTGTCTGTGTCTGTGTCTGTGTCTGTGTCTGTGTGTCTGTGTGTCTGTGTGTCTGTGTGTCTGTGTCTCTGTGTGTGTGTGTGTGTGTGTGTGTGTGTGTGTGTGTGTGTGTGTGTGTGTGTGTGTGTGTGTGTGTGTGTGTGTGTGTGCGACCGCCGTTTCTCAACAACCGCTGGTCCGATCTAATTTAAACTTGCCAGATATATTGCTGGGGACCTGAGGATGTGCCTTTTCAAGGTTTAATATTAATCGGACAAGCGGTTCCCAAGTTACGGCCATTTGTTTATCGACCAATGACGGGACACGTTGCGATGACATCACGAATGAAGTCACAATTTTGTTTTTTTTGCACAATTGACGTCACAATTCTTCTTCGTTTGATATGACATCACAATTGACGCTGGGGACGTGAGGATGTGCCTTTTCAAGGTTTGATACTAATCGGACAAGCGGTTCCCAAGTTACAGCCATTTATTTATCGACCAATGACGGGACATGGTGCTATGATATCACGAATGACGTCACAATTTTTTATACGATTGACATCACAATTTTTCTTCTTCTTCGTTTGATATGACATCACAATTGACGCTGGGGACGTGAGGATGTGCCTTTTCAAGGTTTGATACTAATCGGACAAGCGGTTCCCAAGTTACAGCCATTTATTTATCGACCAATGACGGGACACGGTGCTATGATATCACGAATGACGTCACAATTTGTTTGTTTTTTTGCACGATTGACGTCACAATTATTCTTCTTCTTCGTTTGATATGACGTCACAATTGACGCTGGGGACCTATGTGCCTTTTCAAGGTTTGATATCGTTCTTCTTCATCCGTTTCAGCTGTTTCCCAAGTGTTTCCCAAGGTTTGAAAGCTGAATGTATATTCAAGGCTCCAATCGAAGGAACGAAGCTGCACGTACAGGCACGCACTGGTTTGACTTAAATCTTCTTGTTCTGTCGGTGATAAATCAAGGTAAATCACCAATCAATGGGAATCATCATAATTAACGAGTTAATTCATATAACGGATAAAATGTGTTTCGGCGATTGTCCTGAGCGCTCACGGCTCGTCCTTTTCGAAACATATTTACATGGACACAATCTACAAGGTGCTTCCCCCGACCCTGAAAGCATTTTGACATCGGATTTAACAAGTTCGAAGTTTATTCTGCACCTTGAACGGATATAACGTCCAAGTTATCCCACTCGTTCTTGAGTGTGTGTTTGCCCGTAACACTCGTGAACTGCAAAGTCCAGATACGGTCGAGAGTCGAGACTCCAGACGATAAAGTTAACTAAGTGAACACGAAACAAGAAAAAACTATTTTAACTCCAACACCTGTCACTGGTTTCAGATCTACTGTAATCTATATATATATATACTCGTGCAAGCCTGTAGGTACGGGCCCGCACGTGCAAAAAAAAATAAACAAATAAATAAATAAATAAACAAGAATTGTGACGTCAATCGTGACGTCATAGCACCGTGTCCTGTCATTGGTTGGAAAATAAATGGCCGTAACTTGGGAACCGCTTGTCCGATTAATATCAAACCTTGAAAAGGCTCATCCTCGGGTCCCCAGCAATATTCCTGGCAAGTTTCAATTAGATCGGACCAGTGGTTGTCGAGAAACAGCGGACACAGACAGACAGACAGACACACAGAGGTTGCTGGAATTATAAATAGATACCTGGGACCAACGTGGGACAGAATCATTATAGATAGATACGTGGGATCAACGTGGGACAGAATCATCAAAATGTACCAATGAACCAATATTATAGCAAATACCTATTTTGTGGAACAAACTCCCTCACTCTATTCAATCCCATTCTTCCCTCGAGGCCTTCAAAACAGCTGATCACCACCACCTTTTATCATGCCCCATCCAAATCCCCGATCTTTTCTACCCCCGTTAATCCACCCCAAACCAACCTCCTTCAAATTTCCTGCTTTCCTTCCTGAAAGTCCCTGTAATGTCCATCTTGTATACCCCATGTTCCCCACCCCATCCCTCTCCCTTCCATAGATCTCCTGATATCTCTGTTCCCCACTGTTTTGTCCTTCCCACTCCTGCCCCTCTTGTCTCATGCCCCCCCCCCCCTGCTGTGCGTTACATGTTAGCTCTCCCACGAGCCTCAACAAGGTATTAAATATATATATATATATATATATATATATATATATATATATATATATATATATATATATATATATAAATATATATATATATATATATATATTTAAAAAACCCCTCCCTCTCCCTCCTGGAAAACTCCTTCAACTCTGATTTTTTAAACAGCGTGAACAAACTCTGGTACGTCATGGGTGATGAAGGTTGTGATCAAGTTTTATCGAAATCCTGTGTGTAGTTTCAGAGAAGTTGCAAGTGTTTATGGATGGACGGACTGACGGATGACGATTTTAGACTTCCATTGACTTGATTGGCTTGAGTACCCCGCTGAATTATGGGGAACGTTTGTCTGAAATTTACCAGCAAGAAGACCTGTCACTCCACTTATGGGTGTATTGTTTTATCGAATATCTTGGAGAGTTCGGTCAAGTACCGCGAATGCCTGCTTGTGCGAGGTGGTACATTCGTCCCACACGATCAAGTTACAGCGTTTGAGGAGCAGACCTAGTCAGGAATCATTTTTCACATTGCACATCGCTTTATCGACCGTAGCCAGATCGAGGGGTAATTTGAAGGCAGAATGCTCCATCCTACCACTTTTGAGCAGTCACCGCAATGCCCAACAATGCCAGAAGGGATGCATAATCAAATAGAAAAACACACACACATATACATACACACACATACATACACACCACATATATGCACATTGGCCTCTTGGTGGCCTCTCTGATCAGTCTCCAACTGGCTTGCTCATCCATTTTGGAGGGACAGCCTAATCTCGGAAGGGTCTTGGTGATACCATATGCCTTCCACTTCTTAATGATCGTCATGACTGCTCCAAGGGATATTCAAGACGTTTGGAATATTTTAATAACCATCCCCTGATCTGTGATTTCCACAACTTTATCTCAGAGGTCTTTTGAAAGCTCCTTGGTGCTCATGGTTGAGTCTTTGTTGCGAAATGCACTACCCTGCAGGAACAGCTGATTTTATCCTGAAATAATCAGAATCACTACAATTTTACACAGGTGTAGGCCAATTAAATTGGTGTGTGATTTTGAAGGTGATTGGTCACACCTGAGATAATTTACAATTGCTATTATATAGGGGGTGGACGCTTATCCAACCAATATATTCTAGTTTTGTATTTTTAATTAATTTTGTGAAATTTGTATAATTTGTTTTTCACTTGGAAGTTGTGGGTTACGATGTGGAAATAAAAGTGGAAAAAGTCTGATTTAATGCAATTTCATTCCAGGCTAGAAGGCAACAAAAGGTGAAAACTTTGAACTGCATGTAGACTTTCTCCAGGCACTGTATGTATGTATGTATGTATGTATGTATGTATATATATATATATATATATATATATATATATATATATATATATATATATATATATATATATATATATGTATGTATATACATACATATTGTTACGGCTGTGGAAATTCGCAGAAGACCATAAAGGTCCTCAGTTCAGTTATATCGCTAAGTGTGTGTTTAGATAGATTTCCCCACTGTTGTTTAATGGGATTTATTCGTGTGGACAGGGCTGTGATCTTCAGTTAGCTTTATTCTTTGCTATCGTTATTTTGGATCAACTGATTCACACAACCACCTTAACCACAACCCTCATAACCACACCACCGCGTTTCTACCTCGGCACACGGTTGCCAGAGGCCTGGCCTTCGTCGAGGGAAAGCAGGCGGCCCCCGTTCCCCCCTTCCCTGGATGAATGGCGTCTCCACGGTGAATTCCACCCTGCTGTGGAAGAAGACAAATACAGCGGCGAGGGAGCGTCCCCGATTTGGCGGGAAAACGCTTCCTCCGAGAAGGTTCCCGCATGTTCTGGAAGATTCGCGCATGTTCTGGAAGGAGGGCAGGGGGAGAGTGGAGGGGCGGAGCGTGGGTAATAAAAAGCGCACACGGAGTGTTCGTTCTCTCTCTCTGGGGTTGCTGCCGCTCTCTCTCTCTGTCGTCGCTGGAGTTGTTGCTGCCGCTGGACGCCACGGAAGGACCTGGGCTACTTCTGCCGGAGCTGCGTGAAGATCTGGGCTCGTGTCCGAGTCAGTAGCTTGGAGCGGTCAGTCGGTCGGTGGAGGTCCGGGCGTCGCGAGGGAGACACGGGCTGGAGGCGCAGCGCTGCCGTGTCGCGCGAACCTGCGCGTGCGTGTGGGGAGAGCCGGAGAGAGCTCGCCTGCCGCTTGGCAAGGCCTGGGCGCAACCGCGGCGACGCTAGCTGCCGTGGGGACAGGACGTCGTGACTCGCCCCATCAAGGCACCACGAGGGTGCAGGTAACCTGCAACGGTCTCGTGGGGCTATTTCGGTCACCAAGGCCCACGGGCCCAGTCTGACTCCCTTGTCTTTGAGGGGGTCTTTTTCCTGGGGTTTTTCTTTGAATGCATGATGTGGTGCCGAGTCCGATAAGTAAAACCTGCTTAAGTGTACATACATGATAAACCATAGTCGGTTGTAGTGTTTTCGCCTTGCCCGTGTCTTTGTCCCCATCCCGCAGTCTTCAACAAACAACTGCAAGCGTGTCTTTCCATCATTGCTTACCTGAATGACTGCATGATTGTTTGCATAAGTGCTGTGTATAATAAATGTGCTAATTTAAATGTACCCCGTTCGTCGTGTCATTTTCCCCCATTGAAGTGCCATATTGTTTTTCGGAATACGAGTTGGTTTTTGAATACTGATAAATAGAATCAGGTCCGGCGAGGTCTGGCGATAATACCTGCTCGGTTATCCCAGAACGGAGCAAACTGCTTAAGCGGTTCGTGTACAAACAGGCCTTCGCCGAGGTACGGTTCTTCGGTAGGTTACACGCGCGAATACTTAGGTGTATCGATATTCGGTGATTGACCCTGTCGCGCGCGGGTAGAATACGGACTGGGCTGTGGTGGGATTAAGAACCCACCAGTGACTTGTTTCTGGCGTTGTTCCAGAAAGTCACGACTGAATTGTCCGTTCGGTGGGCGAGCGGCCGTTATTAGTTAAAGCGGTCACTCGCACACCGGGCGGGCGTAGGTTTGTAACAATATATATATATATATATATATATATATATATTATCCCTGTGTCGTAAGAGGCGACCAGGGTTGCGTCAGGAAGGGCATCCGGCGTAAAACATGTGCCAAATCACTATGCGGATCATACGGATGATCCGCTGTGGCGACCCCTCACGGGAGCAGCCGAAAGAAGAAGAAGAATATATATATATATATATATATATATATATATATATATATATATATATATATATATATATATATATATATATATATATATATAGTGTTACGGCTGTGGAAATTCACATTACACCATAAAGGGCTCTCAGGTGAGATATCTCGATAGGTACATGTGTAGTTAGCCCAAACCTGGTGTATCGAGGGAATTTATGTGATTCATCCGGGCTGCGACGCTTTGAGTTAGCCATTTTTTCTTTGCTGTCGTTATTTTGAACCAACCACGTCTCAACCGCCATCACACAACAACCACCTTAACCACCACGCCAGCCATCGTCACCAACTACAACCACGCTCCAACCCGCAGACAACAACCACAACGCCAACCCTCACCACAGAAGACCCTCCACCACCTTCGCCTTTACCTTCATGAATTCATCCCACATCATCGCTTCTACGGCCATTCCCGCACCACCTGTGAATACTGAACGTCGGGCTGTCTCGGGCCCGTTCGGCGATTGATGCCGAAAGCACCGAGCCGCGAGCGCGAATGGCGGCCTTTCCGAGGGGAAAATTCGGATCAGAAACGCTTCACGCCCACTTCCCCTCCGTCCAATTGGCGAGCGCGGGGCGGATTGGCCCCGCCTCCAAGCGTGTGTATGTGAAGTCCGTATATGCAAATTTTAGGATCAGGAGAGGTTCACGCCCATTTTTGCCCGACCAATGGCTGACCGGGGGGGGGCGGCGTGGCCCCGCCTCCAATTGCGTTCTGATCCTAAAATTTGCATATTGGCTGCTCTTGCCACCTATAAAAAGGCGAGCGCAAGGCGAATTGGAGAGAGTTGGGTTTTGGAGTTGCTTGGAGAGTGTCGTCGAGAGGTTGCTCTTGGGGACAAGGAGCGTTACGTTGGCGGAGTTCAGTCGAGTGCGTGCGGTGGAACTGCAAGCAAGGGAGCTCGGGTCTGAGACAAGAAGGACGGCGGTCGGCGACGAGGTTGCGGTGTGGGGGATCGCTCGTCTCATCGCGGGACCCAAGCCAGCCAGCCACTCCCTCCCCCAGGGCATCGACAATTCCCCCTTTCCCCCGCGCTGAGATAGTGCAAAAGGGGGCCCCGTTCCCACCCCACCCCAAACGTGGTGCCAACGAAACCCGCCAAAGGGCACGGAGTCGGGGCACAGCGGCGCGGCCACATTTGCGGCTTGCCCGCCAACGCGTCACGAGGACACGGGCAAGACCTCCCCGGTCTCACGGACCTGGCCGCTCCCCCAGGTCACGCGCACATTTGGCCTACAGGCCGGTCTGCCTCCTTGTCTGTGAGGGTGGCTTCTTTCCTTTGCTTTTGTGTGAATGTGTGTTGGCGCCGGCTGTGAAGTATAACTGTATAAGTGTTGCCGTGTGTGCGCGTAGTCGGTTTTAGCTCTTACATTTGCTTTATGTGCATTTTGATTCTGTATGGCTGTATATACGTGCTTTCCGTGTGCCGGGAAATAAAATGCTTGCTTGTTGAACTGTGCCCATTTCGCTTCATCTTTTCTCTATTGACTCTCCATCCTGCTTCATGTAAGGGGTTCGTAGAGGGTGCAACATCCCGGCAATTAATCGGAACCGTCGAGGCCGACGATAATACCGCTCGGTTATCACTGTAGCACGGAACGGACCGCTTAAGCGGTTTGTTTTCGGAGTCAGCCTGTGGAGTGGTACGATCGCCTGGTCGACCATTCGTGCAGGTACTTAGGTAGATCGAATTTGGCAAGCAACCCTATCCTGCGTGGGTGGGCAATTGGCACGATCGTGGTGAGGTTAAACCCCCACCCGTGACTAGCTCCCGGCGTTGTTCAGAGAGGGTCACGACAGAATTGTTCGTCCGGTGGGCGACGTGCCGCGAATATATATATATATATATATATATATATATATATATATATATATATATATATATATATATATATATATATTGTTAAGGACCGGGGACCGGTGGTGAGAACGACCACGATGTGGGGGAAGTTACGTCGTCTCCCACCAGATTCCCGGAATTGAAGGCCGTCGCTCACGGATAACTCCGTGAGGCGGTGGGTCGCTGAACCGACCGTGGACGCCAATACCTCCACCACGTAGCGTAGGGTCTTTTTGTCTAGAACCAATTTACCTAATTAACTACGTGGTGTCATCTACCGGGAAGCCACGCCCTCGGAACGTCTTGCTCAAACCAGGTCACTCTACCAACTGCGGTAGAGTTCCAACTACCTACTACCAACTCCGGTTCGGGTGCAGTCGAGTGGAACTGCCAAAGCCGTGCCGGCAAGGATGAGCAGATTGACGGGAACCAAAAACCCAGCTAAAACTCAGATCTGAACCATGCTGGAGTGATGAAAGAAAGGACGGAAATGAACTGGGAACATTTCTACAGTAATTTATTTGCAATAAAGAAGACACAGAGCAAGACTTATTGCTGAATATACAAGCAAGAATTTACAATGTTCAATAACACTTATGCAGTTTGTACTTACAAGATGGGCCCACACACTCAGATGATTTATTAAAAGACCCCCGCAGCCAGAGAGGGAGAGATGAGCTGGGGGTCGCAGTTTGCTTGGGTACCTGAACATTGAAGGGAGGAGGTGCTCCGCGGTGTGGCACCAGCTAATGGTTGTGCGGCTCGGCCCACAGTCACACGTGGGACTCGTGCCCTTGGAGGAACCCGAGCAGAGGAAAACTCCAACAAATGCCAGCCAAATGCAGAACTCCACTCAAACGCCCCAGACTCCAGCTCAAACCGCACGACGTACACCAACCAACTCAACTCCTCCAAAAAACTTACACTCTGAGGATCGGTCGTATTTTTATGGACCTCCCCGAACGGGGCGGGGGCTTGGTGAAACAGACGTCACCGTCCGCCCTGATTTGAACAGGGTCTTCATGGGGTCCGCCCTTTATGGGCGGGGCCTCCCCCCACCCCTTTCATGCGTGTGGACTCATCAAGGGGAAGATCCAATGTTGAAAAGGAACGTTTGTAGAAGCGCAAAGGAGCGGCGGACTGGACGTTTTTTGCCCCGTATGCTGTGGCCAGCAAGGCGAGGGTTGCAAGCGCTGGAAGGTACCGTGGTTGGTTGTTGGATGGTCTGTTGGATGATCGTTGGAGGGTTCGTTGGATGGTTTGTTGGATGATCGTTGGAGGGTTTGTTGGATGGTTTGTTGGATGGTTTGTTGGATGGTCGTTAGATAGTTTGTTGGATGGTCGTGAGATGTATAACCTACCTAAAAGGACATCGCAATGCACACCTTTGATTCTCCCACTAGACAAAAGGAAGGGACCTGTCTCACATGTACTTAACGGAATAACTGAGTCTTGGGACATCTGCATGTTTGAATGCATATGGTTTCCAGATCCGTCACAATATATACATACACACACACACACACACACACACACACACACACACACACACACACACACACACACACACACACACACACACACACACACACACACACACACACACACACACACACACACACACACACACACACACACACACACAACGCATATGGGTTTTAATATAAAAACAAGATAAATATAAATATAAAAACATCATAAATGTAATGGGTCCTGACGATGGACAGTTGCTGTGTTGAGTGTATTTGATGATTGTTTGTTATGCGGTGCTGTGCTGATTTGGCTGTTGTTTACTCATGTCCTTGTAATTCATAATTACTCTCATGTCTCCATGTGATTTATGTAGAAGTTCCACCATGGACCTTCAATGATACAAAATATCTTAAAAAAGCAATAACAGGTGAAATCTCGTATGCAAAAACATTGGGTTCCAACATTACAAGTCATAGGTACAGGTGTGGAAATGCTAAACCAAAACAAGCCAACCCAAAAAAGACGCAAGTTTAAAAATATTTAAGGTGCAGGATGAGGAATTTTTTTTTTCATCTTTCAGAGAGACAAGGAGCAGCAGCAAAGTGCAGTGACATCAGGAAAGTGAAACATTGTAAACAAGACTTTTAGATCAGCCACGAAAATAAATAATAAATAGTAAAGGACAAAGTACGCTGCCAGCAGAAAACAAGAAAGAATGAGGGAGAGTGACCTTCGATAACAAGTCATTGTTGCCTTTGAGATAAAATAATTTAAACAACCAACATTAAAGAGGACAATGGGTGCCCATGGAAGAAAGTTTGCAAAGAAGATTAGGATTCCATTTTTAAAGTGTAAGCAATGCCGAGAGACATACCCCTTCCCTTGGTTGGTTTGTGATCAAAGCCAAATGTCCCAATTCTGTGTTTGTTTCAAAATCGAACCCAACTAGTCCTGGACACTGTTTTTCTCACCTGAGAAAGTGAAGTTCCTGGTATGAACTCTTGACTGAGATTCTGCAACAAGCCTGGATGACATCAGCTCGCGCGTCCTAAAGATATGCCCTGCCACTCTTGCACGTGCCCTTTCTGCACTGTTCGCTCTGTCATTTGCTCTTGGCCACCTTCTGTTAACTTCGAAGTCAGCCAACATCACTGCATTACACAAACTTGGTGCAAAAACAGGTTATTTTAACAGGTGGGCCCATTTACCTCCAGTTATAAGCTTACCTCCAGTTATAAGCTTACCTCCAGTTATAAGCAAAGAGCTGTAATCCATAATCACAGTTGACATCAAATCCTTCCTTTTCTCCAACCATTACTTCTGATTCAGACCAGGTCACTCCACAATGGACATGCTGTTTCTGCTGTCCCAACAATGGATGGAGGCCCTCAATGTCAGACATGAGATCAGAGCTGTCTTTCCAGATATATATTGAGCATTTGATACAGTCTGGCACCTGCCTTGCTCTCCAAACTATCTGCCTATTGCATCCAAAGCCACCTCCTCTCATGGCTTACTGACCTCCTCCACTCTTGTGGCCTGAGCGTGGCTCTCAACGGGATTCTCTCATCTACTCTCCCTGTCGAGGCTGGAGTGCGTGAAGGCACTTCAACCTGTTCCTCATCTTCATAAATCTTTCCCATTCTCGAGATAATCCTGCTCACCTCTTTGCTGACAACTCCACTCTTTGCTGTAACATCCCTCATCCTTCAGATAGGCAAGCAACAGCCTCGTCCCTCTCTGAAGACCATGACTGAATCGGGAGCTGGTTCAACACTTCATGGAATATTTCTTTCAAATCTGACAAATCTCACACTCTGTTTTTGGAAAGGACAATCTGGTGAACCCTCCCATTTACTTCCTTAACAAACCTTGAAGAAGTTCAGTCACTCAAATGTTTGGGCCCCACAATCTTCATGATTTTTCTTGGCAAACCATATTTTCAAATTGGCCACCAAATCAACCCACTGACTGAGCATCTTCCATCGTTGAAAGTCTTTCTTTGGCAAATTAAATTTTTTTATTATCTTACAGGGCCTTCATTCACAGTTCACTGGAGTACTGCTCTCACCATTGGAGTGGTACCCCTGCCTCACACCTACATTTATTGATGCTGAGGGAACCGAAGCCCTCCAAATCCTTGGAATCCCCCGTGATGAAGTTGAGTCTCCAGGCCTATTACTCTCATATCACAGACAGGTCGGTGGCCTGTCTTCTACCTCCTCCTTTGGTCTTGAACCCCCTGCTCTTTCCATGCTCTGTGTCCCTCCCCTCCCCTCCCCAGGTTTTTTCCATGGTGCACAAAGTCTTCTGGTAACCGAGTTCGAGATAAACTCCATAAATCCAGGCTCACTGCTCACCTCCACTCATTTGATCCTCTTTTCTCTTACCTGTGGAACCAACTTCCTCAGTCTGTTCACTCCCATTCTTCCCTCCAAGGCTTCAAGATGGCTATTCATCACCACCTCGGGTCAGCCCATACCAATACTCATGATCTGTTATACCCTTATTCACCCTCCCCAAGTCTTTCCCTTCCTTTCCAGGTTATTGTGTCCTATCCCCTCCACCTCACACTTTTTCCTTTTGTTCCATTTCTGTTTCATCCCTGGTTTCCCCCTTCCTCTTCTTGCTGTGTTTGAGCTTCTTCATAGCTTGTTACCTCCGCCACCGAAGGTGAAGGAGGTTATGTTTTCACCCCTTACCGTTTGTCTGTTTGCTTGTGTGCAGGATATCTCAAAAAGTCGTGGACGGATTCGGACGAAACTTGGTGGACAGGTTGGATGTGTGACAAGGACGAATTGATTCAATTTTGGTGAAGATCCGAATCCGGATCTGGATACTAGAATTATTTAATTTTTAAAATGATTCTTCACCATTGAGAGAAGGCTTGTGTTGGCTTTGCGGTTAGCGTGGTGGCTTGGGATCCTAGGGTCCTGAGTTTGAGCTCCGTTGGCCGCTGAATGAACACCAGGCGGTTGACTCGGCTTGTCAACCTTCCGAGGTCGGCGAAATGAGCACCAGTGTACTGGTAATAGGGGCACTGCATCAGTGGCAAAGCTGCGTCCCTAACCAATGATGCAACCAGCAGCCAAAAAGGCTGTACATGATTGGCACTTATAATTTCAATATGAGGTGCAAAACCAGGATGAGATAAATGTGGGATAAAGGTGAGGGTGACGCGCAGTTGTTATGATTTTCACATTGAAGTCAAATAAATATGATGGACAAAGTCCATCTTTGGGAGTGGTAGTGAGAATTTTTTTTTAGTTTTGTAACCTCTCTTTCCACCCACACTAAAATTTGATAACTTGGATTTGTCAAGGGATAAAAAAGGTGTACCATGCAAGAAAGCTTTGGAATACCAAGATATCATGATTGGCATTCTGCTTGGCAATTTAGAGTGCTCTCAACAGATGGAGGTGGGAGCGGGAGGCGATGATGGGAAAGTGACATGCGGTCAGACTATCTTGATGAAGGACGTGGGGAGGGTTAACATATGTGGTACTAGCAGGTACCGTGGAAATTCCACGTAATGGAAAATATGACTTCAAGAATGTCTTTGCCGATGACGTTCCCCGTTTGATCATCTCGCTGTCTCTCGTTCTCCGGCAGTCAGGCCATGCCGTCCCTTGGACATTATTGATCTCCATCAATGTGATGCCAACGTATTGTGGGCGTGAAGTCACGGTCAAGTTAAACAACATCCAATTCACAATCTCACGAGATATCTCCCATGGAAATTCCATGGAATCGCCACTCTCACGTGATTGTGAGTGTCCCAATTGTGTTAATAAATGATCCTAAATTAATTGTCTGCAATTAAATAACGACAAAACGACATTTAATTCTCAATCGTGTGAGATTCCGTCATCTCGCGATATTTTACGTGCCAGACAGACAGACAGACGTGATGAGCGTTTGTTTCTTTATTTTTTAATAAAGGGTCTAAGGCTCATAATGGAGCTGCCAATCACACACACACACGGACATGTTGACGAGACAAACACTAATTAACACAGCCACCGAGCTGGAGGGAAGTGACGAACTTCCCGAGTAGCGGTGGCATCACAACAATGGCACCGCCTTTCTCACCGCACTCAGTGGGGCATTTCCTCGTCCCCATGGATGCGAACCGATGGGGTTGTCCGTGCTCTATCATTTTAAATGCTGAGTGTCATTTTATTATTTATATAGATGTTTTACGTGACAAGCGTATTATGACAAACATTAGAGAATAACTGTTTACCAAGGAGCTGGATACTTCATCTTTTGCTGCAAAGTTCCAAATGTGCAGCGGGAGGTGTGCAGTTTTTGGAAATTGCAGATATTATGGAGGGTTTTCAGAGCTATCCCATAATGCCATGCACGCCATGTTGGTTGTACTCACTTCCCTGGCAACGTTAGCATCAGTGGCATTGTGGGGTGATGATTGATGGTGGTGGGTATTGTGATACATACCATACATGGCAAGTTGGAGGTGATGAAAAACGAGTTGGTAGGAATCCAAAGCGGGTTTTTGGTTCGCGGGCGCCAGCAGTGACCACTATTTTTGTTGTGTCTGTGTGTTTGGTGGTCGCGAGACTACCGTTATTCTCAGGTTTTCCGTCTGTCTGTTTGTTTGTATGTAATGGACAGCTCTGGAGGCCAAAGGAGTTAACCGATTTTGATGAAACTTGACTGGTATGTTCATACCAGGATCTAGTTATATGTTTTTAAGCACATTTGCTATAGACGCCACCGTTGCCTAGCAAGGGGACTTTGAAATTTTTGAAAAAAATCTGAAATTTTTTTTTGAAAATCAAAAATCGGCTTCCGCGCTTTTATGCGCACTATAATCAACCTCTTTGTCAAAAAATTTCAGCCCGATCCGTCAAAAACTGTATGACTAGTATGCAATTATATAGCGACCACCCATGTCGCCTACCGGCTTGTTTGTTGGGTAGTCGATGTAGTCGAAAAAAAAAATTTTAATTTTTTTTTTTGAGATTTGCTCTACCCTTATACCCTCCCGGCTTGTTATTTTATTTATTTATTTTTACCAAACGTGGTAAAAACGCTCTTCGAGCGGTTGTCAGTGACACGAAATACATCAGAATATCGAGATAGCCGTTTATTGATGAGGTGGTCTTGTAGGTGTTCAGAACTCATGTCACATGTTTAGGTACCGTTACAGTCCAAGTATTGACTCATCTCAACGATCATGAAACACCAAACGAGCAGAGATCAATCAAACTGACATGGCCACGACCTGACGGACGAGTCCCTTCATGTGACCGTGCTCGGCATTGTGTTCACCGCAGGCTTTCTGACCAGATCTCTTGGAGGATCAAACTTGGGGTGGGGGTTTGGTTTTTTTACAGAAGGAGTTGGTTTTGCACGTGAGGAGAGCACGTGACCTCATATATAACAAGCACCCTCAACAATCGACCTTGTTTTTTGCGAACTTGTAAGAAGATACTTTCCTCTTCGGCATTACTGTGAGGCAGCACAAGAACACGTGCTGAACTACTGAAAACAAAAGGTCAAATCGTGGCTCCACATCTGTTTGTCTCATTAACGATACAAGCCTGGTGTTGGTTTAACGGTTAAGGTGGCTGTCTTAACATCTCAGGGTCTTCAGGTCGAGCCCCTATCCCCCGATGAAATAACACCAGGTGTGTTGACTCAGTCTGTAATCCTTCCGAGATCGGAAAAATGAGTACCAGCTTCCTGGAAACAGGGGCACCGCATCAGCGGCACAACCGAGCTTCCAGAAAAAATGATGCAATCAGTAGGTACAGGCTGCATACAAAACAACATAAACGACATCTCATTCCACCAATTACCATTCCCAAGTCGAACGGTAATAAACCTTCATGAAATAGGATGGGATACTGCACCGTACTCAAACCTGGAGCTCTGCAGGTTTTCATCATAACATGGTATCATGGAACCTATTTAATTATTATGAGGGAGCAGGATATTGTAATTGTCCGGTTTGTTTGTCTGTCGGGATTCGCTAGATATCCGTTATTGTCGGGTTTTCCGTGTGTGTGTGTGTGTGTGTGTGTGTGTGTGTGTGTGTGTGTGTGTGTGTGTGTGTGTGTGTGTGTGTGTGTGTGTGTGTGTGTGTGTGTGTGTGTGTGTCTGTGTGTCTGCAACACGAGGCTCCACAGCACAAACCATAAAATCGATTTCGATGAAACTTGGCGACAAGGTACCATATGGGCTGGGAGTGTGCGCGTTTGAGTTTCGTTGCTAAGCAACCACCCGTTGCTATGCAGCGGCTGAAAAACCGCGTTTTAAGAACCCAAACGGTAACTGACGTAGCGCGGCTTCTATGATAGGCAGAGCGACTGGACCAACTCCTGCCTATTCCTTGCATCCCCATCGAGTTATCGCGACAGCATAACGTTCCTCTATCTCTCATAGTTTCCGAATGGCAGCCCTCCGAATGCGGAAAGGTGGTGAACCAGGGAATATGTTAAGTGACTTTGACCTCGGAAACCGTCTATGGCGGAACGTTCACATTCTGTGTATGGATAGAGTTTAATAACTACTACAAAATTGAACCGCAGCATTTTTCCAGATTCGATCACCAAGGGTGTCGGGGCTGAAATACGCAGAATTCTAAAAAATACTTTTTCTCGACCTACGTTCACTATTTTCAAAACTTGTCCTACAGTTTTGAATGTGGAGAAACGAGACTTCGGAATTAAACACTTCGAGATATTTAGAAAATTTTACTCAAGTCGATTTTTGATTTAGGTTTTTATTTTTCAAATGGTAGTCCTTCAAAAATAGGGTGTCTATTTACCGTCATTTTGTTTACTTAATTAGTCCCTAGCGCTGCAGTGGTAGGATTCGATAACGATTTTATTGCACCATATGATAGAGATATTCAAGAACTACAAAAAGCTTTCTTGCGTGATTGACCTCCGACTTCCGGTTTTGGAGCCATAGCCAAAAGTTGGCAAACGTATGCAAAGGGCAAAATCGCCAAGGCGAAACGGATAAGTGTAAACGAATACGTCTTGACATGGTGATAGAGCATGGTTGATAGAAATCATTTTTTGTCAAATAAAACTTTTATTTCCTCCATCTCCACTCCGAAGGGTGCCAGTTGCGAGAATATGCCAAGTGAAAAATCGCCAAGGCGAAACGGTTGGACGTAGACAATTGCGTTTTGGCATGGTGATAGAACATGGTTGCGAAAGCATTTTTGTCATTTACACTTTCCTCCATCTCCACTCTGAGGAGTGCCGGTTGGCAAAATACGCAATAGGAAAAATCTTGCCAGGCAGAGGAACAATTGTATGTGAACCAATACGTCTTGGCAATGAATCTTCGTCGGTGGATCGGTCAGAATGAAAAGCATAGTATCCAGCGCTTCGATCCGAGCGGATCCCTCGTCGCCTCCCGGCTTGTTTGTTTGTCTGTCTGTTAGCAACTTTACGACAAAACGGCTTTAGCAAACACCATCAAATTTAATCCACAGGTGGGCAATGAACCTTGGACGACCCCATTAACTTTTGGGTCCAATTGGATCAAAGGTCAGGGTCAAGGTCACGAAAAGATCAAAATCGTTTTTCACTCATAACTTCGTCAAAAATGATCTGATTTACTTCAAACTAAGCTTATAGTGAACCTTATTCTATTTGTCACTTATAATCCTACCCACTCCTACAGTGAAAAATTCATATTTGTGAATATCGGTAGGGTCCGAAGTTTTGGAGGTCATGGTCATCGGTCAAAATTACAAATTTTCCATTAAAACTAAAACATGGTTACGAAAATACAACTTTACGGGAAAACGGCCGGCTCAAACACTGTCAAATTGTATCCACAAGTGGGTAATGAACCTCAGATGACCCCATTAACTTTTGGGTCCAATTAGGTCAAAGGTCAAGGTCAGGTCACAAAAAGGTCAAAATCGTTTTTCGCTCATAACTTCATCAAAAATGGTTTAATTGACTTCAAACAAAGACTAAAATATTCCTAATAATCAACATTCAGGTTAAGGATGTATCAAATTTAAATTTGATCCCCAAAATAGCTTTATGCCTTAAATGGGTGGGATTTGTTGTGCCTGGCACCACTTGTTTTTTTTTATTACGGTTTGAATTTGGTAATTCGTTGACACCTTGTATGGATGAAGACAATCCGAATCAAATCAAATCAAATCGTGCCATTTAAAATATGGTCGACGTGATCAGAAGGGAAAAGATACTGCGTGCGGAATCCTGGAGGAGGTTGACGTGGACACGAAGTCATGACGTCACACTGCCACTAGACTAGACACTACAATGATACCTTGCAGATTGACTACAGGTCGCTACATAACAGCGGTGATGTGGATACCCCTCAGCTGTTGTCATATTTTTGTTTTCCCACGTATCTTGACAGTACAAGGAGAGAATGACAGAAATGTACTCGTAGCAAGATTTTTCATCCAGTATTCCATATAATCTCAGTAAATGCAGCTCACTAAATTAAAAGAACTAGTGCTGTGGGTATGGTGATGGCCTCGTGGTGAGGTGAGGAGTGCCATCCCATTTTTGTTAAAAGGTAACAATATTAAAGGGTCCCAGATTTGTAATCGTTGGAAATCTACGAAGTGTCTGTGGAATTACAATGTCAATACAAGATTGTACATTTAAATAAGCCCAGCTGATTCATCATTAATGGTCTGTCTCATCTGGTCAACATGTGCAACCAGCCCATACATTACCATTTAATGACTTCAGGGTAACCTATGAAAGGCAAACGTCACCCGAACAAAGAAAGTGACATCACCGGGCATTGTGATTGCAATCAACATCAAAATGAAACGCGCGAACCATAGCCCGAATTGTTTTTCATAGAATTTGCCATGTCCACACAAAAACGAGCTCATTTTATAAAGAAAACAAAATATCTGTTTTATTCCAGGTAAAAAGTAATGCAGTCCAGAATTCAATTTGTTGCACTTTGAAGCATGATGTTGACTGCATTTGCACAAGATCAAAAAAAACCCCAAAAAGTCTTGGTTTTCTTGGCAATGTTTTGTCCTCTCCAATCAATTTCCAGATTTAAATTATTCACCTAGTTCAGGTGGAGAAGAATTTGGCCTGCCACATTCTTACAGCCAAACTGAGCCAGTGTTGGGCCTCTGCAAGATTTGGAGACGATGCTATCAGCTACGTGGAGGGATGACTCTGCATTGGGCATTGTGCCATGGGTCAGCAGATGCTCGCAGGCACAGAGAGCCACGTGGTGATGTTCCAGTGGTAGAAATGTCACAACTTGAGGAAGGGAGCTGATACCTTTTCTCTTGTCCAATTCTGTGTGGATGAAAATAAGATTACTTTGGGTTAACTCTGATATCACAAATTATATCGAGTTAAGACAGTTTTTTTTTTTTTAGATAAAATATATATTTGGGAGGCGAGGAAATAAACAACACAATATAATAATGCATTCGTCAATCACTTTTCGGGTAGATATTGTCGTGTCCAAGGGGGTTTTGCCCCTACCTGGACGGATGGCCAAACAGCCCTTGGAGGCTTACAGCCGAGATTCTCAGAGATTATGGCGCGCGCGGGAAAGAAACAGCGAGACGCTTCACCAGGACGGTAGCACACAGCACAGGGGTTTTACTCTAGAACCCCATGACAAATACACGGACACCAGCAACTTAAATAAATGACGATTTAATAACCAGAAAAATCAACAACTATTAGCTGCACGTTACATTCATTGGGAATATAGAAATTTGCTGGGTAGGCAGTAACCACCAAGATCTAATGATGGATGCCACTTCTGAAAATTTTCAAAAATATTTGCACAAGGCGATAGCGTCGGCTCGTAAAGTGAAGTCAACAATGATGCAAGATGGTATATTGTGATAATGCTACATAGGCCGAGATAAGAGCATGCAGCAGTTTCTATCGTTTCTTACCACACGCGTAGCCCGCGGTTTCCTCGATAACCCTCTCCAGCTGTTTGATCGAAATCTCCTCCCTTGACCTTCCAGCCTCCAGGGCTTCAAGTGTCGCCTTCCAAATGTAATCATCTCCAACGGTACTGCAATCAAATAAATTTCATGTTCTTAGGTCCATCGTGAATTATGGGAAGCTCCGAGTTGACTCTCGCCAATTTAGATAAACAGAAAAGTAAGGACAGGGAAGTGGACATGCATTTCAATTGCCATATGCTGCACAGTGGAGGTGAGAGCTCCAATAATAATAACAACTAACTAGAGAGGCACTCGATGGAGCATATACCTCTGCCAGGCTGAACAGTTTACGTTTTGTATCCCACTGATCGGCCGAATCTGCATCAGGACCATAACCAAAATCTAATCGGCTTGTTCTTGTCACCCAATCAACTCATACACCAAGTTTTGTCATAATCTGTCCACACCTTATTCAAATATCATGTTATATTGTTGCGAATCTGGAAGCCATGAGCACACAGACATTCAGGTTCCTAAAGCTCAGTTATTTCGATAAGTAAATGTGGATAGATAGCTCCCCGTCCCTAGTCTAATGGGAATTAAATGTTCATGCGCTGCGAGTTCTATTTATCGTTAGGATTTTTACGACAACGCCATATTCAGCAACCATGCTCTGCTCGCGGCATTCTCCCAGAGCTCGCCAGCAAGTACGTGCGTGTCGGCACGTACGTGGGCTGAGTTCACAAGGCCTGACGTCTCTCTCACCCAATCCGGGGAATGCGAGGAGGTTGCCGACGGTCGACCAATAGGCGCAGGCCACGCTGGAGGGAGGGCGCCTAAAAACGACGAAAGAGCAACGAATGCTTGCGTCCGTCGGCTCGAAGCGCTTCAGTCTGGTTTTTGGAGCTGACTGCATCACACGCTTGCGTCCAGTCTGTCGAGTGCGCGTCTCTGGCCGGGTCCGGCGCTGACTGCATCACGGGGATCCGAGGCATCTCGCTGGCGCCTGGTTCTGCGGACCGCATCGCGACGCTGGTCTGAGTCACTCGTCAGCTCGAAGACCACACGAGGTGGACAGGTCCGAAGCAGAATCTGGTCTTCAGCTCGCCCTTTCCATCCGAGCTGGAGGCCTCAATAAAGACCGCTTTGAGTCCGATTCTTTTGGGTGTGTGTATGTTTGTGGCGCCAGTCCATTAAGTAGCCATTGTATAAGTGCCTTGCTGTACATACGTGCATCTCTTTATTCGGATAACTCTGCTTCTTACGTGCTCCCCTGCCCCATTATAAATAAACCCATGTGTTAATTGTTTCGGTTCGTTTTGTGTTTCTTTTATTGGTTTATCATGGTGCGTGTTGGAGAAGTAGCCAGGCTGTAGCCGCTATAAAAGGGATATTTGGACCGATGGGACTTTGATGACCATCCGCTCGGGTCACACACGGTTCGAGCCCGCTAGCGGCTGGTGCCGTCGAGGGTGTGAATACTCGGTAGCTCGCCACGTGGATCTCCAGGTATTTTGAAGATTGACAAATAACCCTGTACCACGTGGCAGAATTATTGACGATTCACGGTCCGATAAGGGACCCGTACTTTCCGGAGTTTTCCGAAAAGGTACGACCTAAATTCCGGGTGATCGGTGGAGCCGACTCTGCTGCTCCATCTAGCGCCGATACCCGGCTGCTCGCCGCCGATACCCGGCCCTGCAACAATATATCGTTTTTGGCCATATCTCTCAATGGTGAAGAATAACTTCAGAAAAAAAAAATGCATCCAGACTCAGATCTTCAACAAAATTAAATTAATTCCTCCTCATCACACACCCAACATGTCCATCAAGCTTTGTCCGAATCCGTCCATAACGTTTTGAGATATCCCGCTCACAGACAAATAACGAAACAAACAAACAGACGGGGTGAAAAAAACAACCTCTTCCTTCAGTGGTGGAGGTAAAAATAATTATCATCCTTGTACATTTACCTGATTAGCAAGAAGAGGGCCTTGTGGTAGAATGCGCCACGGACCGGATCTCGAAGCAAGGTGAAAAGCAAGCACAACAATTCACGTGACACTTCTTCTATCTCTTCAAGAATGAACATTGTGTGCTTACAGGCCGAGACACCATTTTGCAATATTGATTGCAGATACACCTAAGACACACTTATGTCAGGGCATGAAATACGAGAACAGCACTGCTACTCTGGCCGATGAGCTATATTTCAATATGAAGACACATGGTGTGAATTGATTACGTGGTTATGCACGGTATTTGCTTGGAGTGAAATGAAATGTCCCTAACTGGCATAATTTGAAGCTGCACACAAGCAGGGATGGTTCTGCCAAGATGAAGCAGCTTACCCATTGAACTTCGGCAGATGAATGCCTGGTGGCAGTTGTCAACTGCTCAGGAACTATGATGTGAATACATGAGCTGGCCGCTCCGTGCCAGTACAGCTGCTCAGCCAGTAGCCTTGCAGCATAGCTTTTTCCTGTACCAGATCCACCGTGCAGTGCCAAAACAATTGCAGATGTACCATCCCCATCACACCCAACAAAGGATTGCGCAGCTTTTGTCAAGGCAGTTTGAGCCAAGGGTTGCCCGTGCAGCCTATGGGCAAGGAATTGCTCGAGTCCTGAAAAATGACAGGAAAACTTTAACTTGGTTACTTTGGAACTCTAAATGGTATTAATCAAGTTAGGTCGCTCGCCTCCGAGTTAACTCTTGCATCAAACAACGTGAAGGGTGCTCACTCAAAAAAGAAAATTCATCCTCTTGTACACGCAATAAATAGCCTGGTGTTGGCTTAGTGGTTAGGGTGGTGGCTTGGGATCCCAGGGTCCTGAGTTCAAGCCCCGTTGGCTGCTGAATTAACACCAGGAGGTTGACTCAGCCTGTCATCCTTCCAAGGTCGGCGAAATGAGTACCAGTGTACTGGTCCCGGTGTATGCCCCGGTTAGAATAGGTGTACCATATCCCTGTGTGTCGTAAGAGGCGACCAGGGTTGGCGTCAGGAAGGGCATCCGGCCATAAAACATTGCGTCAAGAAAAAGCCAAACCCCTGCACAGCAGGGAAAAATGGCTGTAAAAATGGTCATTTGTACACGCAATAAATAATGAAAATTTAAAGATTTCAAAGTGTGCCTTCTGACGGAAGTGGTGCTTAATCCACCTCATCACCGGCAACCAATCTCGCGGAATGGCCGACTGGTTCAGAGGTAGCACACTCTCCTTCGAGTTGTGAAACTTGCGTTCAATTTATGATAAAATACAACCTGACTACAAACTGTAACCCTGATGTCTCTCAAGTAGAGCGGTCACTGTATGATAGAGATAGAGTATGCCACCCTTCAAAGAGGGTGTTAAACATCACACCCTAAAGCTTGAAAAGGCTAAATATCCCACAATATCTTTTGAGTCGACCCAATGTTTGAGTCAATACACAGTAAAAAATTCCTGCCTCTTGCCTCTTAGGACAAAAAAAAGAGAGAAAAGATGGAGCTCAATTTAATTTTTTGTTGTTTAACATCATACATATATAGCATATAACAAAAGTTTATATAACATGGGCTATAGACAGCACAAAGCCCGAAAGTATAAATTTCACAAAGGAAACATCAATTTCCAATACAGATGGATAAAATCCTTTAGGAGGGAAAGAACTGAATAAATTTAGGATCGATTTGAAAAATATTTCCAAGAGGCCACTTTACTTGAAAATAATACAGAAGGGTGCATAGAAGGGAAGGGTAACCTCCCCCTCCCCCATTTTGGGTTTCTGTTCCAATATATAATGGCAAGTCTGTGTATGCACGATTGTGAAGGGACACACGTTGGGCCCGAATGCAATTCGGGGACTAATTTTGCATAGAAACCGCACACTGTCCCGAGGACCTGGTTTTCCAACTTCCCATTCTACTTTTACAAGGTATTAACAGGGGTACCTGTCTTTACCAGGTGCTGTTCTAATCCTGTTAGCATTTTGAAGAAATCAAATTTTGTATTTTTTCTATTTTTTTTTTGGTGGGGACCCGAAAACACCCACAAAGGAACGGGGTCGGGAATCATTTCATCTTACTTTTCACATAATCAAAAAGGCTTTAGCATTACAGAACAATTACAAAACAGAAAATCCAGCTTTTTTTTTCTCGAAAAATATTTTCCCCTAAAAACACTCTGCGGCAGGTCAAGTATGGGAGCATGTGCCGGAACAGCGTGTCGCTGCGTCCACGATCTGCCAGTACTCCAGCGGCCATCCCCGACAGATGCCTGGCCCGTTCCCATCTCATTGAGATGCCGATCAACCTGCTGCAACCACGAGCACGTGGTTGTCCCGTTGGCCTCCTCTACCCACGAGGCTCCCTTGCTGTGATAACCTGGTGAGCAGGATCAGCGTCAGGAAAACAAGCCACATGTCCATGCAACCACAGCTGATGCTCAAGGACGTATGCCAGGTATGGGAGCATGCGCTGCAACAGCACGTTGCTGCGTCCACTTTCCACCGGTACTCCAGGGGCCTCCGTCTGGCCATCACCCAGGCAGATGCCTGGCCCATCCCCATCTCCTTGAGATGCCAATCAAGGACCAACATGTAACAAATCTCATTTGAGTCTCTCTCAATAAGTGCTCGTTGGACACAGTCTGACCAGCGGTAGCCAGGGATTCTCTGAAGAGACCTGGTACCAAAGGAATTAAGTCTCCGTCTCAGATCCCTGTTCAGAGTCCAAGTCTCACAACCGTAGAGCAAGACTGGAAGCACCAAGAACCAGAAGACTCGGACTTTTGTCATCCTGCACAGATACCGACAGCGCCACACCCCATGATACAGTGAATCCATGACTCAGACGTCTATTGACCTTTGGCTCACAGCCAGCAAAGACATGAATATCACTGACAAGGTAAGTGAATCCCTCAGTGACCTCAACATCCTCACCACAAACAGGTACAGAGAAGATAGCAGCATCCAAGGTGTCAATGAAAGCTTGGATCTTAGTTGTGACCCTGGAAACCCAAAATCCAAGGTCAGAGAATTCTCATTCAGCACCTCAAGGGCCCCCAAAAGGATATCTAAAGTCTCCGCAAAAAATGACTGCATCATGTGCGAAATCAAGGTCAAAGATCTTGACATTCCCAAACGATGCACCGCAGCTTGATCTCTCTGACACCCTCCCCAGAATCCAGTCCATAAAAGCGCTGAAAAGTGTGGGGGCCAGTATCCAACCTGGGAAGGTTACCCGTGTTTTTCCTCCTATCAAAGATTGGGGGTCCCGAAGGCTTTGCCCTAAACCCATCATCTGGTAAGCTGCCCTCGAGCTACTCCCACAGAGTGCGTTTTTAGTTTCCTTTGCGTTTTTCGTGTGTTTTGTAGAGCGAAGAGTTTTATGGTGGCCGGAGTACAAATCCTGCCACCAACCTCCTCCAAAAAGGTAACCCAACTTCAGGAGGACGTTTGCAGACACAGTTGGGCACCAGATTATGGATGGCCGTTGGCTCACAAGGAGCTCCTCCGCTCTTTGAGAGGTTTTGTTTTTAGTTCTGCTGGGTGTCCATATCCATACACCCTCCTCACCAGGAAATTTGATAGGGGACACGTTTTACTCACAGACAACCTGACCAAGAAACAGGTAAGGACAGGTTTACATGATTCATGTATCAAGTCACAGATCTTATCTGATCTGACCTGAGGTGACAATAACGAACCAACTCACTGATGAAAGTCTGAAAATTTGATGAAGAGCAGTTCAGCCAGCTCTGAGAAAAATGATCAATCAGACAGACGCAGACATGGACACGGACACACAGACACTTGTATATTCTTCCAACTCTTCCCCATGAAAGACTCACACCATCCTGTGGACCAATGGCCTTGCTGCTTGCAGAGCATGTAGGGACACACCATGTAGGGAGGCATGAAACACTAATGGCGAGTGGTTCTGGCAGTGTGAGAGGTGCAGAGACCTCGCTGCCCGACCAAGACAAACTAGTGGTGAGTGGGGTACCCGGTCGGGATGCTGCAGCCATCGAATGTGTGACACACTTTTCACCTCCGCCCCATTATCTCCAAATATATTTCTCAAATCCCAGCAAGTTTTTCATTTTATTTTGCATCCCCATCGTCCTGTCCTCAGCCTTTGTTTGTACAGGCCCACAGACATAGGGATAGGGTATTTCTTGCTGGTAATGTATCATATATATACCTGTGCTCTTTGGGTTGGAGCCGTGTGTGTGTGTGTGTGACCTCTTAAAGGATGCGTTTTGTTCATTAGAGAGCTGTGCAATAATAATTAACAAAAAATAGGGGCAATACCCCTGGTAGAATAATAATACCGAGGAGGAAGTCAATGTGGGACAGAATCATCAAAATACCGTATATCAATAAACCAATGTTAGGACCTCTCTTTTTTTTAATGCTGTGAACAAACTTTGGAACATTGCAGGTGATGAAGGTTGTGGTCAAGTTTCATCAGAATTGTGTGTGTGTGTCGTTTGAGAAGAAAGCAAATACATATTTTGGTTTTGAGGACAACCTCCCCCCCCCCCCCCCGACCACCTGGAGAACCCCTGAATCTCCAATGTTTTTTTCATGGTGTGAACAAACTGTTCAGCCTGGCGGAGGTATGAGCTGTACCAAATGCCGTGCAAGTTCAAGAAATGTTCGAATTATATGCACCCGTGAACCGCTGGACAGAATGAGTTGAAAACTCGTGGGTGTGCACGGGAGGGTTTTGAGTATTAAAAAAAAAAATCATAATCCCCAGGGTTCAGCGTGGGGAGAGGACCCTCAATTCTCTCTTTGCAAAGTGCTGCTAACGGTGGGAAAGGGTATTGCAAGTGAAACCAAAATACAATCTGGGGGGTGGGATTAACCCATCGAGACATTTCCCAGATATATCACGTGCTTTTGACACAGTCTGGCACCCTGCCCTGTTCACCAAACTCTCTTCCTCTGGTATTGTGGAGGAAATATTTATATTAATGTATTCTAAATTGTAATTGTGCTGGTGTTTTATAAATTTAAGTTTTATGCTACAAGTCGAATTGGCTGTCAGTGCCGTGCCCCCTTCCCTTTTGGCCAAGAGTCCTTTGCCCTAAATGTTGATAAAGATGTGTTGTTGTGGAACGGTGTGACCTGGGCTGATAACAGTGCTTCTCACCTGGAAGACACGTATGCAGTTGGAGTTAACAACCCCCTCCACTCTCCCATGAAAGTATAAATGCCTTGAAATGTAATCTTGTTTTAGTGCAAGCACGTGTGATGTATGACATCTCAGTGGCTTGTACTCCTTGGGACTGACCAAGTACCAAGTAATAATAAAACTCTGATTTAATTCACTTCTACAACGTGGAATTGCATTACAATCGGTTGGTTTAACGGTTAACTAAAAAGTAAGAATAAATAAAATAGAACCAAATAATATTGCAACAAAGGCGGTTTCTCAAGTTCATTGTGTGTAGTGTACGAGGTTGTGAAGTGTACGGTGGATAGAATTAGAAATAAATTGTTTTAGAAGGAAAAGACTTGTCTGTGGACATTGGTTATCGGTGTCTGTGATTTTATACAGGATTTTAAAACCGAATCAGCTGACGTTAAACCCTCGAGAAGTTAAATAGGATTCCACAATCAACCAGGAATAATCCTACAACGATCACGACGAGGTTGGGTGAAAAAAAATACACATCAGTTGGTGCCGTGACTCGGATGTGCTTAATCTGCTGGAGGCAGTGCATGGAGGAACAACAAGTGCTTGAGCAAAGGTAAGCAGAGAGCGTTCTTCGACAGTGGGCCTGTATTAGCGGGTAACGCATTTCGAACAAAGGAAAGTACGTTGTCAGATAATTTTATTGATAGAAAGAAGAGGATCCGGCGGAGAGAGTCCGTTTTAAAGTAAACGATAAGTACTGTAGTTGTTTTAGAAAAGTGCTGGAGGAGAAGAGGAGTGCAGAGGGCACAGTGCAAGAAGAGGCTCGACGAGGAGCCAGAGGAGTAATTAAATGGGCATGACGAAGCAACATGCCACAGACCGCGCAGAGGACGCGCCAGCTGAAAGAGGCCGAGACACCGAGATAGGGTTATGGTTAAGTGGAAAATAGATAAATATTACAAGGAAGGAGTTTGTAAGAGTTATAAGAGTTACCTGTTTGTATTTCTGTTTGTTCATTGAACTGTTCATTGAATTGAGGTTTTACGGATTTGTAAATGCAATGATTTGCACAAAACGTTTTGTAGAGTGCAGGAGACGATTGACTGGCTGGGAGCATGGCTGGTGATTTGCATTGAGATGCATGTGTTGCTGAGTGTGGAGAAATGAAACTTGTGCGAGTCCAATAGATTTCACTGCAATGAAACATGCTCTATTGGGACTTGGCTTTGAAACCGGTTTGAGAGGTGTGTGTGTGTGTGTGTGTGTGTGTGTGTGTGTGTGTGTGTGTGTGTGTGTGTGTGTGTGTGTGTGTGTGTGTGTGTGTGTGTGTGTGTGTGTGTGTGTGTGTGTGTGTGTGTGTGTGTGTGTGTGTGTTACTGTGGGATCTGAGATTTTGCTTTGATCGACGTTATGGGTTCATTTTAAAGTCAATTTAAATTCTGTTTTCATTTTTTGTGGTCGTTAAGCATGTTTAATATTTGATTGTCGAAAATCTGTAGAAAAAAAAACTGATATTTATGGGGTTTATGCCGAGTGCCGTGTCTCAGCGAGGAAATTTGATTAAGCACATTAAGAGGGTTTCAGGTTGCAGATTCGTCACGGGTCACGTGACGCTGCGGGTTTTTGCAGACAAAAGCCTGAGAATTGTCCCATTGGTGGACTACTTATCGTGAGGGTCTACGAGATGAACGATAACACTTTTGAAGGTTTAAGAACGTCCTTCACGGGTTTCTGTAAAAATTAAGATGAAAAATAATGTTTGAAGGTTTTGTAAAAATATTTGTCACATGATCGCACGTGATCACAAGCGAGTCTATGAGACGCAATGTTCGTGAGTGTGCGTGTTGAAGCCATGACAGAGTAATGCCAAACTGGGGTTTTGCCCATCTTAGAGGTTTTTTTCCCCACCGGATGTGGAGAGAACTTCCTGTTCCTGGTTGCTTGGTGTTTGTGTCACGAGCTACACTGTACGGGACCAACTCTGTTTAAAGTTTAAAGTGAAGTCCATTTAGGGAAAAAGTGTTAAAATTTTATTTAAAAGCCATAGTGATTTTGAATAAATTGTGAAATAACAATGGTGAATGTGGGATATATTCGGGAGGTGAGCTCTCACTGGCATTGTGAGGAAATTGTAATTACTCAACCCGGCAGTTTTGAGTGCTCAGCAAACTGTTAGGACGTGTCAGAAATGTTTCGAAGATTTTGATCTGAGTTGTAACGATTGTACTTAAAAGATGTGACTTAAATGTAGAAACGTGATTTGGAATGATTTTAAAAATGATTTGATGATGTTTAGCACGTGGGGCGATTCACAGATATAATAGATGATGCCCTTGGATGGACGTTGAACTTGGCGTGCCGTTTTTATTCGTCTGTGAATGTTAAAGTTGCCTGAACTAGTGCTGGGAAGGCAATGGCAAACAACCCAGTGTAACCCTTTGATCGATTCAGTCAAGGTAAATTAATAAGATTTAATTGGATAGACGCTGAAGATTTGATTTATTGATTTTAAAAGAAAATATTTTATTGTTTAGACCAAAAAAAGCTGTATCAGAGAGATTGAATGTTTTATTAGTCTGAAGTTTAAAGATGACTGTGATAAAGTTTGGGAAGGTTCTAGCTGAGTAGGGTAAGAATACTGATTCTGGCTCACTTTTCCCCATGTAAATGAATGGGGGATTTTCAGCGATTCATAATTTTTTTCCCTAAAAATAAACCCCCCTTTTTATCCCAAGGTATATTTATTTGTCTCCCCTTTTAACTTGGAGGTTGAACCTCATTGAATTGAACACCTGGGGGTTGAACAGCTCACTCATTGAACCTATAAAGATTTGTTCATTCTCAAATTCCTTCAATAGTTTAATTTTCTTTGCACAATAATCCCCATCTAAAATATTGACAAACAAAACATTTGAATCTTTATATTTTTTAAGATATCCCTTTTGTGCCATTACGAAATGATAAACTTCTCTTAATGCTCTCATCTGACCACCTCCTGAGCCACATATCATTTTGAGATTATAGTAAATTGTTTTTTCATTGTTCAATTGATAACCATCAAAGTTTTCAGTCCATTCAAGGATATTCATTTTTTCTATACATCCTCTAACTTACTAGTTTTTAAATTAATTCGCTTATTTGTTTTATTTACCTTTGTTTTAGTTATTTTTTCAATAAGACTTATTTGATATTTTTCACATTCATTATGTTTTCCATTTATATACCAAGACTGAGATTTTCTCCACTCTTTAGTTTGATTAATACTTGGTTTAACCATTTATATATTGTGAAAAAACCAGCGGTAGCCCTTGAAAAACCCTAACCCATCTTCCCATCGTTAAAACATAATCTATTTTATACACTCTATCATACAATATCCATATGGAACACAATCTATTCCATAATCTAAAATAAATCTCTTATCATCAAAGGCTCCTAATGCCTTTTTATTTACTTCTTCACTATATATGTTATGTTTATAACTTCTTATTGTATTCATTTTCCTATATTCTTCTTTCTTATTCATCAAACAATTATAATAATTTCTAAAAGTTATTGATTTCTTTATTACATATTTCTTTATTCCCTTTAACCTCTTATCAATCTGTTCACCATACTTATAAGCATATGCCTTTGCTCTCAATCCAATAAACTCACTCATTACTTTTCCACCCAACTCATCCTTAAACTTACCAATAACCTTTTCATTCTTTTTGGAAAATAACTCACTCTTCTTGCTGAAATTACTTGTATCATATACTCCAATATTTTTCTTCATATCTTCATAAACATCATCAGTTTTTATATCTAGGATAAAACTATCAGTATCCATATACAACAATGAAACATTTTCACCATACTCTTTCTTTAAGTCATTATACAAATAATCATACATCAATATCTTTGATAAATCAAGAACTGCTGTTCCAATATAAATTGGTTTATCCATTACAATACTTTCCTTTTTCATATGAATTGCAGAAAAGTTCTCTGAAAAAACCTCTTCTCTCTCAAAACTTGGTTTATTTATCAATCTCGAAGCTTCTTTCCAAGATGTTGCGAATCTAATGTTTTGTCTGTTTCTAACATTTTACAGAGTCTTTCCAAATACAGCATTATTCATTAATTTATAAAAGTCCCCTTCAAATTTTACTTTTGTATTTGCTCTCATATCTGTATTAAATTGAATATACTTTTTCACCCAAGGACTTTGTTTAAATTTTAAAACTCTCAATCCTTCTCTCAAAAACTGTTTTAAGCTTCTCTGATGTAAAACATATCCCTCTTTATCATAGAATGTTGTTAATAACTTTTCTGTTGATTTGCCTTTAATATTAAAACTTTTATGATAATCACTTAACCATTCTTTCTTTGGAGTTTCTTTCTCACATGCAAAAGGAAGATCTTTATGCTTATTATGAAGATCACTCGGGTACCTCAAATCAACTTCAAAATAATAACCTTCTTCTTCGTCATTCAATTCCTCTTGAGAAGAAATAACAATATTCATCAAAGCCTTTTCATAATCCTTTTCTTCCACCCACTCTAATTTACCATAAGGCAGAGATTGAGACATTGCCCATCCATACAAATTATTAGCATCAAAATACATCAAATAATTACTATCTTTTTCACTATCATAATTTGGAAGATATTTATTATTTGCTTTAGCATATCTTTTTGAACATACTTGTGATATTCCACCTCTCTTGGACTTCTCAATCATCAAAAGCATATCCACATCACTGATTAAATCTATATCTTGTTTTGTCATTTTCAACATTGCACTCCAAGCTAAACCAGGAGCTGTGAAATAGTGGGCAGGATCTAATCCATAACAATTTTTATTATGACAGAGTGATCTAAAAGCTTCAAACACATCAGCTAACAATAAAACATCTGTTTTTAGATATAAATCGTGATATTCTCCAAGGTTCTTTATCTTAAATATTTTCCATATTTCTTGTGCGTGTTTATATTCCTTATCACTTATCTCTTCTTCATAAAGGTTATTATAGAAACTTTCTTTTGAAGGAAGTTGTGTTTCTTTAAATCTCATAAATGAATCCATATAATCATAAGGATAAATTCCCTTACTTGTAAGAATTTTCTCTTTACTTTGAATTTCATTCCTTGTTTGAATTTCCTCTCTCGTAAGAATTCCTTCTTTAATCAGAATTTCATCTTTAATCTGAATTTCCTCTTTAGTTCGAATTTTCTTTATAATTAGAATTTCATCTTCAGTTAGAATTTCTTCATTAATTAGAGTTTCCTCTTTACTTTGAATTCTCTCTTTAATCTGAATTTCCTCTTGAGTGAGAATTTCCTCTTTTGGAAAGAATGAATTAAGATTTGGAAAAGAGTCCGTGGAGCTTAGATTTGATGCGAGGTAGGCTAGTGGTGTTCCCATAAACTTGTAAGAATCTAAAAACCTAATACGAGTTATAGGTTTTGTGAATATCATTTTTGAAAATGAAATATACTTTTGACTTGTGTTTGTTATGGCAGAAATATTCCCTGGTGTTTTTGAAAGTTCATTTATAAATAGATGTGTATCATAGTTGGCGCTGTTGTGAAGAAAGACTGGAATAAAAGAAGGTAATTTATAATTAAGATTACAACAGGAATGAGCGGGACCTCTATATTTACCAGTAAGATGACAATGGTCTCTAACTTTAGACTCCTTAATTTCCCCCTCACAAATATGACAGATATTGTTCATTCTAAATTCTAATTTTTCTTCTTTGGTTAATTTCATCGGTTCATTTGTTTCATTCATTAATTTAGTGAGTCTTATACAATCCTTTTCTAATCGTTTTACAAACTCTTGTGAAGCATTTTTTCCACGATAATGTTCAAGTTTGTTATACTTTTCTCCAACAGATGATTTGATATAATAACAGAAACCACAAGGAATATGTTTTTGATATTTATTTGTATATGGTTCTTTTGGATTAGGAGAAGCAGTATTTATCTTTTTAAGGATACATTCAAAATCAGCGTATATCACAAATGGGTGCATGATAGATTTATTATAATCTTCAAAATAAATCTTTTCACCAGGTTTAGGCATTGTAATTACAGCTGATTTATGATTACTACAATATTTTGAATGTTGTTCTAATCGTTCTTTTGTATGAAATGAATTAAGACATCGCTTACAAGGATATATTTTGTTTGCTGTTCTGAATACCTGAGAAGAGATTAATCTTGATAAATTATTGATGTATGTGTAATGTGAATTCTTTCCAACACTAAAATATAAAAGGTCAATGTGTGTTTCTTCATTTTTATAGTTGTTTGAAATTTTTAATATTTGAACTTTGTTTGTATCCGTTAATCCATATACATTAATAGAAAGATTATTCTTTTTCTCAAATTTAGGAATATCTGTTAATGGCATTGGGAATTTAAAATCTTTAATGTCCAAGGTATTCTCATATTTCATATATTGTTTTACTCTTTCTGAATTACATTTTGGTGGATGTAAGTGAGCAAGAACAGACCAGAGAAAACATTTATTATCATTGTTCTTAATATTAACAACTGCCTTCTTTAGTTTTATTTCTTTTGGTAATTCAATATAAGAAGAAGCTTTAAGAGGGTTTGATTTTAGAATGTGTATATCTAAAAAGATGATTTTTTTAATATTGAATTCACTTCCTACCACTGTATTATCAACATCCTCCTCTTGTCTTGATAGTTCTTCATAAACCCCACTATTCAAAAAATCTTGAAATGATGTTATAAAATGAAGATCTGTTCTCATATAAGGAGTTTGTTCTTCATCTTGTCTTTTCATATTCATTTTCACTCCCATATAAAACTTTAAAGTTTTCATTTCTTTTAATGTCTTTTTAATAAAATTTTCAACATCGGGTTTCACTATTTCAATTGATTCAGCTATTGATGATGGACCGGGTTCTCCAAATTGAAAAATCCTTATTTTTATATGCCCTTTAAATGCCTCATCAGTGTTTTTAATATAATAGTCTCCCTTTACTTTAAACTCATTTTTCTTGTGTTTTTGTGATTGAAGATGTTGATTATAACTACTCTTCAAAACATCCTTTGAACAGATATCACAATGTTTTCTTTCCAACTCAAGAGGAGATATTTGATGAAATAGATTAAATGTGTGTTTGTTGGTTCGGAGGTGTTTTCTATAATGTTTATATTCGTGATTACAAACATCGCAGTACGTTGTATTCACCATATTTATAGAATAAAACTTTGCTTAAACTAAAATTTTCTTGATGAAAATTTCGTTTAATTTATAGGTGAATCTGTGCTTAAAAACATTTTATCCTCCAACTTTTTCACTTAATAAATACAATGTTTCAAGACACAAAAGACAAGTTTCAATCAATCTCTTCATCTGTTAAAGATACTGAGAAATATGTCAAGGATGTAAAATTTAACAAAGATAAATATAACAACTATTGGATAAAAACTATTATGGTAAATAATATGAGTTCTTCAATTTCCTTCAGTGGAAGGGCTTTTAGTATACCTGGTAGAACATCAATTAAAGTATCTCTAACAAAAGTTTCTCCTCTCCTTCTAGTAATATATTCAAAACTAGAAAAAGCAATGAAACAAGAAAAAGTATCAAAGAACAAAAACCTTATGGATGAAGCTTTAGAAAGAAAAGATAAGACCATCTGTAATATGCAAGGAGAAATTTGTATTTTTTTCAACAACCCTAAAGATGTAAATCTTGATGAAATAAAGGATGTTAATATATCAGGTGAAATGACATTTCGTTCAATAGTAGTTAACGATAATTTTAAAATTACCTTTAATATAAAAAATGTTGTCGTTGAATCTGATAATGAAAAAAGTATATCGATATCGATGGTAATATACAACTGAAAGTATAGATGAATTTCAGTTTAAGTAAAGTTTTACTTTATAAATATGCTAGACTTTCCTGATTCTCCATATGACAAATTTGAGAATTGTCCTGCATGTGAAAGACGGGATTAAACACAGAGTCAAAAGCCTATAAACAATGTATATTCTGTGATTATCTTCTAATTAATGATAATAAAAAATATAAAAAGGAAAATAATTCTTTTAGATTTACACCAAAAATGAATTACTTTACAAGATTGATTAGAGAAATGAATGTAAAGTATGAGGATGATAACACACCTTTCCTTACAAGGGAAGAAACTGAACGTATAAGAGAAATGTTCAAAGGATTGTTGTTGTATATTATTCATGGATGTAATTTTCAGGGAAATATCAACACAAGATATTGTATAAATAAAATAATGGATTATCTTGAAATTAAACCTGAACTTAGGATAAAATATAGAGTTTCTAAAAAGCCAATAATAAATTAAATAATCTGTTTTTCAAATATATAAATGAATGATTTTTTACCTATTTGGGAAAATAAGATAAAATTTAACAACCATAAAAATCTCCCAAATTCATTAAGATGTCTCATAGTTGGTTCAAGTGGATGTGGAAAAACCTGCTTACTTTTAAAAATGCTCCTCACTCCCAACTTTTTAGATTATGATAATTTAATAATTTTCACAAAGTCGAAGTTTTCAACCAGAGTATCAACTACTCTCACAAGGTTTTAATGCTGGTCTTCAAAAAGAAGATATAATAGGTTTATTTAAACGTCAAAAAAACCTAAATGATTATAACATTGAAGATATAATTCAACTATTTTGTGATACACAGAGATGTAAAAAGAAATCAAATCTTATAACTTGTATTCTTAGTGATAATACGGATGATATACCGTCTCCCCAAGATTTGGATAAATCAAAAAAGAACCTCGTTATCTTTGATGATTGTGTTAATGAGAGAAACCAAACGGTAATGGACAGCTACTACACAAGAGGGAGACATTCTTCTTGTAATTGTATTTATCTTAGTCAATCGTACTTTCAACTTCCTCGTCGTTCCATCAGAAACAATGCTAATACTTTTATTTTATTCAAGTTAAATTCAATAGATATCAATAATTTTTGGAGAGATAATTGTTCTACATTATGTAGTAAAAAGAAATTTGAGGATTATATGAAGCACACGACTGAAAAATATAAATATATTGTTGTGAAACAAGATGAGATATTAAGGGATATATTTTTTGTTTTATAAACAATTACATATATAAATGACAACTATTATTATAAATCTTGTGGGTAAATCTGCTTCTGGAAAAAACTTTCATAAATCAAGGTTCTTGTGTAGTACAAATGAGAATATTGTAAATTTACTTAAAAAACACCCCGTGATACGCATTGTATCAACAACAACTAGAGCAATAAGACCTGGAGAAGTAAAAGGTGAAGATTATCACTATATTTCAGTGGAGGAACATATGCGATTGAGGAATGAAGGACAAATATTTGAGGAGGTTTCTCTTGGTACAACAAAATATTCACATTGTAAGAGTGAGTTAAAGAAACTAAAATCTGGTGGTGTTGGGAGATTAGAAACTAATCCAGAAGGAACGAGACAAATTATTAAATATCTGAGCGGAGTGAAGATTTTATCATTCGGTTTTGATGTTGATGAAGAAACTCAACACAAACGTATGAAAAGCAGAGATGCAAGGATTAGTGAAGAAGAAATTACAACTCGCATTAATGTTAATAAAGAATTTGATGAAATATTTAAAGAAAAGGATTTATTTGAACACATCTACTTGAATGATGAAGAAAAGGAAAATTTCCCTGTTGATCTTTACAATTCATTAAATGATATTTTACAATAAATAAATGGATACAAAAGAAAGAGCAAGAAGATTTAAGGAACATCAAGAGTTGGTTTCAAAAGTTGTAAAACAACAGGAAGACATAAAGAAGAAACGCAGACAGAAACTAACGGGCGAAGAAGCATTTGAAAAAAACAAGAGAAATTTTTTAAACCACTTTTAAAAACTTCCCAAGAAAAATGAAAGATGTTTCCACAGTTCCCACAGTAGAATATACTCCCAGAAAGCTCCAAATGTTAAAAGATTTCAGTCAAATGACGGAGGAAGAATTAGAGCATATTGGAGAATTAGAACATGATGAAGGTTTATTTCAACAACTGGAAGAGATTAATCAACCCCCTGATTATATTGTGAATGCTGTTCAAAACAATGAATATTCAGCGGATTCAAAAACCAAAGCAGGACTCATTCCAACAGAACAACCAGCAATATTTCATCTTGTTCAAGAAAAGGTATTGATATTTAATGATGAATTAAGGTTCTTAAGTTCTGCTCAACCCCCTGTTAAACTAACTCCGAGATTAATGTTTCTTCTCACAAAAGATGGAAGACAAGGTTCAACTGTGAGGGATGAATCAAAGTATATTGATAAACCATTGGATATGGAAAATAATGATGATAGAGTATATATTGATTTGCTGAACACTCTAAATTATAAGGTTATTCTTTCTGGTAAAAGTAGGAAGAATGAGAAGGAGAAACACATTATTCAGGCTTTAAGTATCCTTGGTTCAGGTATTAGTTTTCTTCCAAATGACCCATCGCAATTAGTTAATAGACTGTTATTGTTGTTAGGCAGTAAGAAGGCTGGAAATAACAATTGTTTTAATGAAGCATCAGCCATTTTAGACCAGTTGATGAACATGAAAATAATTAATAAATCTCAATATAAAGACATTTTATCTCATATTAAATAAGATGAGAAGCACAATCCTGAGTTTTAATTTCACAACAAGCGACCACACATCTTCATTCCCATACCCACTACAACTTGACACAACAAAAGAATATGAGGCATCTTTATTGTCCATGGAGACTTATAATACCTTATTTAATATAACCGAGAAAAATGACAAGTTTAGTTATAATCCGGGAAGTGGATACAAAACGATAACAGTCTCACCGGAGCATACGAGATTTCTCAAATATCTTCCGAAATTGCTCGTCTTATGAAAGAACAGGGTGATGAACCAAAAAATATTGTTATAAACATTCAAAAACATACTTCAAAATCAACGATTAAAGTTAAAAATAACTACAAGGTTGATTTCACAATTGATAATTCATTTAGAGAGTTATTAGGTTTCTCCTCAAAAAAGATTGAAACTAATGGGACGTTTTACAGTGATAATGTCATTCAAATATCCTCAGGAATAAATTCGGTGTTAATTCACTGTGATTTGATTGATGGTGCTTATAATGATGGATTAAAAACAAATACAATATTTTCATTCAGCGCATACTCAACCCCAATTGGTTATAAATTCAATATGGAGCCTAAAAATTTGGTTTATCTACCTGTGTCAGGAAAAACCATACACAGAGTAAATTTTAGGATAACCGACCAAGATAATCGTGGTGATCTCTTTTAATGGAGAAGTTATATCCATCAGAATTCACCTACGTGAAGTTTTTCAATAAATAAATACGATGGTTATTGTGAGGAAGCACGAGTTGGGAAAATATAAAATAATTACAGGGGATGGGATGTTCCTTTCCCCGTACTACAAGGGTGAAGGTATGTATCTTGGTAGAGGATACTATAAACCTAAGAGACAAAGGGGTGTTGGACATCAATTTAGAGGAGATGGGATAATTGATACTCTCATGGGTATTGGTTCAACTATTCTTAAGCATAAAGACCTAATTGGTTCAACTGCTTCTGCTGTGGGAAATGTAGCAGGTGCTGTAAAGAGTATAAAAGATGCTCAGAAAGAATCTCATAAATTACAAGCAATAAAAGAAATTAAGAAAGGTAAAACTCAGTTGTCCGCCCAAGAACGACAGAAAATAATTCAAATACTTGGATCAGGGTTTCAAAAGTTTTAACATCTTTTTTCCTAAATAAATACAAGTATGGAAGCAATTGATAGTATCTATGATTTGGATGATACTATTATTATCTCAAACTCCACTAAAAAAGAAGATTACTTCAAGGTAAATGCAATAACTGGAACAGACTGGAATACAAATGGTACAAAAAGTTTTGAAATAAATAATCAACAAACCTATTTGAATCTCTCCGAAAGTTTCTTGTTGTGTAAATTTAAATTCACTAAGGCTGGGAATAACACAAACGCTACACTTGTAAATGATTTCTTCTGGAAAATGTTTGATAGTGTGCGATTGTATATTGGAACACAAGAAGTTGAAGCGGTTGATTATGTCTCTGCTGTATCTGAAATGATGAAATTTACACTCTATACATTCAGTGATAGAATGGGAAAGGGGTCTGTCGAAGGTTTTATTCCTGATATGTCAACGGGAACAAACACAGACCCTGGATATATTCAAAGGAAAGGAATGTATAATGATGATACAAAAGCAGAAAATAGTTTTACTGTGGCAGTTCCTCTTAAAGGTATATTTGGATTTTGTGATTATGATAAAGTTCTGTATGGTCTTAAAATTAGATTTCAACTACAAAGGAATGATAATGAAAATAGATTGCTTTTTGGTGTTGGTAATGCTTTTGGTGATCAGAATAAATTTGTAATTGAGGAGATGAGTTGGTATATCAGTGAATATACTCCTAATCTTAAAACAGAAGAGATGTTGAATCGAAGACTTAACTCAAAGAAACCACTCAGTGTATCATACCTCAAAAGAAGATGTCAACACGTTAAACTCAATCAAACTACTTACACGTGGAATTTGGGTGTTCTGGAAGGAAAGCCACGATATCTGTGGATGATTTTTAAAAAGCCAGATGGTGATACTGCGACTGATAAGAATAATGCATTGAGTGATAATGCTAAGGTGAAACAACTTCGCGTTTCTCTAGATGGAACATTTTATCCACGAGATAGATTGGAAATTAATTGGGAAAAAATGATTTTGCTGAAGCATACAAGTCTTACCAAAAGGTGTGTGAAAGTAATGGAAATAAAGAACCTATTTTGGATATGACAGCATTTAAAAGTTTGTATACAATCTATACGTTTGACCTGAGCGCTCAAAAAGAAACTATAAAGTCTAATCGAGTGGATACTTCCCTATACATTGAAAGAGGAGAGAGTGAAGAAGTTGATACATATTGTTTGCTTTTGGAAGAAACAGAATTGCAGATTAATACAGATAATGGTGTGATGATTAGTCTCACATAATTTTTTTGTTAAATAAATGAGTGGCAAAGTACCAACTGGGGTATATGTTTATCAAATCAATCTTCATAAACTATCATCTTGTGTTCAAAATCAAAAGCCTTGTACGATTAACGTTAATACAATTCAGAGAAAAGGAGCAGTAAGAATTGATGTTTTGCTCACAAGAGAACAGGTTAAAATCTTGAATGACACTGGCTCACTTAAAATTAAAATGACAAAACCAATGTTGAAAAAATATTCAATAAGAGAGACGAGTGGAGGATTTCTCCCATTTCTAATTCCTTTATTTGCTGGTTTAAGTGCGGTTGGAGCATTGACGGGTGGTATTTCAACAGCGGTCAAAACTGCCAACGAAAGGAAGGCTCAACTCCAGGCTCAAAAAGAATTGGAAAGACATAACAAAGAGTTGGAGAAACAAATTAGTGGAAGTGGTGTAATTGTAGATTTTGCTGAAAAACTTGAAGGTCTGCCTGATAAAGCGAGATTGTTAGTTGGAGATATGCTTTCTTCTATAGCACAAGCAGGTGTAAAATTAACGAAAAGAGGTAATGGATTATATCTTTCTAATAAATAAATGAGCATTGATGAGTGGTTGAAAGAATTTGGAAAGAATACAACATCAAATTTACAACTTGCCAAATATTGTAAGAAATTAAAAATTCATAATGTGGTTATTTGTATGAGAGATGAATTAACAAATGTGTCGAAACATACAAAGAATATTATTATGAACTTAGAAGATAATGATGGGAACGGTTCTCATTGGGTTTGTATTTTTAATAGTCAAGACAAATATTATTTTGATAGTTTTGGTCTTCCACCACCTGTTGAAGTCATAAAATTCTTACAGAATGGTGTTTATCAAACATTTCAAGTCCAAGAATTAAATTCCAAGTGTTGTGGTCAATTATGTCTATATGTGTTATTTCAACTCAACAAAAATAAAAAATTTTATGATATTATTTTTAATCTAATATAAATGACTTATGTTGGTAAAGATGGTTCTATCTTTGGTGTATCTCAAGAACTGGATATTGATTTATCAAATTATTACACAAAGGCACAGGCTGAACGACATAAATATAATATAAACAAAAATATTAACATGAAAAATGCTTATAAATTAAAAAATTATCCAAGCCCGACTGACGCGAATGACTTGGTGAGATTAAGCGATTTATCACAATATATATACTTAAATAAAACGGCTGTGTATTCTAAAGATACAGAAGTGTTGATATTATCTCCAGGTCATACAGAATTCACAGTTATGAATGATTTAGGGTATAATTGGTCATTTAAAATTAACCTCGAAGACCTGGAACAATTAAATCAGTCTCGTAAGGAAGAATATTATCCACTTGGTATCGAGAATGAGTTTTGTGGAGCCACGATTAGTAAACAACAAATAAAAGAATTTAATAAGGGTAAATATAATAATGGTTTTGCCCTTGTTTATCTCATGAAAACAGAAAAAACAGGATTATATATAATAAGTAAGGAAATACAAAATGATTTAACTATGGGAAGATGGGGAGGTGTTTCGTGCCATAATATTATTCTAACATATATTTCTAATACATAAATGACAGCAAGAAGGCTTCAAGAAAATTATCATTTCTGTGTTCAAGCATACCTTCAAGAAAAGGGTATTCGGTATTTTAATAAATATGTTCTACAACATAAGAATGAGGTATTTTCAATAAAAGATTGGCATTATGCTGATGTTGATAAACCGACAACTTTAGATTTAATTAGAATGTTAAATAATGAAAAAATTATAAGGTTAAGAAAAGGTAAGGCTCTTTTAGAAAATCAAAAGAAATTTTATTGGTTTCCTGTTGTAAAAAAAATTATTTTGGATACAGGAATAACAAGAAATCCTGATGAATATATGTATAATATTCTATGGGGTGTAAACGATTCAAGGATAGTAAGGGATGAGGAAGGAGTTGAAGAAGAGAGGGAAGAGGAGGAAAAGGAGAAGGAGGAGAGAGAGAAGGAGGAAAGAGAGAATAGAGAGAGGGAGAAGAAAGAGAAGGAGGAAAGAGAGAATAGAGAGAGGGAGGAAAGAGAGAAGAGAGAGAGGGAGGAAAGAGAGAGAATGAATAAATATCAAAATATGGAAACCAGTGAGATTCAAAAAAGAATAGAGGTATTAAAGAAAATAACTTATCTCACCAGGGAGGAATACAAAGAATTAACAAGTCTATTTGCAATACTTTCAACAAAACTATTAGCATCGTCAAGCTATTCATTTTAATTCAAGTTTTTTCTTAAATAAATGGAGGAGAGAGTGAAGGCATTTCTAAGGATTCTTTATGTTTTAAAAATTAAGATTCAAATGTGCATGTTGGAAACTAAAAAGGTTTTTGCACTCTGCAGAAATTTTTCTCATAAATAAATGAGTTATTGTCTCAAATGTAAAAAGAAAACTAATACTAAAAATATTTCATATATTAAAAGTAAAAATAACAGGGTTATACAAAAAGGTATATGTTCGGTGTGTGGTTCAAAAAAAAAAATCAATTTATCTCCAAACACAAACTCGGAGGAGATATACAAAAGTTTTTATCAGGAAGTAAATTTACAACTACTGGAATACCAGGGGAATTACATCTTCCAGGGTATTCTTTCTGTGGTCCAGGCACAAACTTGGATAAAAGATTAGATGAGGCAGACAATCCTAAATCCTGGAGTAAACCAATCAATAGAGTTGATGAAGTGTGCATGAGACACGATATTGATTATGGGAATACCACAACGTTGGAAGAAAAGCATGAAGCCGATAGAGAAATGTTATATAATTTGTCTCTGATACAAAATCCAACCTTGAGAGAAAAAGTTGATAGGTTCATCGTGAAGAAGATGATTAGTGCTAAATTGAAACTTGGACTTGGAAATTCAAAAAACTTATAGGCTCTAATGATGCCATTAAGACTGAAGAGCAATTAGCTGATGAATTTCATAAACCAATATTCACAAAGTTTCAGAGAAGGAAAGTTTATTCCAAGGAAGTTGATTATATCTGGTCTGCTGATTTGATTGAACTCAATAATGATAAGGGGTACAAGTATGCTTTAACCGTTATTGATTTGAGGAGTAGATATGCGTGGGTTGTCCCTTTAAAAAACAAAACAGGTAATACTCTTATGTTAGCTTTTCAACAGATATTTAATAAAAGTAAGAGAAAACCTAAGAAATTGTGGACTGATGAGGGTAGAGAGTTTTATAACAAGACATTTATGAATTTTCTAAAAAATAACAGTATTACATTATACAGTACCTTTAATGAAGGGAAGGCAGTTGTTGTTGAACGTTTTAATCGTACCTTAAAAGAGAGACTATATAAAAAATTCACACAACTCGGTTCACAACAATGGTTATCTTTTATTCAGGATATTGTGGATAAGTATAATGACACGATTCACACGTCAACGAATATGAAGCCATCAGAAACATTTACAAAATTAAAATATGAAAAAGAGATTAATGTCAGAAAACCTAAGTTCAAAGTTGGTGATATCGTAAGAATATATAGGTGGAAATCTCATTTTGAAAAGGGTTTTACTGAACGATGGACGAAAGAACTTTTTAAAATTGTTGATGTAATAGATACAGTTCCTTGGACTTATAAAATATATGATTTGGAAGGGGAAGAGATTTTAGGTTCATTTTATTCACAGGAATTACAAAAGACAAAACTAAGCAGATAATACACCTTTGTGGACACTAGAGGGACAAGTCTGAGGTGTATTACAGTATATAATGTGTGTCAAGGGGGACGTTCTTAGATCTGTGAACCCCAAACACAGAATCCTCAACTGAATAGTCAAGGTTTAACTTTTGTTTGTGTGTGTGTGTGTAATGGGAGCAATAGGTTGGCGCTTCACTCCCTCCTACTATACACCGTTGTGGACACTCGAGGGCCAAGTCCGAGGTGTATAACAGTATATAATGTGTGTCAAGGGGGACGTTCTTAGATCTGTGAACTCCAAACACAGAATCCTCAACTCAATAGTCAAGGCTTAACTTTTGTTTGTTGATGTGTATGTGTGTGTGTCCCAACCCTCACATTCAAAATCTCAACCCCAACCCTCACATTCAAAATCTCAACCCCAACTCAATCCTCGCCCAACACAATGTCTTTTTCAAAATGAGATTTCCACCTATATATATATATTTTTACGTTTTTTTTTTTCTTCTTCCAATTCTGTCTTTTAAGGCTTTCAGGTTTGATGACGTAGAAAGGGGGAGTAAGCCTGCACTTTCTTCCCAGAACGAACAATGTATATTTTTACGTTTTTTTTTTTCTTCTTCCAATTCTGTCTTTTAAGGCTTTCAGGTTTGATGACGTAAAAAGGGGGAGTAAGCCTGCACTTTCTTCCCAGAACTTTCTTGATCTTGCTCCCATCAAGCACCATCCGACAAAGAACTACATCGATAGGTTTAGATCCCAAAGAGTGATAGCAACTCCAAAAGTCTCCAAAATATAAATAAATAAAATAATAATAATAATAAATAAATAAATAAATAAATAAAAGCCCCCAAAAAAGTTTCAAGTGTCCAACATAAACCCAACTTTCCAAGTCTTCAAGGTATAACCACATTCCCGTTGAGTTTCCAAGATATGTATCACATTGTGAGTTATCAATCCAGAACCCACATTTCAAGTATTCAAAGTAAAACCAACTTACAAAGTCTCTTAAGGATAACTCATTTACTGATTTTTTCAAAATTTGTGAGTCTCCAAGGTAGGACCCATATTTAGAACCATCTTGGCAGAACCCTTTTCCTGAGTCTCCAAGGTAGTTATTTAAACCATCAAGGCAGAACTCATTTACTGATTTTTTCAAAATTTGTGAGTCTCCAAGGTAGGCCCCATATTTAGAACCATCTTGGCAGAACCCTTTTCCTGAGTCTCCAAGGTAGTTATTTAAACCATCAAGGCAGAACTCATTTACTGATTTTTTCAAAATTTGTGAGTCTCCAAGGTAGACCCCATATTTAGAACCATCTTGGCAGAACCCTTTTCCTGAGTCTCCAAGGTAGTTATTTAAACCATCAAGGCAGAACTCATTTACTGATTTTTTCAAAATTTGTGAGTCTCCAAGGTAAAACTTGTATTCTGGCTCATCAACGTATAACTTGTTCAGTGGGTATTGTCTTGATAACTCACAATGAGTACTATTGCTGTAAAACTCTTTTTCAGGATTTTGCTGGTCTCCAAGGTATAACTCTTTGGTTGGGTCATCAAGGACGAACTCGTTCTGTGGGTCTTGGTCGCTCATAAGGTCTTCAACCAAGCCAACAATTTCGCCCCAAGTTGTAGCAAAAGCAGTATTTTCATTTCGTATTTCAGACACAATTTCCTGTGAGAGAAAATAATAATGTATTAATTAAGTTATTTAATTATTAAATGAGTATGCTTCAATCAAAGTTTGAAAATAGGAAAATAAAAAATCTTACCTCAATAGATAAGAGGTTTGAATCCAGTTCATCAACTTGAAGGTTTAGTTCCATAGAAGACAGAGAGTTCCAAGGAACACCAAAGTCATCCCACTCAAGGTCTTCAACCAAGCCAACAATTTCCCCCCAAGTTGTAGCAAAAGCAGTATTTTCATTTCGTATTTCAGACACAATTTCCTGTGAGAGAAAATAATAATGTATTAATTAAGTTATTTAATTATTAAATGAGTATGCTTCAATCAAAGTTTGAAAATAGGAAAATAAAAAATCTTACCTCAATAGATAAGAGGTTTGAATCCAGTTCATCAACTTGAAGGTTTAGTTCCATAGAAGACAGACAGTTCGAGACAAGCACACAGAACACCATTGCCAGCAAAAACAAATGTTTAAAATGGAGCCTGGGTTTGAAGCTTTTATAGAGAAAGACTGGTGGGTGTGGTTTCCTTTGGAAATTCCCTGGGCAAGCCTAGGCAAGCCTTCATTGGGAAATTTTTCAAAACCATAACATCCTGTAATTTTCTAGTGATTTCTTTGTGAGTCAGAGATGTACTGGAAATGATGTAAGAGTGGGCGGGGCTTAGCAAAAGTAGGCGGAGCTTAGGAAAAGTGGGCGTGGCTTAGAAAAAATACCTTATGAAAAGTGGGCGGAGCTTAGCAAAACTGGGCGGGGCTTAGGAAAAGTGGGCGTGGCCTAGAAAAAATACCTTATGAAAAGTGGGCGGAGCTTAGCAAAAGTGGGCGGGGCTTAGGAAAAGTGGGCGTGGCTTAGAAAAAATACCTCATGAAAAGTGGGCGGAGCTTAGCAAAAGTGGGCGGGGCTTAAAGAAAAGTGGGCGGGGCTTATTGAATACCTTGTGGAAAGTGGGCGGGGCTTAACAAAAGTGGGCGGGGCTTAAAGAAAAGTGGGCGGGGCTTAACAAAAAATAACCTGTGGCTCAAGAGGTGGTCAAACAAGAGCATTAAGAGAAGTTTATCATTTCGTAATGGCACAAATGGGGTATCTTAAAAAATATAAAGATTCAAATGTTTTGTTTGTCAATATTTTAGATGGGGATTATTGTGCAAAGAAAATTAAACTATTGAAGGAATTTGAGAATGAACAAATCTTTATAGGTTCAATGAGTGAGCTGTTCAACCCCCAGGTGTTCAATTCAATGAGGTTCAACCTCCAAGTTAAAAGGGGAGACAAATAAATATACCTTGGGATAAAAAGGGGGGTTTATTTTTAGGGAAAAAAATTATGAATCGCTGAAAATCCCCCATTCATTTACATGGGGAAAAGTGAGCCAGAATCAGTATTCTTACCTTACTTAGCTGCATGTGTGGACGGAGTGTTTGAGCTACAATTTAAATGATATTCGCCTGATGACAAATGTGACAATTTTTGTGCAACTGTTTAAACTGTATTTAATTGTTTTGATAAAGGAAATGGAATCGTAATTGAGGAAGTGATAGATGGTTTGTGTATGCGAGTTGGAAAATGGAAGCATGTTTGCTGTTTTGGTGAAAGAGAAGTGGATAGATGGGAAATGTCAGAGATTTAAAATGTCGATGGAATTCAGTGTTGAGAGAGATTGGTCAAACAAAGAAATGGATGCTACTTTTGTTTAATTACTCCTGTGAATTAATGTAAGAATGTGCAACTTAGCTTTGAATTATTATGGGAATTTATTTTGTGAATTATGATAACCGAGCACACAGGTGTGTTTTGTTTTTGACCTGTATGGTAGTGATGGGGGTTGTGCGGTAACTGTGTTAGTTACTTTCAGACTAAGCTCATAAAAAAAACCTTGTTAATCTATTAATTGAGGATAGGGAAAAGTTACTGAGAATTGAATCAAGATAATATAATGGCAGTTGCTCTGGAACTACTTGTGAATGAAACTGTAAATTGTTTCGCTGTTTGGCAGAGATGAATGTTAAAATGGTAACTGTGCAAAATCGAATTGCTTTGGATTCGGTTCTTGAAAGAAGTAGCTAACTTTCATATTTTTGTATAGATGATGGAATATTTTGTGAAAATAATTATTGATTGCAAATTGGAACCCTGATAAAGACTGTTTGCTTTTACATGGAAATAGCAAATGAGATGAACGTTTTGAGTATACATGTACAAATGAGATTTCTGAATATTTTAGCATGTTGTTTTGGGAAAAAAAAAAAAATAACAAGGAAAGAGATAAAATATTGATATGACATGTAATGCAAGTTGAATGCTTCTGTAAGAACCTTTGTCAGTCTTGTGGAAATACATGAGCCCATAATGTTTAATCGATGTTAACTTTGATTTTGTTTGTTTCGGAGTGTTGAGTGCAGTTAAACCATACAATTTCGTCTAAATGAAGCTTGGAAAGAACTTCCACCAAAAGATTGGACAATGGGGAGAACCCAGATTTGGGTGATTGGGCATTCAACACGTGATCATGAAACTACCCCCTTCCTGAGGAGATAAGATGAGGAATGTGAAAAAAACCCACTGAAGAGAAGGTTGAGCAAAGTCTTAATGTCACTGTTGTGTGGTGCCTGCCTGGAGGAATGTCTGCTCTGCAAATACATCATAAACTTGCTGCGGTTGCTTCAATGCATGACGAAAGCCTGGAGATCCACACAGCGAGTCCTCTGAAACATGTGTTCAATGATGCAAATGGGGGCTTGTGTTGCTACCGCGACTGCATCTAATGTGCACAGCTCGCTTGGTGAAATCAGGCCTGATTGCACAAACTGCTGCTGCGAGGCCCCAGGCTCTGTTGGGGCTGGATCTCTGTTCACCTCTCGAGTCCTTTTCATCTCCTTCAACCCAATGTCGGGCCAAAGCTCGTACTTGCCAACATCTACCTTCTCCTCAGCTCAAGGAGTGCTTCGACTGTGTTTCCCGTTAGGTGCTGCTCTATCTACACCCTGACCTGTTTATCTTCTGACTTCGGGTAGCATGTTTTCAATGTGTGACACATGCTGATGAACAGGCAATAAATTAAATGTAAACACTCTCACTTTTCTGAGACTGAGCACTCGCTGCCATTGTTGATTGAACTTAAGTAATGAATATCTTTCTCTTCAGTAACGGGATATGGTAATCATGTGTAATATAATTATTCAAATTTTCCAAAGAAGGAAAAAACGGGGGACTGTGGAGGAAATAATTATAGTAATCTATCTAAATTGTAATTGTGCTGGTGTTTTATAAATTTAAGTTTTATGCTATAAGTCGAATTGGCTGTCAGTGCCGCGCCCCCTTCCCTTTTGGCCAAGAATCCTTTGCCCTAAATGTTGAAAAAGATGTGTTGTTGTAGAGCGGTGTGGCCTGGGCTGATAACAGTGCTTCTCACCTGGAAGACACGTATGCAGTTAGAGTTAACAACCCCCTCCACTCTCCCATGAAAGTATAAATGCCTTGAAATGTAATCTTGTTTTAGTGCAAGCACGTGTGATGTATGGCATCTCAGTGGCTTGTATTCCTTGGGACTGACCAAGTACCAAGTAATAATAAAACTCTGATGTAATGTAATTCCACGTTGTCGAAGTGAATTAAATCAGTTGGTTTAACAGTTAACGAAAAAGTAAGAATAAATAAAATAGAACGAAATAATATTGCAACAAATGCGGGTTCTCAATTTCATTGTGTGTCGTGTACGACGATGTGAAGTGTACGGTGGATAGAATTAGAAATAAATTGTTTTAGAAGGAAAAGACTTGTCTGTGGACATTGGTTATCGGTGTCTGTGATTTTATACAGGATTTTAAAACCGAATCGGCTGACGTTAAACCCAAGAGAAGTTAAATAGGATTCCACAACCAACCAGGAATAATCCTACAACGATCACTACGAGGTTGGGTGAAAAAAATCCACATCAGTATCCAAGGATATCTCCACTCATGGCTCGCAGACTTCCTCTCCAGTCGCAGCCAACGTGTAGCCCTAAATGCAGTTTTCTCATCCCCTCTTCCTGTCCAGGCTGGAGTTCCTCAAGGTAGCGTTCTGCGCCGTTCTTTTCTGGTTTTCTCAAATGATATCTCTGACTCTGGAAAATCCTCTTTATCTCTTTGCTGATGACTCCACCCTCTGACGTTCCATCTATCATCCCTCAGACCGGCAAGCAGCAGCTTTTTCGCTCACTGCAGATCTGGGTAAAATCACAAACTGGTCCAACACGTGGAACATGTCTTTCAATCTGGACAAGTCTCACACTCTCACTATGTCTCTCTGAAAGGACCGTTTGGGAACCCCCTCCCCCCATCCCCATCTCCTTTCTCAACAATCCTCTGTAAGAAGTCCTTTCATTCAAGCTTCTGGGTCTCATAATCTGCCCTGCTCTTTCCTGGGAAAGCCACATTTCCTGATCAGACTGTGATCATTTCCTGATCAGATCAGACCCTGAGAATGTTTTTTAATTTATTTTTTAAACAGGGAATGAGATGACATGTGCCTATAACAGAGGTTAAAAGTTTGTCACATCAACGGCTCACTTCCTTCATGAGAGAATGGGACAGACAGTTTATGGTTGTTTTAAACCTTCCTCCCCATCTCGCCCCACAGATCAGCCTTATACAAACACACAAGAGATAGACTTGTGAAAGGAATCAATATTAAAAGTGGGAAAGTTTGCTTTTGATCATTTAATTTTCAGGCTTTCCTCCAGCTCTTTCAACACAAAAACTTACATGCCTTTCCTGAGCATATATATATACAAGTATGTACACAAGTTTTGTATAATTTTGAACAAAACAAAAAAAACAATCACCGGCAAGAGATGGCTGTTGCGGAGTACTACGTACCACAAAGGCAGCAATTTGAAAATGCAGCCAAAGACAGACCCATGTGAGGCCTTGTTGGCAAGAAGCTTGCTTCGACATCACCCCACATGGAGAACACATTGTCAGCCTGCACCGTTACTGCCAGGTAAGAGGTGGAAGAGCAGCAAACGAGTGCAAAATGAAGATGTGGTGAATTGGACAGTGGTGATTTTATATATATATATATATATATATATATATATATATATATATATATATATATATATATATATATATATATATATATATATATATATATATATATATAAACATATATATACACACACACACACACAAGCCGGGAGGCGACATGGGAGGTCGCTACATAATTGCATACTAGTTATACAGTTTTTGACGGATCGGGATGAAATTTTTTTGACAAAGAGGTTGATTATAGTGCGCATAAAAGCCTGGAAGCCGATTTTTGAAAAATTTCAAAGTTGCTTTGCTCGGCAATGGTGGTGTCCATAGCAACGGTGCTCAAAAGCATAGAACTAGATCCTGGTATAAACCTACCTGTCAAGTTTCATCAAAATCAGTCGACTCCTCTGGCCTCCAGAGCTGTCCATTACATATAAACAAACATACAGACAGAGGGAAAAAGTGAAAATAAGGGTACTCTCACGACCACCCAAGATATATATATATATATATATAAAACGTATTTATATATATATATATAAAACGTATTTATATATATATATATATATATATATATATATATATATATATATATATATATATATATATATATATATATATATATATATATATATTTTTATATAAATAAATAACATATTTATTTTAAAATTATTTATATAATTTATTTTAAAAATATATATATATATATATATATATATATATACACATATATATACATAGTTACGAATTCGCGCCAGCCGGCGTGCGGACAGCCGCTTTTAGCCGAATCACGGCCGTACGCCCACCGGACGGACAATTCAGTCGCGACTTTCTGGAACAACGCTGAAAACCAGTCACGGGTGTGCTCCAAGCACACCACAACCTTGTCCGCACTCTACCGGCGTGCTACAGGGTCCGATCGCCAAATAATCGATTTACCAAATTATTCGCGCGGGTAGATTACCGAGAGATTGTACCTCCGCGAGGCCTGCTTGGACACGAGCCGCTTAAGCAGCTCGCTCCGTTTGGGATAACCGAGCGGGGTATTATCGCGAGGCCTCGCTGGAACAGATTCTATTATCGGCTATTTAAAAGCCCACTAAATTCCGAGAGCAAGATGGCAGCTCAATTAAGGGAAAAATGATGTGACGAACAGGTTACATTTAAACAAGCACATTTATTATTTCCCACACGTATACAGGTATGGAAAAGCACGCATGCAATTTATACAATGAATTTGCGGGAAGGGACAAGACACGAGCGAGACAAAGCGCTACGACCGTCTATTTATTATGTACAGTCACTTATACAGTTTTACTTGACGGACTCGGCGCCACAACTTTCATTCAAAGAAAAGCAAGGAAAAACCCCCTCAAAGACGAGGGGGTAGACTGGACCCCTTCGGATCTTTATGACACGGAGCTTGATTGACCGAAGAGGCTCCGAGAGACCAGCTGGCTACCTTCACCCTCGTGGTGACTTGCTTGGGCGACTCTCGATGGTCCCTCTCCAGCTCCCCACCGACTGCAGGGACTCCAGACTCCAGGCTCCGCGAGCCTTCACACGACTGCTCACAACTCCACCACGACATCCTTTTCTGCTCCTCCACGCACCTCTCCGAGAGACCAACTCCCTTCACTCGACCCTCTCCACTCGCTGCTCTACAAGCTGCGTTCAGCGCGCGCTTTTATCTCCAACGCTCCCGCCCCTCCCTTCACGGCCCGCGGGGGAAGAAGAATTTGTTGCCGTGGCCCCAAGGGGGTGGGGCGCCGGGCCATTTTCCGCCCAAAATCAGGCCCCCACTTTACATTACCTTTGACCCCTGAATCGATCTGACCCTCCCCCGTCCCGGCGCGCGGGAAAAGAAGGAAAGGGGGAGGGGAAATCCCGGGTGTTATCGGAACTTCTTTCTTCGCCTTTGTTTCCTTTCCCGACGAGCATCCATGGCAGAGACGTTCTTTGATGTGGAGAGGGTTGTAGTGTGGTTGTGGAGAAGGTGGTTCGGTGGTGTTGGCGGTGTGGGGAAGGTGGTAGATGACAGCGATGTTGGTGGTTGTGGAGAAGGTGGTTGGTGTTTTGGCATTGTGGTGAAGGTGGTTAGGTGATGGCGGTTGTGGGTGAAGTGGTGAGGATGGTGTGGTTTGTTGAGATGCAGGTGTGCTTGGGGTGGTTGAAAGGCGGTTGGTGTTGTGGTTGGTGGTTGGCATTGTAGTTGGTCCAAAATAACGATAGGAAAAAGAAAAACGGCTACCTGAAGATTCACAGTCCTGTTACACGAATAATTCCCATTCACAACGGTGGGGAAATTTATCTGAACACAAACTTATCGGCATAACTGATCTAAGGACCTATATGGTGCTCTGAGAATTTCCACAGCCGTAACACTACCCCCTCCCCTTTTTACAGATTCGTCCCGAGTTGTCGAATTTTTGTGTGCCATCATGTGTAAGTTCCCCTTGTACATTTTATCTTCAGATCCCTGAGTGCGACATTTTGTGTATTCGTGTCCCAAAAATAAATAACCTACGGGCTGAGTAACTAACTAAACAAACTCACTTATACAGACGACTTAACTAAATTGCCGGCGCTAAGACACACATGCAGGGGGAAGCAACTCATTTACAATTTACCTTAACTTATACATTTACACTAAACCATGGCCCAGGACTGATGGACTTTGCGGGAAAAGAAGCAGGGAGCCAGGTTGCTCACACGCAGTTTCTGGCTCATGAAACACATGCAGGTGACAGGGAATGTGGCCGGCTGCACCAATGCAGTCCTCCTCCTCCTCCTCCTCCTCCTCCTCCTCCTTCTCCTTGAAATGAGCGCAGTGAGCACAAAACGGTGCACAGGCTGCACAAATGCAGTCTCTGTGGGCGGCTGCCTGCAAGGCAGTCCCTGCAGAATAGTGAATGAGCACCGACGCAAGCAAACACAAGCAACTGAGCGGATGAATGGATGGATGCACAACATGGTGCACGGGCTGCCAGTGCAGTTCCGTGGTGCGGCTGCCTACAGGGCAGTCCCTGCAACTCGCGCGATGATCCTGGCACACATGGTAATGGACAGAAATGGGGGCAAATGCAAGGAAGGGCAAGCAGGCATGGGGTCAAGGCAAAGGCAGGCAGACAAGGCATGGCAAGGCAAGACAAGGCCGTTGTAGCAAAACAGGCCGGTGGTGAAGCTGACTGGCACAGGCCTTGCAGCAAAACAGGCCGGCAGGTGAACTGACCGGCACAGGCCTTGCAGCAAAAACAGCCAGCAGGTGAACTGACCGGCACAGGCCTTGCAGCAAAAACAGCCGGCAGGTGAACTGACCGGCACAGGCCTTGCAGCAAAACAGGCCGGCAGGTGAACTGACCGGCACAGGCCTTGCAGCAAAAACAGCCAGCAGGTGAACTGACCGGCACAGGCCTTGCAGCAAAAACAGCCGGCAGGTGAACTGACCGGCACAGGCCTTGCAGCAAAACAGGCCGGCAGGTGAACTGACCGGCACAGGCCTTGCAGCAAAAACAGCCAGCAGGTGAACTGACCGGCACAGGCCTTGCAGCAAAACAGCCGGCAGGTGAACTGACCGGCACAGGCCTCGCAGCAAAAACAGCCGGCAGGTGAACTGACCGGCACAGGCCTCGCAGCAAAAACAGCCGGCAGGTGAACTGACCGGCACAGGCCTTGCAGCAAAACAGGCCAGCAGGTGAAGCTGGCCGGCCTCTTGTCTCGTCCTGCAGGTGTGTGGAGGGAGCGCGGTGGTGCTGGCCACTCGGAAGGTGGCTCGGACCTACCCAACTGAATCCCTCCCAACCCATCGCCTTTGCCTGTCTCTGTCCATATCCACCCCTTTAGTTTGCAAAATAAATTTAGCCCCAACTTATTTTTTTGTTTTATTTTATTTTAATTTCCCTATAAATTTGTCTCCCTAACCCCCTTTATCGTCTTTGTCTAGCTAACCTATCGTGTCTCCAAGCCTAATCCCAACCCCTACGTTCCCTTCCTGGAGGGGAATAAAGGAGAGCTGGTGTCCTGTGTCGAGGCCCAATAAAGCCTCAGAATGGCCTCCCCAGATTTCAGCAATCTTTTTACCCAAAGTGGGTCCAGCGGCCCACAACGAGAGCGAAGGGATGGATGGTGCGGAGGGGTACATTTCCTAATCTACCCTAACGTTTATTATCCTTAAACTACCCCGGGGCTTTCCAAAAGCACCTCTCGCTTAAATTATTGGTTCTACCAACCAAGATTCCGGTCGCCTGTGTTGGTGCCCTCACAATTTCGGGCCTCGCCCTCTAATTTTCCCTCGTGCCCTCGCACGGTTTCGTGGCTGGGATGCGTGGCTCCCTTGGCAGGAACTACCCGCTGCCGATTCTCCAACTATGGCACCCCCGGGCCTTGCAACTGCCTCCGAGCCTACCAGCTCCCTAAACACTGGGGAGTGCCCTCCCTGGCTACTCCCCTGAAATGCTCACTTGGCAGGCTGGCACCCGGGGACCCTTCCCTGGGTGCCCGTGCCCAATGCACTGCCCACGCGGCCAATGGCGCCCCGGAACCCGCATCATGCGGGCTCACCCGTGCCCACAACACTACCCCCCCCCATGGGCCCTTGGCCTAACGCGGCCGACTAGCCCCGTGCCCGGGGTACCCACTAAGCGATACTCACCGTTCGCAGCCACGCTCCCAGCCCGTCAACAGGGCTCCTGCACCCCTCCAAATGGGATTCGAGCCTACGTTCCCACCAACAGCAAAACGACCTCCATTTTGTCAATTTGACTAGCCCCCTAACTCACATTACACTGACCCCGGGGTCCCTTGGGTGGGAATCACTCCTCCCCCCAATCACTCATCGCACCATGCATACCACATTCACTCCATACACTCAGGCTCGCTGGCCCCACTCATTCAACATGTTTGTTTTCATTCAATTTCCCCACTCACATCGCTGAACACTGCCATTCTTCTTCACTAAAACCCTCAACAAACTCGTGCTCCCTCGTCATCCCTTACAATATAGCACGTTCCTTTTAATCTACATAGCTAAGCTACGTCCCCTCTACACTCACAGTCTGTCCGTGTCTCCAAATCCAAAACTCTATTTCCCATCCTTAATCTAAACTACAATCCCTCAAACTAATCCATTCCACAGGCCCCATGAGGACTTATCCCTGCCCCATGGAGCCGGTCTAGCTATCACTAACCCTTCCCCCAAACGAGTTCCATCCTGTGCCCAGGCAAGGGGGTCTTCCACCCCTGCCCAGGGAATCCTGTTCACCCGAAGCGAGGCTTGCTTTTTCTTTTTTTAATGCGTGCACCAGCGCGGCAACTCGCAACCTGCGCTTTCTTTCCGTGACGTCATGGCAGCTGTTCGCGCACCTCGTCCCTCCTCGGACGGCACCATCTGGCAGGAATTTTCCTTCTGCCGGATTCCAACCATACGTGCAGCCATGACGTCACCCTACGCATTAAAAACAAGCCTCGCATTTCGAGGGGTTCCCCACGCGAACACACGTGCTCTGCTCGTCGGAGCTTTACAAACGCGCTCGCCTGGAGAACCCGTCTGGTCCAAATCCATATCCAGCCTACCTTCTGTCCGTCCGCAGGATCGGCTAATCCACCGTGTGCGTTTCCGGACCGGGCTTCACTCCCGCAGGCGCGCACGTAGCAGCCTCGTGCGTAGCACAGCACGGACCCCACGCGCTACCGTGAAAACCCGGCACGGTTCCCAAAATAGCTTAGGCCGCTACTCGGCCCTTGTCCAGCGTTAGGCACCGTCGTGGTCGCACTCTCGCACACAAACTCCCCCATGCCACAACACTCACACACCTCGACATGACATTCCCACCGGGATGATGCGGTTGCATGTTCGCGCATGCCAACCACCATCTCCCTCACGTACAGCGACCTCACACATGCAGTTCCTCTAACACACGGCCGTTCACTCACTCGTGCCGTTTCACTCACATTTCGAACCCACACACACTGTTTCCCTCGCACACGCTGTTCCTTCCACACTCGGTGTTTCCTTTACACACACCTTTTCACTCACGCTCGCCATTTCACTCGCACACGTGGTTCCACTCACACATGGTGTTTCATCCACACACGGCGTGCTGGAAGGCACGCATTTCGGCTCACTCACAACCACGCACACCATATTACTCACACACGCGGTCCCTTTCACACAACGCCTTTCACCCACGCTATGCGCGCGTTGCAGCACGCATTTTTCCACACTCGTGAACACACACACCAGGACATTCACAATGGGGAATCGCGTCACCACAAGGGTTCCCGGGGCCTTCATACCCCCCAAGCTTCGTGTGCACCCGTCAACAGCACTCGCCCACTCTAACTCGCAAAGCTCGACTGGACCCACCTGGTCGAGATCCGCTTCAAGGGAGCATAGCGTCTCCCTCCATTCCTGAAGGAGGCTATCCGGCTGCTTGCACCGGGTCACAACACATTCCCCGAGCTCCCATTCATTGTATTCCACTACCTCCATGTGTGTGTGCTCGTCTTTCACCCCGTCTTTATCGTGTAGTCTCTCCTCTACCGTTTCCATCTCTCGCGTCTCTGTTATTTCTTTTACTTCCTGCATCTCCCTTCATGTCTCTGTTAATTCTATCTCCTTCATCTTTACGTGTCTTATACACCTCTCAACCACCCCATTTAATTTTTCCCTCTGTGTCACCATCACTTTCTCTGTCACCTGCATGAGTCTCGCCCAACGCGTCTTCCGAATTATTTTGTCCTCCCCCGCTTCCATCACGGGCCGGACAGCCGTTGCACTCCCTCCCAACTCATTCGCTCCAGCACGTGGCGCCGCCATTTTGTGCTCCGTTGTCCGAGTTTCGTCGCACGCCATCGCCCTTATGCCCGCCTGCAGGCCTCGCCCCACGCACTGCGTTTCACCCCGCAGTGTTCGCATATCGCTTCTGAATGCCTGCATGTTCGCATCCATTTTTTTATTCATTTCGTTCATTGCCCCCATCAATGCATCCAACATCCCTCTCACGTCAGCTAACCCCGTGGCAATCGATTCGCTCATTATCTGGTGCGGACCCCCGGGGACTGGGGAGGGATTTTGACGGAGGAGGAAGGGGGGGGGTGTCATACCCCGCGGCCTCCACCACTGCGCCAATTTCGAGTTCTGGGTTTGGTTGTGGGGGAAATTCATCCTGTATGGGATTGTCCTGCACGGGGATCTCGTCCTGGGCCATGAATTCTAACATTTCTACATCGATTCCTAATCCCTCCTGCCCATGTTCGCCTTGAAATGCCATTTGCGTCTCGGAAATAATTTAAAGCTCGTATTTTGGGGGAACGGAGGGTTGCTTCGCATACCCTTGATCCGATTCCCGTTAATTTTTGTTGGAGACGGGAGAGTTCGTTTCCTGCTCCTCGACACCAGTGTTACGAATTCGCGCCCGCCGGCGTGCGGACAGCCGCTTTTAGCCGAATCGCGGCCGTACGCCCACAGGACGGACAATTCAGTCGCGATTCTATTATCGGCTATTTAAAAGCCCACTAAATTCCGAGAGCAAGATGGCAGCTCAATTAAGGGAAAATGACGCGACGAACAGGTTACATTTAAACAAGCATGTTTATTATTTCCCACACGTATACAGGTATCGAAAAGCACGCATGCAATTTATACAATGAATTTGCGGGAAGGGACAAGATGCAAGCAAGACAAAGCGCCACGACCGTCTATTTATTATGTACAGTCACTTATACAGTTTTACTTGACGGACTCGGCGCCACAACTTTCATTCAAAGAAAAGCAAGGAAAAACCCCCTCAAAGACGATGGGGTAGACTGGACCCCTTCGGGTCTTTATGACACGGAGCTTGGTTGACCGAAGAGGCTCCGAGTGACTGGCTGGCTACCTTCACCCTCGTGGTAACTTGCTTGGGCGACTCTCGATGGTCCCTCTCCAGCTCCCCACCGACTGCGGGGACCTCCAGACTCCAGGCTCCAGGCTCCACGAGCCTTCACACGACTGCTCACAACTCCACCACGACACACTTTTCTGCTCCTCCACACACCTCTCCGAGACAGACCGACTCCCTTCACTCGACCCTCTCCACTTGACGACTTCCATTCGCTTCTCTCCACGTTGCGTTCAGTGCGCGCTTTTATCTGCAATGCTCCCACCCCTCTCTTCGCGGCCCGCGGGGGAAGAAGAATTCGTTGCCGTGGCCCCAAGGGGGTGGGGCGCCAGGCCATTTCCCGCCCAAAATCAGGCCCCCACTTTACATTACCTTTGACCCCTGACTCGATCTGCCCCTCCCCCATCCCGGCGCGTGGGAAAAGAAGGAAAGGGGGAGGGGAAATCCCGGGTGTTATCGGAACTTCTTTCTTCGCCTTTGTTTCCTTTGCCGACGAGCATCCATGGCAGAGACGTTCTTTGATGTGGAGAGGGTTGTAGTGCGGTTGTGGAGAAGGTGGTTAGGTGGTGTTGGCGGTGTGGGGAAGGTGGCTGATGAGAGCGATGTTGGTGGTTGTGGAGAAGGTGGTTGGTGTTTTGGCGTTGTAGTGAAGGTGGTTAGGTGATGGCGGTTGTGGGTGAAGTGGTGAGGATGGTGTGGTTTGTTGAGATGCAGGTGTGCTTGGGGTGGTTGAAAGGCGGTTGGTGTTGTGGTTGGTGGTTGGTGTTGTAGTTGTTCCAAAATAACGATAGCAAGAGAAAAACGGCTACCTGAAGATTCACAGCCCTGTTGCACGAATAAATCCCATTAGACAACGGTGGGGAAATCTATCTGAACACAAACTTATCGGCATCACTGATCTAAGGACCTATATGGTGCTCTGCGAATTTCCACAGCCGTAAAAATAAATAAATAAATATATATATATATATATATATATATATATATATATATATATATATATATATATATATAATATATTGTTGTGGTTTCCACCATGCCTGCGGGCAGATGACCGCTTTTAGCTAATCGCATCCGCGCATCCACTGGACGTGGCAAACCTCGTCGCAGCTTTCGAATCAACGCCGAAATCCAGCTACGGGTGTGTTTTTAATCACACCGTAAATCAGCCAACTATTCTGTCCACGCGCGACAGGGTCCGATCACCGAATTGTCGATTTACCTAAGTATGCGCGCAGACAGAAATGCCAGGGGTTTACACCTCAACGGGACCTGCTTGGAAACGAGCCGCTTCAGCAGCTCGCTCCGTTTGCGATTAGCCGAGCGGTGTATATCGCCAAGCCCCGCCAGATCCGATTACTTTATTGGCTATTTAAAAGCCAGCTAATATCCCGAACGCAATGACGGCAGCACAATTGAGGGAAAGGACGCCACGAACAGGTGAACATTCACACAATGACATTTATTTGTAACACGTATGCAATCATGCAGTCAATAAAGCAATGCAGGTAAGAGACAAAACACGAGCAAGACAAAGAACTACAACCGTTCTATTATTTCTGTACAGAGTCACTTAACAGTTCACTACTTCACGGACAAGGCGCCACAGCTTTCATGCAAAGAAACCCCAGGAAAGGGAAGGCAGACAGGACCCGTAGGCCTTTATGTTCGTGGAACTGTGGAGACCGCAAGAGCTCCATGAGACCGTGCTGGTTACCTGTCACCCACGTGGTGACTCGCTGGGCCCTGGTTCGGCGACCCTCGGTGGCTCTGCCCACACTCCGCGGGACTCCACCAGCTCCTGACTTCACTCTCGATTCCACTGGCACCTCCGTCGATCAAGGAGAGAGAGAGAGAGAGCAAGGAGAAAGACCCTCTCACTCCTCACTGCTTCCTCCGATTCCAGGCTCAACTCCTGGCGACCCTCTCAACTCCACACACCTGGCGTTTTCACGCGCCCGCTTTATAGCCACGGAGCCTCGCCCCTCCCTTCCCGGCACGTGGGGGAGAATTTCAGCAGAGCTCGGCTGGGCTCAGTTGTTGTTGTCCCCAAGGGGAGGGGTCGCAGTGGGCTTTTTCCACCCAAAATGAGCGCCCTCCCTTACTTCACCTTTGAACATTGGCTCGATCTGCCCCTCCTCCCTCCTGGCACGCAAGGGGGGGGATGGGAGGGGGAGGGGAAATCCCAGGCGTTATCGGGATTTTTCTCTTCGGAGCACCTTGTTGTTTTAACCGTCGGAGCAACGGGTTTTTGTACCGTTGCTTTTGTCCTCTTTATTTGTCGAGAATCTATCGCGTTGGTTGGCGTGGTGTTATTCGTTGGGGAGGCCGTTGTAGTTGTTGAAGTAGTGGTGTGGTTGTTGAAGTAGTGGTGTGGTTGGCGTTGTGGTGGGGATGGCATGGTTGTTGAGATGCGGTTGTTCCAACATAAAGATAGCAAAAGAATAATAGCTGACTCAAAGATCACAGCCCTTTAGACATCGGTGGGGAAATCTAATCTGAACACACACTTATCGACATAACTGATCTCTGGGAAGCCTGAATGATGTTCTGTGAATTTCCACAACCGTAACAATTTTATATATATATACATATTGTTGTGGTTGACCAAATTCGCAAACCACCATTCAGGTCCCTTAGGTGAGATATCTCGGTAAGTATATGTGTTGTTAGGCCCAAACCCGTTGTCTAGAGGGAATAAATGTCATTCATGCGGGCTGCGACTCTTCAGGATAGCCGTTTTTCTTTTACTATCTTTATTTTGGACCAGCCGCCATTATTACCACCACCAACCACGTCTCAACAGCCATCACACAACAACCACCAACCACAACGCGGCCATCACAACAACAACCACCAACCACAACGCCACTTCACCACAACCGCCACGACCTTTACCGTCACAACTCGCCACCATCGCATCACCGTCATCTCGCGCCACTCGTGGGCACCGATGCTGGACTCGTGCGGGGCGCGCACCGAGCAGCGTGTTCAAAAACATCACGGACTTTCCGCAGAAAAACGGATCAAAAACGACTCACGCCCACTTTTGTTCCGTCCAATCGGTGAGCGAGGGGCGATTTGGCCCCGCCTCCAGGGCGTTGGAGGGCGGTCGCTATATGCAAATTCATGGATCAAAAAGCATTCACGCCCACTTTTCCTCGGGCCAATGGGGAGCCAGCAAGAGAGGTGAAGGGTCGGAGGCAGAGGGTCAAGGGTAAAAGAGCGAAGCCACGGGGCTTATAAAAACGACTGCGTTCGTCAGAAGAGGGCAGTTCGCAGTTGGCAGTTCGCAGTTGGAGTTCGCAGTTGGCAGTTCGCAGTTGGGAGTTCGCGGAGCCAGTGAAGAGTTGGGACGAGTCAAGAGAGGAGACGGAGAGGGCGATCGGACGAAGCTGTGGAGAGGCGGCGGCGGCGAAGGCGGTTGAGGGGGTGCTCGCGTCGGATTCGGGGAACTGCGGAGGGAGAGGCCGGCGGCGCGACCGAGGTCGTGGTGGAGACGCTCGTCGCGGGACCCGAGATTTTGTGAAATCCTCCTTTCCCCGAGCATCAACAACCCCCTCCTGTTTCCCCCCGCGCTGAGATAGTGCGACAAAAGGGGGCCCCCTTCCCACCCCCTACCAGACACTGTCCGCGAGGCCCGCGGAGTTGAGGCACCACCGCCGCTCCGCGTCTCATCATCAGACGGGTAGGCCCGACACGGTCTCGGCCCAGGCCCGCCTACCCCCCTCATCCTGGAGGGTGGTTCTCTTTTCTTTTGCTTTGGGAATATGTGTTGTCGGCGCCGTCTGTGAAGTAAAATTGTATAAGTGTTGCCGAGTGCCCGGTAGTCGGATAGATCTGCATAGTTGCATTTGCTTTTGTCTTCTTCTTTTACATGTGCTTTTGGTGGAATTGTATATGTGTGCTTTCCGTTCATCGCGAAATAAATGTGCTTATTGTTGAACTGTTTTCCCGCTTCGCTTCGTCATTTCTTTCATTGAATCCCCATCTTGCTTCACGTAAAGGGTTGGTAGTGGGCAAAGACGCCCGATAATTAATCGAACCGTCGAGGCCGACGAATAACACCGCTCGGTTATCCCGATAGTACGGAACGGGTCGCTTAAGTGGCCCGTGTCCGAAGTCGACCTGCGGCGAGGTGCGATCGCCCGGTCTACCCTCCGTGTGGGTACTTAGGTAGGTCGAATTTGGCGAGCAACCCTATCCCACGCGGGGGCCGATTGGCACGATCGCGGTGAGACCGAAAGGTCCACCCGTGACTGGTTCCCGGCGTTAGTCCGAGAGGGTCACGACTGGATTGTCCGTCTGGTGGGCGACGTGCCGCGATTCGAGTTACGTGGCCGTCCGCACGCCGGCGGGCGCGAATCCGCAACAATATATATATATATATATATATATATATATATATATATATATATATATATATATATATATATATATATATATATATATATATATATATATATATATATATATATATTGTTGTGGTTGACCAAATTCACAAACCACCATTCAGGTCCCTTAGGTGAGATATCTCGGTAAGTATATGTGTAGTTAGGCCCAAACCCGTTGTCTAGAGGGAATAAATGTCATTCATGTCGGCTGCGACTCTTCAGGATAGCCGTTTTTCTTTTACTATCTTTATTTTGGACCAGCCGCCATTATTACCACCACCAACCACGTCTCAACAGCCATCACAACAACCACCAACCACAACGCCGCTTCACAACAACAACCACCAACCACAACGCCGCTTCACCACAACCGCCACGACCTTTACAGTCACAACTCGCCACCATCGCATCACCGTCATCTCGCGCCACTCGTGGGCACCGATGCTGGACTCGTGCGGGGCGCGCACCAAGAAGCGTGTTCAAAAACATCACGGACTTTCCGCAGAAAAACGGATCAAAAACGACTCACGCCCACTTTTGTTCCGTCCAATCGGTGAGCGAGGGGCGATTTGGCCCCGCCTCCAGGGCGTTGGAGGGCGGTCGCTATATGCAAATTCATGGATCAAAAAGCATTCACGCCCACTTTTCCTTGGGCCAATGGGGAGCCAGCAAGAGAGGTGAAAGGTCGGAGGCAGAGGGTCAAGGGTGAAAGAGCGAAGCCACGGGGCTTATAAAAACGACTGCGTTCGTCAGTCGGAGGAGGAGTTCAGTTGGAAGTTGAGTAAGAGTTCAGTTGGAAGTTGAGTAAGAGTTCAGTTGGAAGTTGAGTAAGAGTTCAGTTGGAAGTTGAGTAAGAGTTCAGTTGGAAGTTGAGTGGAGTGTGCGAAGTTCAAGAGAGTCGTCGGTGGAGCTGGAAAGAAGTGGTACTAGTCGGAGTGAAGAGGACGGAGCTGTGGAGAGGTGACGGCGGCGAAGGCGGACGAGGGGGTGCTCGCGTCGGTGCCGGGAGCGGCACAGGGAGAGGCCAGCAACGCGACCGAGGTGGAGGAGGAGACGCTCGCCGCGGGACCCGAGACAGGGTTAAATCCTCCTTCCCCCGAGCATCAGCAACCCCCTCCTGTTTCCCCCCGCGCTGAGATAGTGCGACAAAGGGGGCCCCTTTCCCACCCCCCACCAGACACTGTCCGCGAGGCCCGCGGAGTTGAGGCGCCACCGCCGCTCCGCGTCTCATCATCAGATGGGTAGGCCCGACCCGGTCTCGGCCCCAGGCCCGCCTCATCCTGGAGGGTGGTTCTCTTTTCTTTTGCTTTGGGAATATGTGTTGTCGGCGCCGTCTGTGAAGTAAAATTGTATAAGTGTTGCCGTGTGCCCGGTCGTCGGATAGATCTGCATTGTTGCATTTGCTTTTTGTGTAATATTGCATTGTCTTCTTCTTTTACATGTGCTTTTGGTGGAATTGTATATGTGTGCTTTCCGTTCATCGCGAAATAAATGTGCTTATTGTTGAACTGTTTTCCCGCTTCGCTTCGTCATTTCTTTCATTGAATCCCCATCTTGCTTCACGTAAAGGGTTGGTCGTGGGCTAAGACGCCCGATAATTAATCGAACCGTCGAGGCCGACGAATAACACCGCTCGGTTATCCCGATAGTACGGAACGGGTCACTTAAGTGGCCCGTGTCCGAAGTCGACCTGCGGCGAGGTGCGATCGCCCGGTCTACCCTCCGTGTGGGTACTTAGGTAGGTCGAATTTGGCGAGCAACCCTATCCCACGCGGGGGCCGATTGGCACGATCGCGGTGAGACCGAAAGGTCCACCCGTGACTGGTTCCCGGCGTTAGTCCGAGAGGGTCACGACTGGATTGTCCGTCCGGTGGGCGACGTGCCGCGATTCGAGTTACGTGGCCGTCCGCACGCCGGCGGGCGCGAATCCGCAACAATATATTTTGGTTCGATATAATTTTTAAAATCAAATTGTATGTCAATATCTCAAAAACCCCAAATAATTAAATGAATATCAGACTAGCTTTTCCAAAAGTTCAAAACAAACTTTATAAACTGAACGTTTATTATTTTCTATTCCCCCCCCCCCCCCCGGAGGGAGGGAGCGGGATATTGTAATCGTCCGGTTTGTTTGTCTGTCTGTCTGTTAGCAACTTTACGACAAAACGGGCTTTAGCAAACACTATCAAATTGAATCCACAGGTGGGCAATGAACCTTGGACGACCCCATTAACTTCTGGGTCCAATTGGATCAAAGGTCAAGGTCAAGGTCACGAAAAGATCAAAATCGTTTTTCGCTTATAACTTTGTCAAAAATGATCTGATTTACTTCAAACTAAGCTTATAGTGAACCTTATTCTATTTGTCACTTATAATCCTACCCATTCCTACAGTGAAAAATGCATATTTGTGAAGATTGGTAGGGTCCGAAGTTTTGGAGGTCATGGTCATCGGTCAAAATTACAAATTTT
>NC_140965.1:40680373-40907873 GCF_056783735.1 Eptatretus burgeri
AAAGTGGATGGGGGGGTTTTGTAAATGGTCCTTTCGAAGAGACATAGTGAGAGTGTGAGATTTGTCTGGATTGAAAGACATGTTCCACGTGTTGGACCAGTTTGTGATTTTATCCAGATCTGCAGTGAGCGAAGAAGCTGCTGCTTGCCGGGCTGAGGGATGACAGATGGTACGGCAGAGGGTTGAGTCATCGGCAAAGAGAAATAGAGGATTTTCCAGAGAGTCCGAGAGATCATTGATGAAAACCAGAAAAGAACAGGGCCCAGAACGCTACCTTGAGGAACTCCAGCCTGCACAGGAAGAGGGGATGAAAGAACTCCATTTAGGGCCACACGTTGACTGCGACAGGAGAGGAAGTCTGCGAGCCATGAGTGGAGATGACCTTGAATACCATGGGCAGAGAGTTTGGTGAGTAGGGCAGGGTGCCAGACTGTGTCAAAAGCACGTGATATGTCCAGGGATACGGCTCGGATTTCCTGTCTGGCATTGAGGACCTCCATCCATTGATGGGAGAGCAGTAGCAGCATATCTAGGGTAGAGTGACCTGGTCTGAAACCAAATTGATGATTGGAAATCAAGCCATTGGAGAAGAGGAAGGATTTCATGTCTGAAGCGATGATGGATTCCATAACCTTGCTGATGATTGGGAGAAGGCTGATTGGTCTATAGTTACAGGGATCTGTTTTTGCACCTTTTTTATGCAGGGCAGTGATGTTAGCAGATTTCCAAGCAGATGGCAGATGACCTTGGGAAAATGAGAGGGTGAATAGAACAGAGAGAGGGTGAGCAAGAGCAGAAGAGCAGGCTTTGAGGACACGTGGGCTGATGCCGTCTGGACCGGTTGCAGAATCTGACTCGAGGTTTGAAAGCAAGCTCTCCACCTTGTCAGGAGAAAAGGATACAGAGTCCAGGGACAGTTGGGTGCGACTGGGTAAAGTGGGTAGAGATAGTGATGGGTTTGGGACACAAGATTTAGCTGCAAACACCGAGTTTAGACATTCAGCTTTATCACGTGTGGAATCAGCAGTGCGGCCATTTGAGGTAAGGGAGGGGATGGAGGGGAACATACACCAGAAACAGATTTGATTAAACGCCACCAGGATTTTGAGGAGGAGAGAGGTTTGAGAGTTCAGACTTGAGATGAGAAAGATGTTGTTTTCTGGCTCTCCTGAGGGTAGCTACACACTTGTTCCGAGCTTTGTGGAAAGAACTGAGATTACCCTCAGTTGGGTTTGCTTTCCATGAGGCAAAGGCAAGTTGTTTCAGGACAACTGCCTCGCCACAAGCTTCAGTAAACCAAGGGCGGGAGGAAGGGTAAGACAACTGAACACGAGAGGGGATAAATCTGTGCATGAGGGAGAGCAAGTTTCTTTGAAAGAATTCCCAGGATGAGTTGATGTTTGAGAAAGTAGTGATAGGAGACCAGTCTGTAAGTTTGATGGCTGCTCGGAGACCCTGCCAGTCGGCTTGAGTGAAATGCCAGACTCGACGGCGGTGAGGTGGTTCTCTGATAACAGCCAGAGAGATGTCCACTTTAACAAGGACGTGGTCAGAAGAACCAATTGGAGCGAAGGAAGAGCAGCAGATATTGTCAGGGAACAGGAACATGTGCCCCTCACACACACACACACACACTTACTCAGGAACAAAAAGGAAAAGACAGCATTGCTGATTGAGATATCAGTACCCAGCGATTTTGGCTTAAATAATGAAGAAATCAAGAAAATGACCAAATAACAGGAACTCAATGAGATCAAGAAATCTTAGAAGCTGAACAGTATCAAAATTTCACATCAGTGATGATTGGAGCAACAGGAATAATAAAGAACCTCACTGAGATTTATAAAAAAAACATCCCCAGGAATATTATCACAAACGAACGACAACTGGAGGCAGTCTGGGGTTCAGTGCCGATCCTTATAAGAACCCTCGGAACAAATGTCAGAACAACAAAGTGGAACAGCTTGGTCCATGAATTGTGATCCCTTTCCAAAGCGAAGGTAGATACTTTAATTCCTGACTGGACTTCGTTCCATCTCCTTAAACCCACAAATGGAGATAACAACCAATGAGACACACACACACACACACGCACACATACACACACACACACACTCACAGACACACACACATACACACACACACACACTCACACACACACACACTCAGACACACACACACACTCACAGACACACACACACAAATACAGACACACACACATACACACATACATACAGACACACACACATACAAACACAGATACACACACACACACAAACACACACACAGATACACACACACACATACACACACAGATACACACACACACACATACAGACACACACGCACACATACAGACACACACAAACACAGACACTCACACACACACACACACATACAGACACACACATACAGACACTCACACAAACACACACAGATACACACACACACACACACAAAGATACAAACACACACACACACACACACTCATATACAGACACACACACACACAAACACAGACACTCACACACACACACACACATACAGACACACACATACAGACACACACACATACACACACACACACAAAGATACAAACACACACATACAGACACACACACAGACACACACACACAGACACACAAACACAAGACACTCACAGACACACACATACAGACACACACACACACAGACACACACACACACACATACACACACACACACACACAGACACACACACACACACACACACACACAAACACACACACACAAACACAGACACTCACAGACACACACATACAGACACACACAGACACACACACACACACACACACACACACACACACACACACACACACACACACACACACACACACACACACACGCACGGCTCTTATACTATAGATACTGTCACGGAAGTGATCAACGTGGTTAATGAGTAATTACTTTAATATCTCACAATGAATGTTAATAACTGAATGTTTGTAATTCTCAGATTCGCAACGACGACAATGTGATGGCTCCACAGCTCTTCGACCGTTCGAAAAGATGGTGACACCACGTGTGCTCCCTTGGACCGTCGTGAGGTGTGGGGGAGGGGCACACGTTCGAAAAGATGGTGACACCACGTGTGCTCCCTTGGACCGTCGTGAGGTGTGGGGGAGGGGCACACGTTCGAAAAGATGGTGACCCACGTGTGCTACATTGGACCGTCGTGAGGTGTGGGGGAGGGGCACACGTTCGAAAAGATGGTGACCCACGTGTGCTACATTGGACCGTCGTGAGGTGTGGGGGAGGGGCACACGTTCAAAAAGATGGTGACACCACGTGTGCTCCCTTGGACCGTCGTGAGGTGTGGGGGAGGGGCACACGTTCGAAAAGATGGTGACACCACGTGTGCTACATTGGACCGTCGTGAGGTGTGGGGGAGGGGCACACGTTCAAAAAGATGGTGACACCACGTGTGCTCCCTTGGACCGTCGTGAGGTGTGGGGGAGGGGCACACGTTAGAAAAGATGGTGACACCACGTGTGCTCCCTTGGACCGTCGTGAGGTGTGGGGGAGGGGCACACGTTAGAAAAGATGGTGACACCACGTGTGCTACATTGGACCGTCGTGAGGTGTGGGGGAGGGGCACACGTTCGAAAAGATGGTGACACCACGTGTGCTCCCTTGGACCGTCGTGAGGTGTGGGGGAGGGGCACACGTTCGAAAAGATGGTGACACCACGTGTGCTCCCTTGGACCGTCGTGAGGTGTGGGGGAGGGGCACACGTTCGAAAAGATGGTGACACCACGTGTGCTCCCTTGGACCGTCGTGAGGTGTGGGGGAGGGGGACACGTTCGAAAAGATGGTGACACCACGTGTGCTCCCTTGGACCGTCGTGAGGTGTGGGGGAGGGGGACACGTTCGAAAAGATGGTGACACCACGTGTGCTACATTGGACCGTCGTGAGGTGTGGGGGAGGGGGACACGTTCGAAAAGATGGTGACACCACGTGTGCTCCCTTGGACCGTCGTGAGGTGTGGGGGAGGGGGACACGTTCGAAAAGATGGTGACACCACGTGTGCTACATTGGACCGTCGTGAGGTGTGGGGGAGGGGCACACGTTCGAAAAGATGGTGACACCACGTGTGCTGCCTCGGGGTCTGCTCGACCGTCGTGAGGTGTGGGGGAAGGGAAACCTCATCCCAGGAGTTTGATCGAGATCCGCCGAGATGAGTTCGACAGATGTAACGCAGCCCCGTTCGGACACAGTGTGAATTAAGGACCACACGAACACAGGAGACTGATCCCACGACATCGGAGACTGAGCCCACGAACCCAGGAGACTGAACCCACGAACCCGCCGCCCATCCAGACGGCTCAACCTCAAAGGGAAGACATAGACCTCTTATCTTCCCTGTCTATCTCGATTGTTTTGGTCTATCTTGTGCCCTGATCGAGTCTGTGTGCCTTCAGTTTCGTTTTAATGATTACTTGTTTTTTTTTAATGATTTAATTGTTTTCGTTTAGTTTTAATGATTTATTTGGTTTCCCATTGTGACAGCAGTTGATGAAAAAAAAATAAACACGAAATTTTAATATTATTTCGTGGTCAAACTTTCACTTGAAGAAAATTTGAGCATTTACCTCAGGAGTCATCGCTCGGCCAACCGGTTTCTCGAGGGAGATCAATACTCCTGGCTCTCGGGGGGAATTCGTGGCCATCGCAAAAGTACAAAGTCACCCATGATTTTATTGTTGTACATACCAAGACCTTTCAAAAAAATTTGGGTGACAAACCCAAATCTGTACAGATTTTGCTACAGAGGGCGCTTTTCAAAATGGCCGCCATAAGTATTACTTTTGACCATATCTTGGTCTGTGAGACTCATAGAGACATGATATTGGTGCCTAAACCTATGTTTTCAGGGTCATGGAACTCAATAAGACCAATAACAATTACATTGGCTCCTTCGTTTGCGGCGGCCATCTTGAATTTCAAAATGGCCACCATTCAAAATCGCAGCTGTCCATATATCAGTTATCGAAACACATAGACGCTTGATGGTGGCTATACTCATGCATTTAAGCCCAAGGAATCCAATGATAAGAGTATAATAATACAGTGGTTCATTTGGTTGAGTTGTCATGTAACCTTAAATCTCTGGGAACGAGGTTTGTCCTGGAAAAGAACGCAGACTGTGTCATGCTCAGACACATTAGCACCTTCATGATCCCAGTTGTCAACGGCTGCTGATGTGAATTCTCCAGGATCAAAATGAGCTGGTAGTGCAACATCCTGCCAATTCTGCTGTGCAGTGTAGGTTGCAATGTCATATTGATATCGTCGCAGTTCTCCGTAGCTCAGCGCAAGCCCTTGACGATTCAAGGTATTGGTGATGATTTTCCCTCCATGCCCGAGACTGTGAGCTGATTCAGCATTCATTACATGCATTGGTGTTCTCCTTCTGCCACAATGATGTACACAATACATAGTCTGAAACAGAGCTTGGATCTTCCTGCAATGTTGAGCAGAGAGGCAACCATCAGCAGTCTGTTTGGAATCACTGTTATTCTGACCCTCACTATTCTTTGTTTCACATGCATCGTCATCTAACTCTTCATCATCTACATCTTCTGCTGTAGGATCTGTTTCCGTCATTACAGCTTCAGATGCCTTGGGGTATGTCTCGGGGATGAAATTGTATAAATATCCTAAAAAACTTAATTATCGGTTCTTGCATTCTCATACGTTCAAAAGGTATAAAAGGTGTGTACACCTCTCATACATTCTCATACGCATGCATGTTTTAGATCTTGAGCATCACAGAATCTATCATCTAGGTTAAAATCATGACTATCAAGACTTTGCCGTAGCACACTGGCACAAACCTGTACAGGATCAATGGAGCGAATACGCTCTGTCAAAACATCTGCTCTATTACATGGTACACTATAAACCATCAAAGACTTTCGCAACTGGTCAGGATATGTAAAATCAATGCTACTACCAAAGTGTCTAAAAAAATATATCTTCACATCTCTATTGCGAAATTGATGCTCGTCCTCCACAAGTCTATTCAATTGGTCTCTGATTATACTTAGTTCATAGCCATTGCCACTTTTCAGTCCCCCTTTCTAACTCAGAAACGATATCACTCCATGCACGGTGCTTGGGGTTCAGCTCTGGTATATTGCCAGTTGAACGTTGAGCATTCTCAAACTTTTGGATGTATGATGTCATGCACTGTTTGTGATAAGACAAGTCAGCTCCAAAAACTGCATGCTCATCCTGGAGGTCACACATTCGACTGAAAATGTCATCCTGGAAGAAGTTTTCTGCTTGTAAAAGTGAAGTAGCACGGTTCGACTCAGATATATGATATTTCGTGAAGTCCCATTTGTGTGACTTCTTGTTACAAATGATGCAGTTCATCGAGTAGTTGACACTATATGCATCTGTAGGATTTGGAAGTGAACGTACAGCGGAGTGAGCACGAGTCGCAACCCCATGTGGAGTGCCAGATTCTTCTGAGGATAGCGATGCTTTCTGTGATTTCCCTCCTTCCTGGATGCGTCTGAGCAGATTCGCATTGGTGTACTTCTTGTAGCACTGGTTGGAAATATGATAATAGAAGAAGTCACTCTCGGCTGGCATCAACTTTATGCGTTTTGTTACAGAGTCGTTTCGTATGTCACTAGCTTCCCGTATTCGTTTACACCCGTTGGGTGTGCTGATCAGTTTTCCCTGCGTTGACTCTTGACAAATTACACACTTTGTCCGGTCAAAATCACCAACTCCTGTCCCGGAAAGCTGTACAAATTCCATTGCTGATTGTGGATTAGGGCTTGTATTAGGTCTTGAATAAGTGCTTGTCTTCAGAATTTATCTGAAATAAAAGAGAAGTGGATTACAGTGAGTTGATTTGTTAAATGAAGATCTTTAAACGTAATGATTACAGAAAGCAGCAAATCTTCAATTTTGTGATTGACACCATATACTCCTGGCTCTAGGGGGAGTTCGTGGCCATCGCAAAAGTACAAAGTCACCCATGATTTTGGTGATAATAGTTATGGGCGTCACGTTGGATTTATAGGTTACCTGAATATACTCATATCAAGAAGATTTTTGCTGGTCTCAGTGAACCACTGTATTATTATACTCTTATAATTGGATTCCTTGGGCTTAAATGCATGAGTATAGCCACCAACATCAAGCGTCTGTGTTTTGATGACTGATATATGGACAACTGTGATTTTGAATGGCAGCCACTTTGAAATTCAAGATGGCTACCACAAACGAAGGAGCCAATGTAATTGTTATTGGTCTTATTGAGTTCCTTGACTCTGAAAACATAGGTTTCGGCACCAATATCATGTCTCTATGAGTCTCACAGACCAAGATATGGTCAAAAGTAATACTTATGGCAGCCATTTTGAAAAGCGCCCTCTGTAGCAAAATCCATACAGATTTGGGCTTGTCACCCAAATTTTTTTGAAAGGTCTTGGTATGTACAACAATAAAATCATGGGTGAGCTTGTACTTTTGCGATGGCCACGAACTCCCCCCTAGAGCCTACACTACAACACATTCTCCATGGTTTGTCCTTGCGCTTTATCGATCATCACACTAAAACTTGACTGAATCGGGAATTGATTTTTAAAAAAAAAAATTCGTTGCCCGATTTGAACGAAACTTGATACTGCACACAGCGGGAGAATGGCGAGTAAGATGGCCCTAAAGATTTTGCGCTATCTTGTACCGTTTTGGCAGTATTTTGGGAACATACACACATATATACATACAAGATGAGAGTTTTAGTAATAAACGAGACGACCCGTGAACCCGTTGGGTTCCCATTGTGACAGCGGTTGAAAAAAAAAACATTAAAAAAAAGTTAGCTCCAGCGAACTATACCCTGAGGTTGTTTGCATTGATCAAATACTCCCGAAGAGTACTTGACTGAATCGGGAATTGATTTTTACCTTCGCATTCTACGAAAGGTTATGTTTTGGTGGCTGTGTATTTTATTTATTTGTGAATATGTGTGTTTGTTTGTTATTCGCATAACTCAGAAAGTATTAAACCGAATTGCATAAAAATTGGTGGGATGATTCGTGATTATCCAAGGACGATTTGATTAGATTTTGGGAGCGATCGGGTCAAAGGTCAAGGTCAAGGTCATGAAAAGGTCAAAAACAAACTTTTGAGCATAACTTCCTTCATAAGACAGCTATCGACATGCAACCAATGCCATATTGTTCCATGACGAAATACCTTTCGGGTACATGGTGTCAGATTTGACGTGACATCATCAGAAGTGCGTCAAAATGACGTCACAAGATGACGTAAATTTTCAATTTTCGACCTCATCAGTTTTGATCATACCGTTTTGTAGGACTTACCTTAAGGACGTCACACACCAAATTTGACGACGTTCGGACTGACCGTTATGACGTCATTGACGTTTGAACAAACGTTTTTCAATTGTGGCTAAAATGTCCTGATATTTTATATTCAAATATCTATGTAATTTGTAAAGGAAATTGTCCCAAATCCAGGCATGATGATCAGTACCAAAATATCTGCTTATTTATGAACAGGTTTTGCAAATTAACTCTATGGTCAAGGTCAAGGTCACACTCAAGGTCAAAATATACTTGTAGGCATAACTTCAGATCTAATAGAGCTATTGACATGAAACCAACGTTAAAATGTTCCGTGAAATAAGAGCTTTCAGGATGGTAGTCCGCGATTGGTAGTGACGTCATTGGAAGTGCGTCAAAATGACGTCACAAGATGATGTCATTTTTACTTTCGATTTTTTTCAGTGTTTATCATTCCATTTTGTTGGACTGCCCTCAATAACGTCTAACACCAAATTTGACGTCCATCGGACTGATGGTTGTGACGTCATGGACGTTTTTAAATGACGTTTTTCAAATGTGCCCGGAAAAAAGTAGCGGCGGCGAAGGTATGCGCTCTACCGAGTGCCCGTTCTAGTTTAATAATTTTTTTCGTGGCCCGATTTTAACGAAACTTGATACTCCTGCACATCGCAAGCGAATGGTGAGTTAGGTGGGGCGAAAATTTTTGTGCTATTGTGTACCGTTTTGGCTGTATTTCGGGAACATACATATACATACATATACATACATATATACAAGATGAGAGTTTTAGTAATATACAGATAGATAGATGATACCAGATAACCACTTGGTTCCACATCCGGAGTTCAACATGCACACAGGATCATTGATCTGGAAGTTGATCATTGACCACAACACCAACAAGTTACCCCAACCTTCTGGGTACATTCAGAAATGTCACAAGGTGGAGGTGAATTTGGTGGCTTGCAAAAACGCTTTTGCTTGCAGCCAAAGGTTACCTTGTTAACCGATGGGTCCTGTTGGATAACTTTTGACTTGTTAGAGATCATACGCAGGCTCTTGGCACTTTGCATACATGCAGTGGTTATTTCCATGACTTTAGCGAAATTGGGGTCGGATTGAGAAAGTAGTTTCCACAGAATTGAGTCGTTATTGATGCCTATTATAACGAAATCACGTAACATCTCTTCGAGTTTATCTTTAAACTCACACTGATCGGTGAGTCGGCGTAAATCAGCCACAAACTCAGATACTGACTGATGTGGCGTAAATCACCCATCTTAACGATGATGGGTATAAAATTTATATCTCCAGACGATCTTACATGGTTTAGGGTGAGAATATCTTTTCATGAGAATGACATGCTCTTCATACGACTTGTCAGAAGGTTTGGCTGAGGCAAGAAGATCTTTGATCTCTACGTTGAAGTGCCGCGTACGGTCAGTAATCTAGCTCGCCGCCTTTCAGCATCCTCATCGGTGTCCATTTTGTTTGCCACTCAGTCGATCGGTATAGTCTTCCCAATCATCCCCCACTGTGTATTCACACAATATGCCGATGCACGAAGACATCCTCGTCACCACTGTAATGTACTCGATGAAAAGGGACGAAGACTCCGGAGTGGGAACAATAGGTTTAATCTGGACACGGGCACAGCACAGCACCACATCGGAACATGGGTGGGTCACGTGACTCCCCTTCACCACACCCCGGTGCACCCATGTATGTATGCATTAGTATAAACTACTGAGACATCACAGTGCTCATCACGAAAAATCCAAAATAAGCCTAGCAAAGATGGCGGCACGCCATCTTGGTCAGGCCTCTGTGGTTGCTGGAGGCTTCAGCCGCCATTTTCTTCAGCCGATGCCTCGATTTGGAAAGACGATCTACTCTCACGAACTAATTAAAGTATATAATCGAAATATTATGTTGGCTTTAAGAATCAGATCTGGTGAACAAAATAAGTGTCAAAATATGGAGTGAAATCTGAAAAGTTTAACAAATTTGCGATTTTTATACCTTAGTGTATTTATTTAAGCAAAGCATTGAACTTAACTTTTTTCTACTGTTCGGACGATTATATTGAGTGAAGAAAAGATTATGGAATGTGCAGAAAGTGTAAATTAATTGAGTGAAATGACGTGATTCATCACCTGATTTTGCAATGCATGACGGCACAGTCCACAGGGGTCCTTTTTTATGGGAATTACATACGCAGTTTGCTCTTTCCGTTTTGCGTGATTTGCTAACATTACAAAATATTAATACAAATATAATATTATAGTTCCGCCAATATTTTAATAGTCGGTAGTTTCTGCAAGTTAAGATAATTTTTTGTTGTTGCTGTAAGTGAAGAGGATTTTTTTGTTTTTTGCTTTACACCGGTGTGTGCGTGTGTGTGTGTGTGTGTGTGTGTGTGTGTGTGTGTGTGTGTGTGTGTGTGTGTGTGTGTGTGTTTGCTATGTGGGTTTCACAATGTGGAATGGAAGCCTCCCACGGTGGGCTTAAAGTATCGACATTAATTTTGTTAAGGGGTCACGATTCATGGACCAAACTGTGAAGTTTTCTGTTTTCAAAGTTTTTATGCCGAGGGCTCTCTTTAGGATCGTAACTGAGCCCAGGACGGCTTCCAACTACAGTTCGTTTGTTGTGATATTCCAAGGATGGTTTTTAATAACTCTGTGAGGTTCTTCTTCATCATGCTGGTGAGGTTTTTTTCCCCATCACTGGTTCAACTTTGGTTTTCTTCAGCTTCCTGGATCTTTTCACTTCATGCTTGATATCTTGGTATTTGGTCATTTTCCTGATTTCTCCATTGTTAGTCCAAAATCATCAGTATTGTTACGTTTGAGGGGGGGGGGGTATGCATTCAAAGGGTAATTAGGATGTTTAATTAGGTATGCCATGCTGTTAGAGTGTACCAGGATCTCGATGTAATAAGTAGCAATTCAGTGGTGATAAGTTGTCTAGTAAATGTCCATTTCTTCAAGGGGGAAATGATAATTGTCACGTAATTAGACAGGGAGACGGGATAGGGTAAGTGTGTCTGCGTAAACCCCTTTTAGTATTCCCTGGAGGCTTGCCGTGACGTCACAGGACAGTGCTGCGGATGGCTCCGCCCCGTGATCACGATTGGCGGAAGGCGACGGCAGAGGGCCAATATAAACGGCTCGATTGGAAGTGACGAGGACTCGAGGATAAAAAGGCTCTGTTCGGGGAAAAGGCGAAGAGGAAGAAGATCGGGACAGAAAAACTGTTTTGGTGGAGGTTGTTGTGCTGGGAGCGTGCTGTGTTGTTGCGCTGATTCGGCCCTGGTTTCATCGTGTCTCGAGGCCTTCCTGTGCCTCGTGCCTCACCTTGGTTGGCTCTGGGGTTCTGCTGGCTCGGAGTACGGGGTCGAACGGCGGGCGGACCTGCCTCCCTCTCCTGCTCGCAACTTGGTGCCAGAACTGGTTCCCTGGCGGCTGTGAGCGGACTTGGGCCAGGACCAGGAGGTCAACAGCACCACGGTGTCTCCTGCCCCTGACGAGCGCAACGCCAGCTCGTCCGACGCCAATCCAGGGACTGTTGCGTCCACACCACGGGCCAGCCTAACCACCAGGACCAGCTACGTTTTGTGTGTGTGTGTGTGTGTACCTGGCGCCTTAGAGGGTTTGAGAATGGTATATCCATTGGAATTGTTTGTGTTTTCCCCACGCCCGAACCCACACCACCATCCCGTCGAATCGCCCCGGATCCCTCTTCTTGCCGAGTCTTGTTATTTCTGGTTAGAGAAATAAACGTTATCAACTCAGTGAAAAGCGACTCGTGCCACCTTCCTCGTCCCGTTTGCGGTAGAGCGATTAGAACCGCCATCTTTGGGTTGTAAAGGATAAACCGCCTCCATCGTTTCGGCTCATTCTACATTAGCGGGATTGTTCAAGTCCCGTGGACGTCACAGTATTAACACCTCAATTAGCTTTGCCTTCCTCTTCTTTTTTTTCACCTAAGTATGATATCTGGTTGCCATGCTGTGTTTTCAATGTTCACGCCCGATGGAATGTAAGAAAGGAATTCCAGAGTTTGGAAGTGCGTGGGGAGAAAATTGGAGGAATATCATACCGTGTTGACCTGAGAAAAACAGAGTGTGGGGGTGTGCAGAGGCTTCCAAATGTGTAGAGTGCTTTAAAGTATGTAAAGGATGGACAAGTAGTGATAGGCCCTTTGAGCATCCTCCATTATAGTCCCTGGGCTAAGAACTAACAGTGGTTCCAGAGGTGATGCCAGATCAAGGCCTACCAGGTTAACAGCCCGTCACTGAATTCTGTCAAGAAGGGACAGAAGATGAGTCGGAGCACCCGCCCAGATGTGACTACAGTAGTCCATGACTGGATGTATGTGGTCTTCTGCAGGTGGAGCGAGACCTTGGGAAGGGATGCATCGGCGAGCCCGATACAAGCAGCCAAGTTGCCGGGAGGCTCTTTTGGCAATGCCAGAAATGTACTTATCCCAACAAAAGTAAGTAATGATGGACAGACCAAGATTCCATTAAATTTTAATAATTGTGTTTTGTCCATAACCCGGTTATAAAAAGAGTGGGATCTTGACCTTGACGCCATGTGTAGTGGTGTGTGCTTGTAATCCGGCTACTCGGAGGCTTGGGTTGGGGGGGATCACTTGGGGCTGGCAGCTCTGCACTGTGTTGTACTGGATGGTACAGAACAGCCCTGCTGATACAGTGGCACCCAACCCAAATTGTCAGGTCAGGCCAGATCAGATCTGTGACTTGCTTCAGGTATCACGTAAAACCTGTAGCCCTGTACTAATCTGTTCATGGTCGAGTGTCGATGACTAAACAAGCTCCCCCCACCAGGTCATCCTGGTGAGGAGGGTGTATGGATATGGACACCCAGCAGGACTAAAAACAAAACTTGTCAAAGGGTGGAGGTGCTCTTTGTGAGCCAACTGCCATCCATATCTGATGCCCACTGTGTCTGCGGATGTCCTGCAGTGGGTTACCTTTCCTAGGAGGTTGAGGGCAGGATTTGTGTTCCAGCCACAATAAAAACACTTCACTTCACAAAAACACACAAAGTGGTGCGTGGTGGGGTGGTGCTGAGGTGTCCACCAGACAGCGGTCTCCTTGGGTTAATCTGAGGCAGTCCCTTCGGATGGGTGCCTGGAATGTCCTATCCCTAAGAGATGTGGATGGGCCAGGCATCTGCCTGGGGGATGGCCAGACGGAGGCTCCTGGAGTACCGGTGGAAAGTGGACACAGTGACCTGTTGTGGCACATGCTCCCCATGTATGTATGTATGTATGTATGTTGACCCGGACACGGATAGTAAGTGGGTCTTCTTTTGGTTGATGATGATGAATCAGTCTTTTCCCCTATTACTGACATTGTCAAGGTCGTGATTTAGACTGATGCAGGCTTGAAGGCGGAGTGATGCGGGCAGGAAGCCAGGAGAAGTAGTGTATTTGATTGAGTCATGATAATAAATGGCTAGCTGAGATGAAATGTTTTTTTTTTTTTTTTTTTTGTATACCTTGGTCGAGGCTCGTATGAGAGCTAACACACAACTCCCAGCAAGGAGGCATGAGACAAGAGGGGCGGGAGTGGAAGGGACAAAACAGTGGGGAACAGACACATTAGGTGAACTGTGGAAGGGAGAGGGATGGGGATGGGACGGGGAACATGGCGAAGAGAAGATGGACATTTCAGGGACTTTCAGGAAGGAAAGCAGGAGAAATGAAGGAAGTGGGCTTGGGTGGATTATCGGGGGTAGAAAAGATCGAGGATTTGGATGGGGGAAGATAAGAGGTGGTGGTGAACAGCTGTTTTGAAAGCCTGGAGGGAAGAATGGGAAAGAATAGAGTGAGGAAGTTTATTCCAAAGGCGGGAAAAAGAGGAATGAAAGAGTGAAGATGAGCAGTGATTCGTGATTTTGGTAGTTTTACCAGAAGGGGGTTGTTGGCGGACCTTGAGCGCCCTGTGGAAATGTGGTGGGGACAAATCGCAGAGAGAGCAGGGGGGCAAGGCTGGAGAGGAGTCGGTAGAAGACAGAAAGACCACCGACCAACCTGCGGTGATTGAGTGAGAGGCCCAAAGACTCAGCTTCATTGCGGGAGATGCCGATGATCTTAAATGCCCTGGTTTCGACAGCGTGAAGCCGAGAAAGGTGGGAGGCAGGAGCACCAGCCCAGAGGGGAGAGCAGTACTCCATCAGGCTACGGACAAAAGCTTTGTAAGTGGTCAGGAGCTCAAGAGGGCCGAGGAAGGACTTAGCACGATGGAGGATTGCCAGTCGGCGACTGGCTTTTGAGGCGAGGTTGGAAATGTGACTTTCCCAGGAAAGGTCATGGCAGATAGTGAGACCTAGACGCTTGAAAGAAAAGACTTCTTCCAGAGGATTGTTGAGAAAGTGGATGGGGGGGTTTTGTAAACGGTCCTTTCGAAGAGACATAGTGAGAGTGTGAGATTTGTCTGGATTGAAAGACATGTTCCACGTGTTGGACCAGTTTGTGATTTTATCCAGATCTGCAGTGAGTGAAGAAGCTGCTGCTTGCCGGTCTGAGGGATGACAGATGGTACGGCAGAGGGTGGAGTCGTCGGCAAAGAGAAATAGAGGATGTTGTCGTGCATTTCATTTTTTGAAAGCAGAAACAAAGAAGGCCCCAGCACAGAGCCCTGGGGGACCTGTATTAATGTTATGGGCTGCAGAATATTGACCTTCATGCCACACAAAAATTTGACGATCTGTGTTATAAATTGAAAGTCTGAGTTATTATTATTATTGCAAGCAAAGGCCCAGAGATACCATACGACTTTCGCTTGTGAATGAGACCCTTATGCCAAACTTTAACAAAAGCCTAAGAGATGTCACTGGCTGCAAGTCTGGCCTCGCTATACCGGTCTCCGGCTTGGTTTACTTGTTCACTTCTGAGGGAAAGAACATCATCAGTAGATCGGAAATGAAGGAATCCATTGTGGGCATCAGTTGAGAGATCATGGTCTTCCAGGAAGGTCATAATCTGCTGGTTGATAAGGCATTCAAATACTTTGCTCAAAATGGGAAAGAAGGCTGATCGGCCTATAGTTGGAGGATCAGATTTACCCACAGAGCCTTTAAATGCAGGTCTTACTGAAGCCAACTTCCAGCAAGTTGGGCAAACCGACTTTGATAAGGCATCGGTTGTACAGTTTTGAGATAATAGGGGACAATTCTGGCAAGCACATCTTCAGAACCATTGCATCTGGTCCAGAAGCTTATGAAATGTTCAGCCCTCAGAAGATTTTTCCCAAATCTCTGAGGCATGATAATGACAAAGGATATGTTAATACGTCAATGTCCACAGGGGAGAGACAAGTTGGCAACAATTGATTTTGGTCATCATGTGTAGAGTTTGCAGCAAAATGCTCAGCAAAGAGATTTGCTTTGTCAATGTGGCAGAAAAGGACTTCAGGACCATTGAAAAGGACAGGGACTGTTGATCGATTTTGATTCAGAACACTGTTAGCAACTCCCCAAAAGTCTCTGGAGTGAAGGTGTTGTGTTAAAATAGTTATAAACAGACAGAGTAATTGGACTTGGCTTCTGCTAGAATTTTCTTGTAGTGGTTACTAGCAAGTCGAAAAAGATGATGAGCTTCACCTGACCCAACTCTAAGGTACCGATAGAAGAAGTGGTTTCGAAGAGAGATAGCGGCAGCACAAGCATGAGCGAACCAAGGCTGGGAGTGAGGTTTCATTTGATAGGTCTGAGCGGGAATGAAGAGAATCATGCCAGCTTGAATCCATTCAGTGACCTCGGTGGCTGCCTCAGAAAGGCTGAGGCAAAGGACTGACTTCCAGGGAATGCATCCCCCAGGAATGATCGAAAGGCATCCCAGTCAGCCTTGCCATACCGGAGAACTGTGCGATGAAATGGATAGGTGGTAGTGGATGTTGAGGAGCAAGTTATTTGGACTTCACTCTGGGCATCTTCTAAATTTCCAAATGGAGCCAAAATCTTGGCAGTGCAATCCCTAGTGTTTGAGTACAAAAACAGATCAAGAAGATACAGTAAGTAGCACAGGCTGGAAGTAGCACATATCAGTGGCACAGGCTGGAATTCGGGTAGGAGCTAGATTATATGGGGCTCTCTATCGAGTGCAGCCTGTGGCTGCTGGTTGCATCATTGGTTGGGACGCAGCTATGCTGCTGATGCAGTGTCCCCCTTACCAGTACACTGGTGCTCATTTTGCCGACCTCGGAAGGATGACAGGCCGAGTCAACCTCCTTGTGTATTTTAATTGAGGGGCCAACGGGGCTTGAACTCAGGACCCCAGGATCCCAAGCCACCACCTGAACCACGAAGCCAACACCATGCTATTATATGGGTGAGGTCATGTGACACAGCAATTTTTTAAGCAGTGACACCAGAAGCATCAGTGGCCTGAGAGTGGACCAACCATTTTTTGTGATAGACATTATAGTCTTCAGAGCCCATGATGTCAGCTGCTGGGTATCGGGAGAGTGCATGTCTGTGCTTTTAGAAACAGCATCAAACATTGCACAATTAGGTGATGATGAAGCTCTATACAAGGAGTAAAGGAAGGTAGTGGAATATAGTAAAGAGAGGCGGAGGGACATGAAGTCGTATGCTTCCGCCTTGAGACTGAACCCACGGCCAAGTGGAAAGTAGGCCTTTGCAAAAATAGTCCATGGGAAGGAGGAGAGTGAAATATATGGAGGACATAGCTGGGTACAGAGAGAGATGTGAATGATACCTCACTATTGAGGCGCGATTCATAAAGGGCAAGTCGTTCAACTGCATGTAGGACTGGATGGCAGAGAAGTTTCCCCGAATCCCTTTGATGTTTGCAAAGCAGACGCGAAGCGGTTTGATTGTGGACTTGGTTTTGGGTTTCATTAGTGCCGGAACTCTAATTTTGAGGGAAACTGATAGAGGAGGAGGAGGAGGAGGATATTGGGACCATACTCTGTGCAGAGCGTTGGTGTTGCCGAAGTCTCCTTGGCTATTGGGCTCATTCCTGGACGGGTTGCCACTCTCACACAGTATACCAGAATGCTGGCACTCATTTTGCCAACCTCGGAAGGATGACAGGCCGAGTTAACCCCACCTGGTATTAATTCAACAGCTGAGTGGGATTTGAACTCAGGACTCTAGGATCCAAAGACCACCACCCTAACCATTAAGCCAACACCAGGCATAACTGATAGAGATGTTGAAGATAATGAAGGATGTGGACAAGATATGCACAGTGGCGTTCTTCAGCAGAGTGCAGTTTTAGGACCAGGGGCAAGAGCTTGAGGGTAAAGAAAATGAGAGTTAAGACAGTTTTAAGGCAGGGGTCTTTCAGACTTCAGAGAGTGCATGGAATGGTCTCCCCGGAAAGGTAGTGGCAGTAGAGAGGGGATGGATAGGTTTAAATGGGAATTACGTCAGTATACCCTGGATGCATTGGAGATTGCGGGGTATAGGGATATTGGCAGGACTTGTCGGTAGCTTGTGTGTGGATGGGTGATGATACTGGGGTTGGTTCAGCATATGCATGATGTGCCGAATGGCCTCCTCCGGCTGGAAAGTTCCTCGTGTACCTTTTTATGTGTACGTACTTATCCTCAAACACTATAAACTCATTCAGAATGTGGCTGAAAGGCCCCAGTGCAGCCTCGTACGTTTGAGCAGATCACTGTAATCCTCAAAACACACCCCATGTATTCCAGTACACCAACGGATCGATTTGAAAAGTTTGCTGATAACCTTTAAAGGTTATCTTTAACGGTTTAAAGGTTTAAAGATAACGACCTTTGGTGATCGAGCATGTCGCCCTTTCCTCTCTTCCTTCTTTTGATCAAACTGTCTGGGGTACGTATTAGGTAGCGGCGATGCCAGGAAACGAACTCTCTTCATGCATGTATATGCAGCACATTATATGCTGCGTGTACGTATATGGGTGTATTGCTCTGCTGTTTGATTTACTGGCACCCCCAACAGGTCAATTGTTGATGGACGGACGCCGGCACGCACACAGGCATGCTGAGCCCGAGCTCCTTTTATACATTAGATTAGCTGGGATAGAGTAGGCATGTTGTCGTTGGGGTATCATTGGCCCAGGGGAATGCAAAGGAGGTATAAGGTCAAGGGGGTGTAACAGAGGGATGGAGGTGTGTGAAGGAGGTCCAGGGTTATATAAGGAAGGATGATCCTTGCTGTAATCACCATACCTGTAGCGACCAAGCATTCTCTTATCGTCCCTCAATATCGTCAGATATCACATTGAAAAGACACATGTGAAGTTTAGAAATACCTGAATGCAAAATCGTGAATTTTGGTGCATTTCACTTTATTTATGACTTAAACTACAACAAATCAAGCTTATAAAAGTCTCACTACTCCAAATGTTAGTCTTGAGGTGAAGCCTTCCCTAGACTCGGTGGTGTAATGGTTCGAGTATCTGCTCTGAGTCTGGGAGGTTGGTGGTTCGATTCAATCCCAGGCCGAGTCATACCAAAGGCTTTTTTAAAATGTCTATACTACATGCTGCTTCCTTGCTTGATGTGCGTTTAAAAAGGATATAGAGCACAGACAAACAACCACTGCCCAAGCCTGATCTTGGTTCAACATCTTCGGGTGTTGAGTTCAAGTCCTGGCCCTGTTGAATTAACACCAGGTGGGTTTACTCAGCCCGTCATCCTTATGAGTTTGGCAAAATGAGTACCAGCTTACTGGTAACAGTGTCAAAGCTGCGCTTCCAGAAACGATGCAACCAAGCAGCCACAAGCTGCATATGAATAAATAAATCAACCACTGCTCAGGTTCCTTGTAAAGAAACGATCGTGTTATAGTGATGATGTCACAGTGTTTGTGAATGCAGCACACGTGCAAGCCCCACGTGACGTACAGTGATGTTTTTTTTATTATTACTTGTGCGGGCCCGTAGGTGCGTGGGCCGTACGTGCAAAAAAAAAAAAAAAAAATCTAACGAAGAAGAATTGTGAGGTCAATTGTGATGTCATAGCACAGTGTCCTGTCATTGGTTTGGTAAATAAATGGCCATAACTTGGGAACCCCTTGTCCGATTAATATCAAACCTTGAAAAGGCACATACTCAGGTCCCCAGCAATATACCTGGCAAGTTTCAATTAGATCGGACCAGTGGTTGTCGAGAAACAGCGGTCGCAGACACACATACAGACAGACAGACAGACAGACAGACACAGAGAGATTGCTGGAATTATAGATAGATTATTATTTAACCACGGGCCGAAGTTCTCCCGGTTTACGGCATTTCGTGACGTATACCCTTTCAGGAGTATCCTTCCCCTCCTACCCTCACCCAACCCAACTACCATGCAGTAAACATCCGTAAAAGACAAACAGCTCATTGTTACATGATGCTGTGCGGACCCCTGTTGGCTCTGGGAGGTTCGTCTGTGAGAGGTCAAGCATGCAGCTTCAGGAGCATCGTCTGTGTTCTCCGTCGAGTCGCCCATTCATTCAAACTTGTTCGTCCGGTACATACTCGAGTCACTTGTGGTGCTTCTTCACTGTTTGAGCTTCTGATGTGTGTGCCGATCACGGACACGAAACACTCATCGATTCTGCCAGTCGAGTTTAAAGGTCCACAGACACAGAAAATCATGTTGGGTTTAATGAATAGATACGGCTTCACTTAACATTTAATCGTTGTTCTTTTTCTTGAATAAATATCTTCAAACGAAGAGTTTCATGTTATTTGGCGCCCTTTTTCCGATCGATTGGCCACGCCCCTCCCATGACGTCATCTCGACCTCGGGTTCCCACAATATCTGGTAATACTTGCCGTACGAATCGATTGTTGGAATTGTGATATTTTCAAGTGACTCGTAATACAACTCGTACTCATAAACAATGAGTAGTTGGTTTTTATACCGACCGTGTATCAATGTGTGTGTGTGTGAGTGTGTGTGATCTCTTTTTGTGTAGTTCCATTGGAGCATTCTGATATGGAATGTAATACAGAAAAAAAAATCATCGTCATGATCTTCTGAGTTGATGAGGCGAGTGAACCACCAAAGAAGCCGGAATAATTCCGCTTTTTTAAACGCACGTCGTGTTGAGGTGTATAGAGCAGCTTAATAGGTCCTTCCACCAAGGCATGGCATTCTATTTACAAAATAAAAAAACCCCAAAAGAATGATAACATTGTAACAAATCGTATATTAATTAATACTAATAATGTGAACAACAATAATAATAACAAGGATAAATGTGTCCAAGAGTCGCGTCCTCAAGGCAAAAACAACAACTTCCGATATTTCGTCACGTGCCTTGATGGAGCCAATAGCGAGACCCGTCATGGAGGCTCCTGTTCATGACGAGAAAAATCGTGTATTTACGAAATTACAACACATTAAATGGAATAATCTTTAAATACTAACGTGAACTTTTCGAAACTTTAAAGCAAATGTCCGAATATATTTAAAACTTCATGATAGACGCTCTCAAAAGGCACCCACAATGCGAGGATGTGTACAGATGTTTAGTATTTAAGGAGATCCGGACCCTGTACATAAAAGAGTCGAGTCCTAAAGGTTTTGTAATAAGAATAAGAATAAGAATAAGAATAAGAATAAGAATAAGAATAAGAATAAGAACAACAACAACGATACGCTGCTAATAATGGGAGTATCATTTGGCAACATTAATAATAAAGAACGTGTAATCTTCGCCCTGTCCCAAGCACGTTTCGGCTCGGTGAAAAGGCAAGTCAACCGTCAGAGGGGCGGATTCCAAACAGTCTCAGGATTCCCCTTCTGATTCATGAAAATTATCCAATGAAATGCAAAAGGCCTTAGCTGGTCATGGGCCTGGAGTTTATTAAACACATCAGCGATGTCGCATCCAAACCGGATATATTCTGTATTTAAGAAACCTCGTGAAAAAAGGTAACGTGGCGAACAGCATAAAAGTCCCTGGCATTATTTATTTTTGTTTGTATTAGAGCCTCACGCCTCTGATAACGCCAGTAAACGCAAGAAGAAGAAGAAGAACCGAATGGTCCAGCAGTGCAGCAGGCAAGTGTGTTACAAAGCCGTGAAGACCAACGGGACCGCCAGTAAACAACAATCGAAAAAAGGGTTTGGAGTTTGGACTATATCAATGAGTACACTCCACATCATAATTTGGTCCGATCGCCCCGCCCAATTCGCCCTGCCCCGACTTGTCTCACCCAGGCAGCCTCAGCATGCTTTATCCGCCAGTTCGTACCATTTCTTCACCACGCCCCTTTCTGCTTGCTCCGCCCCTTTCTGCTTGCTCCGCCCCTTGCTGGTTGTTCCGCCCTCTGTTTCCTCGCTCCGCCTCTTCATGAACAGCATCTGCATTGAATTTACTGGTGAGTTAATTATAATCAATAACCCAAGTTCTCGAGAGAGATTATATTAATTTCCAAAAGATGAATACACCACTTCGTAAAACATCATGTCTATTTACGCATTCACTGTAATTATGAACGAAAACCTCAGATTTGTGACTTTCCTGAACTCGATACACCAGGAACATAACATTTGCGTGCTTTAGATATTATAGAGTCGGACATGAAAATAACTCACTGAAGATTGTGTGTTTCCAAACTACCTTCAGTACTTCACCTGAAGACTCGGGCCATGAAAAGTGAGCAATTCAATGCAGACGGGAGAATGAAACGTAATGAATGAGTAAATGTTTGTGATTACTTCAACGTCTAGCTTCAAAGAAATAAATTTTCTGAATGAGTGATCGTATTTTGGAGTTGACTGAAAGATTCAGCAAGCGAATGAATAAATGAATGAATGAATGAATGAATGAATGAATGAATGAATGAATGACAATGACTGACTGAATGACCGATGATTGAAAAAAAAAATCGAGGTGGTTCATCATGGCTGCTCCCTGAGGTGGATAGTTAAGTTAGGTCCGTGACACTTTATAGTCGGTACACTGCTTGGTGCGGCTCCATATCCCGGATCTGCTCTATCCCTACTGACGTCTACCCAGTGGCGGCCAGGGATCGAGCCAGCCGGTCCCTGCACCACTCTCATCTGTTACTGGAGCTGCAGGTACCCCGCTAGTCCAGTGTAGGCTCTCGTAGCTGTTGAGACAAACAAGGCCCAAGCTCCCCCCCCCACCCCCCATCTCTCCACCCCTGTTTTTTTTTCTTTCTTTGTCTCTTTGCGCCTGTCTTTCTGTATTTTCTATCTTTTTCTCATTTTAATCGTTCCTTTTTGTTTGCCTCTTTGCCTTGTCCTGACATTTGGTATCCATCTTCCTATTTCCTTCACTAAACTGGTCCGTCTAGCTTTCGTTAATCTGTATTTGCTGTCGTTTGCCACTTTCGTGTCTTTTTTTTTTGTCCTCTCACTCCATCCTCATTGTTGCAAGTATTTTGGGGGTTTCTACAGCTCGGTTGTTTGTGCTTCTTGGTGCTCAAGATGACGGCTATATGAACGTCGTGTCTGTAAAATGTCTTCGGGTTCATAAGATTGAGAAGAGCCAGCTCTTTTGCACACTGTGGAGTTGTTAAGATTCCTGATTCGTTGTGATGCAATACTTGGAACTGATTGTTCTGATTACCTTGAGCTTGATGGCCTGTCTAACATAAGGCACTGATTTTTGGCTTGTTTGCCCCCCCCCCAACACCCTGACGATGGTGCCTTCAGGCCACAGATATATTTGATTGGTTTGAGCTGGTAGTGGAGCCCACAGATGTGCACACTCACCTCTGACCTGTCTCGCCTGGGTTTGAATCCCGACCCAGCTCTAAACTAAACCTAGTGCTTCGTAGGCAGGGTGAGGCATCAATGTGTATGCAAACCCTCCTACGGACATTAAGCTGGCTGTCCCATCTGATGGTATTGCTTGACCTGACTTTAAAGATCCCCACGGTGTCCTTCACGAAGAGCACCTTGAACAAATTGCAAATTCATGCCCCTCATTTGAATGTGTCGGCTGGCTAGCCAGTTCGTTAAAAATACCTGGGCTAAAAATGTTCTCCGGCCAATTAGTAGTAGTAGTCGTAGTAGTAGTATACAGTATAAGCCTGGTGTTGGCTTAGTGGTTAGGGTGGCGGCTTGGGATCCTCGGGTCCTGAGTTCAAGCCCCGTCGGCCGCTGAATTAATACACCAGGGGGTTAACTCAGCCTGTCATCCTTCCGTGGTCGGCGAAATGAGTACCAGTTCCAGTGTGTGTACTGGTCGAGGGGCACTGCATCAGCGACACAATCGCGCTTCAAGAAATGATAGCTACCCCGGCAGCCAAGCTGCCATACGACCACCACCGTATACAGTACATTGTCTTGCTTTAAAAGCATGTTTCAGCGATGTTTACCGAATATAATACTTGATGTCTGTGTATTGCTGACATATCAATAGGAACTGTCACAACTCCACGTAATGCATTATATAGCTTGTGCTTGCGTCTGTGCCCACTCGTACATCCTTTTCTTATTGTTGCGGTTTTGTATCTTGATGACCTGTTTTGCCAGCTGTACAGTTTGCTAATGTTGTTTTCAAAGAGCGGAATGGCACAGCAGGGAAACTGGACAGAACTACTTTCTACATTGGATTCATCAGACCTGGAGACGGTAGAGAGGGTGCGAGAATTGTTGCAGAGCAGCTTGAGCAATGGTGTGTGTTTTGTTTATTTGCATGCTTTCATTGCCACAGCTTCAACTTGCACCATCGTGTCGAATGTCTCTGCCAGTCGATTTTACTTGCAAATGTTTCCTTTTGTTCCATTTGTTGCTTTTACCTCCAGAATTGCTTTTTTTTATGCGAGTGTCTCGGCAGCAGCACAAATGTCTCATGAAGCATGAATGTAAATTGAGTATTACTGTGCTTGAAACTCTCTTCATGTGGTATTAAAATTGACAAACTGAGGATTTTCCCAGTTGGAGTTGAGAAACTTGAACAAAATAAATGATGGCTTGAATGTCCTTGGGATCTCTCCCACTCTGCCATCTCTCCTGATGTTCAATATCTGTCCCCCAACTCCCCCCACCCCATTGTCAGTTGGTTCACCTTTTCACTTCCTTGAGCCTTTTTAGGAATGAGAAATGTAAATGTAAGGAAATGATAATAAAAAACCATTTATTTGATAAATGTTGGCCATGGATATGCTCACTGGGAGATGGCAGTATGGCTTGGACCTAGAGGTATGCGCACTCGCCTCTAAGCTGTCAAGCCAGGTTTTGAATCCCGGCCCAGCTAAAAACTGTCATCCTGGTGTTTTTACAGGCAAGGTGAGGCATCAATGTGTGTGCCGTCCCTCGGATGGCCGTTAAACTGGCGTCCCTTCTGCCAGCATTGATGGACGTTAAAGGATCCACTGTGTCCTCCGTGAAGAGTTAGGCGAGCTATCGCCAACAACATGAACAAATCCCAAATTCCTGCCCTAACTACTTATTCGAGTGTCAAGCCTGGCCAGCTGGTTCGTGAAAGACTTTAGCCAAAAACTTCCCCCAGCCAATCCCACAAGAACGTGGGAATAATTGGGGATGTCAAAAAAGAAGAAGAAGAAGAAGATTGATATGCTCACTGTATTAGAGTAATAGGGTTGCAGAATTCCTTTTTCGGAGATGCCAGAAGTTTCTTTCTTAAATATGTTGATATTTTCAACCATCTTTGTTGGAGGCCTTGTTTTTTGTTCCTTGTTTTTAATTTTTTTTTTTTTTTGTTTTTATTTGAAAGAGCGTGGGCCAGGCTTACTGAATTGCCTCCTGGATTATTACATAGCAAGCCAGTCGAAGGAAGCACTGAAAATGTTGAGTGCGGTTCGGGAACCACACGACAAGGTACCTGTTTTTGAGCAATGTTGCTGCACATTCCATAATATCTTGGTTAAAATGTAAGGGCCAAAATATATGCTGCTTGGTATCGTCATAGGGACGCTGCTTCTATAGGTAGCCATCTTTCAATATGTGATACCAGCTCTCATTACTTGTTATTCCTGTGCCTTTTTTGTGCTATCTATTAACTTTGTGTAATTTGACTGCTGAATGTTATGCAGGATACTATTTCTGATTGGTTGTTTGCCTTCTGCCATGGTTTTTCTTTTTCTTTTAAGGTCATACAGCTATGGGTTGAAATAATGGACTTTTAAAGTATTTTTTTAGTACTGGGTCTAAAGCTTGTGGAAGAGCTGCCGCACAAATTTCCTTCTCCTTCTCACCTTAATCCCAACAGTTAGGGTGGTGGCCACTCGGATCCACCTTTTCCATTTCCCTCTGTCCTCCATATCTTCCTCAATCCAAAGCTTTTCAATTCTTTCCACGACCTCCCTCCATGTTGATGTTGCTCCTCCTCTTCATCTTTTTTTTTTCCCTTCAATTATCTCATGCCATGCTTTTTAGGTCATCTCTTCGAGCATTACCTAATAATATGGGTGTCGATGTCCTTCGATCCGTGCATTCACAATGAAGAAGCGGGAGATCCGGTCATTAGTGATCCTGATGGAGGTTGATGAGGCGTACACGATGGTATGACTTTCGAGGTCACCGAAGGTCAAGGTCACGAGGCCTTTGAAGTTGCGAAAATGACGATTTTCAAAATCTATCTCCTCCTACATTTCTCAAGCAATCTTGAATTTGATTGTGGCATATGAATGTATGGGAGAATATCTAAATTTGGTCGGGCCGGATTTTCGATATTCGCTTTCGTTTTCGTGTTACGTGACTTCAAAGTTGGCAAAAAAATGCGAAAATGACGATTTTCAAAATCTATCTCCTCCTACATTTCTCAAGCGATCTTGAATTTGATTGTGGCATATGAATGTATGGGACAATATCTAAATTTGGTCAGGACGGATTTTCGAATTTCGCTTTCGTTTTCGCGTCACGTGACTTCAAAGTTTGCAAAAACTGCCCTACCTTCAGGAGGCTATATGTTCTCTACTGGGCATGGTAAAAGTTAGTGAATGGTGTCATTGCATAGCAGCTGACCTTGTCTTTCATGTCCATTTGAAAGAATACCGATATCTTCGAATACGTGCACGTCACGTGACTGAATTTTGCGAAAACTGCTTCATGTAGTTGCAAAATGACGATTTTCAAAATCTATCTCCTCCTACATTTCTTAAGTTATCTTGAATTTGATTGTGGCATATGAATCTATGGGACAATATCTAGATTTGGTCAGGCCAGATTTTCGATATTCGCTTTCGTTTTCGCGTCACGTGACTTCAAAGTTGGCCAAAAATCCCTCCTGACCTGAGAACACTACACCCTAGTAACAGGAACTCGTGCTTGTTTCTCGCAGAGATGACCGTCACTCCCGCACGGGTGTATTTTTTTTGAATTTCTCTTTATCCTCTTTCCTCATCACGTGTCCAAACCACCGCAACCTGATCTCTCTAATCCTTTTTGTCACACAACTTGAGCTCTCTTGCGTATCTACTCATTCATCAACTGCCCTCTTCATGATACCCTGAGCCTACACCGAAGCATTCCCATGCCCGTCCTCTCCAAAATAACGTATCTTCCCTTTTTCTCAAAGGCCATGTTTCTGCACCATACATTTATAACCAGTCTATTCACTGTCTTGTCGATTTTTTTTTTTAACCTTCACTTTTCTCGGTATCCTATTGCAGATAACTCAAATAACTAACCCCCTTTGGTTTTGTCCATGCTGCCTTCACTCTATCCTGGCTTTCTACATCACAACTTCCTCCCTCCTTCATGTGTGCACACACTTTTAGACAAATACATTATACAACGCTGGACTGCATTTCAGATAAACATCACCACTGAGCTTTGGGGAATTGATATCACTTCCCAGAGCACTATGGGTACCAGTTATTTATCTATTCTGACATTTATTTCACTCCAAATTCAGTGGGGCAATGAAGGAGTTTCCTCCCTTGCAAGGATGCCAACCTATGGAATTTATCTGTGCTTTATCCTTTAAGTGCTGAGCATCAAGAAAAGTAACAACATGTCTCATTTTACAATTCTTTTTTTTTTTTTTTTTTTTTGTAGAGTAGGCCAGGTTTGGACTAGAACCGCCGACCTCCCACACTCAGAGCAAACATTCTAACCCTTAGACTACCGACTTTAGTGCCACTTGGGATAAAATTCTATCTTCCCAGTCGGTAGTCTAATCCTAATCCTCATTTTAAAATAAAGAAATGACTAACATTTGTTTTATGCGCTAATATTGTATTAAATGCTTTGACGTCACCCTGTACAAACGTACAGGGTGAAATCACCATACTGTGCAGCCAATCATCGATCAATTTCATTAGGATTGATGTTTTCTTTCACCTGAAATCTCATAATTACTGTATTTCCTCTTCCGAATCTTTATCTCACCTGTGCCACGACTGTATGTTTATTTTTAGCAGGAAATGTGTGATTATGATTAATGGTTACAAATGCGACACGTTCCCTTAAAATAAAATAAAAATCTCCATAAATTACTCAGCTTATTTAAAAAACAAAAATCCAGCTCTAATTTGTACTTTTGACCAGTCAAAAAAGGGGTAATCTTTTTTTCCTCCAGAAAATCAAACAAAAGGCTTAAAGGCACATTTGTACCACCCTTATAATTTCAAACTTTTATATGTATTCTTTTGTTCATATAGCTTGTCTGCACAATTTTTTTTATCCTTCCTTATATTTACTCCTTCCATTAATTTTTTTTTATCTTCACCTGTGTAGCATCTACTGGAGCGGCTGAATGATTGCTTCGGCAGACCTGCTGCTCGATTGCCCAGCCTCTTGTTGCTTTGGCACCTCATGCACAAGCAGCCATCATGGATCCACAAACTACCGAGAGCACCTGTGTTCCCCTCCTTCCTTAAGTTACTCAAGGTCTGTCTGTGCAAGTGCTTGGCTTCTGATATAGACAATGCAAGAAAGGCAGATAAGTGGAATTTACTTTTAATTTTAATTTTTCGAAGTATAACTTTCTCCAGGATAGACGTTGAGTGGAAACTTGAAACCTAACTGATATGCACAGAATTTTGAGTGAAAACTTTAGAAGTTTAATGTGCAATAGATATCTATAAAATTTAATTTGACACTTCTTGGTGCAAAGGAAACTAAACTAACATCCCAGAGTAGGTCTGTTCATTGTCCTGTTCTGAGCATATAGCTCATGATGCTGGGATCCCAGGTTCGAATCACATATACTATGTTGAATTGTCTAATGTCGTGATAATTCATGTAAAAGTACAATGACGCTTCCTCGTGCTGCTGTTCTACGTATGATATGTATTCATTCATGTGACAGATGCCACTTGTTGCTAACACGTCATGTGGCAATTGCCATTATGGGACTCCATCTGTGACTCGTTCCTTAATCAAGTTGGGGGTTTAATTCGTTTTTTAACTGAACGTAACTTGGCTTGGTCACAAGTAAATGATTTTGCGGTATGCCATCCTGATGAGCCCAAGTAAGGGCGAAACTTGGTTGGCGGCTCTGCATTCATTTACTTGTAACCATTTAATCTCAGTATTTAAAGATCGCGTAACCCTGCGGAAGCCATCCTAGATTTGAGGTGAAATGGCTGTTTGCATTTGTGTGTGACATCAGCGTCATGTCGTAATAAATATTTGGATTTTAAATTGTCAAGTTGGCATTATTGCTGGTTAAATTTTTTTTTTAAATCCAGCTGTCTCAATGACCTTTTAGGGAAAGGATGATCTTCCTGTCATGCCTGGTTAGTCTACATGTGATGCTAGATTAATTCGTAATCGGACTCCAATGAACAAGATGGGATCGCTTGCGACTGCAACAGCCCCCCACAACCCAGAGAGCACTAACACCTCAGAGAAAATGGGGGAAGTGCAGTTTTGCATTTAATTGTGGGGAATATCCTTACATTAGTTCTAAATCAAGAATATCATTTGTGCTGTCATGGAGGGCCTATCAAGAATGAGAAAATGTATCACCATCTCCCAAATGAGTTGCAGTTGGTAATTACAACAGCCTATATTGACCAATTAAAGTGATTATAGTAGGGTAAAAAGTCGAACTAAGCCTACATCAGTTGCAAGTGAAAATGTAAGGTTGTGACATCATCACTGCCCATTAATGTCTATCCATCTCTGATGTGCATGAAGGGCCTGTTCAAAGGGAATGTTGAGGACATGAATCTTTGAAGAGGAATCTTACCTTGTGAAAGAAAGAAGCCTGCCTGGCATGCATAATATGACTGAATGTTAGTACTATTAACCTTTCCGATTATTCTGACCATCTTGTGGGGTTAGCCAGGGAAAGCTTTTGGCAATGTTCTTTCACCATCTCGTTGGCGAAGCTTAAGCTTTGATTGCAGTCGATTTGGGCAGGAATTTGCTCGGTGCACTAGCAGTAAATTAACTAGTCTTCGTGAAAGACACAATTGGATCTTTATTTTCACCAGATTGCATTCGCACACGTTGTACTTGGCTTACCATTTATCGAAAGGCCAGCACACTTTGTGATGCAACCAACGCCCTGCCTGCAAAGTACCAATCCAACAGTCTCTAATTGAGTTTAGTATCAAACCCAGACTAGACTGCTCAAAGGTAAATGCATTAGTTCTCCATTTAATCTCGTCAAAAAAACATGTTCAATGTGATCATTAAGCAAATACAGCTTCAGTTGATGAAGAATGGTCAAAGTGCAGCACTTGAATATATGAAGGATCATTCAAATGTGTTTATATGCAAAGAGAAAAGCAAACTTATTCTCATCGTCGTCACAAAATTAACATTTTGGCACACATGGCCTGTATAATCCCTGCTCAAATTAAGGTCTGAGCATGTATGCCCTGCACAGTACCTGATTACAACGCAGCAGTGGCTGAAACTGATTTTGAGTTTGTTTTGCCCCAAAAACAGCAAACGGTTTTATTTTCCTTCCATACTGTGATTCGTACAAATTTTGTGTGGTTGAACAACTACATTTGGCATTCTATGTATAATCCTTTAGCCTTTCATTTATCTTTCAGATGTTTGGCACGTAGTGGTTGGGGTGTGGAGATGAGAGAGAGAGAGATAACATGGCATTGAGCAAGGGAAGAGCTAGGACTCCAAGAATGCACATGAAAAGTTTTCCATGAACCTGAGTTTGGGTTGAAAATGAATGGAATAATTGCATCCAAAGATTTGACCATAAATTGATACACTTTAAAAATTATTAGGATTTGGGGATGATTAGACGTGATTACGAAGTTTGAGTTTCAGGAATAGAATGGAAAATTGTTTGAGTGTCCCCCTTCATGGGATCATGTTTAAAGATCATGTGAGTTCTCAATTCTTTTAATTTTATGTTTTTTTCTTTTTTTTTTCTTTTTTTTTTTTTTTGCAATCATTCTTGGTTAACAGTTCCTTTGAACTTGGCTGACTCTCCTACTTAGATGGAGATTAAAAAAAGATCACACTGATGAATCCGTGGATTTATGGAAGAGCTCAGGCACTTGAAACTATTGAAACGACCTTGGTGTGACATGCGTCTGTGCACAGACCGATACAGATGTGGTGGTGTTGACGACTGGTGTGCTGGTGCTGTCTACTCTCCTGCCCATGATTCCTCAATCGATCAAGAATTGTCTATATGATATATTTGACATTTTTAGTCGCCTTGCCTCCTGGGGTATCAAAAACCCAGGTGAGATTTGCACTTAGATTTTTAAAAGGAGGACTGTAAAGCTATTCATGCCTATTGGCATTTTCCTCAACTTTAACCTTGCTTCGTACAAACTGGACAGGAGTAAAGTGGGGAATTGCTCACCCATGCACATGCATTCTGCTGTATGTGTGGTCAGTCTATACATGATGCAAATTTAATATAAAGCTTGTGTGGGGGCAGGGAGGGGGAGGTGGTAAGGGGGGTTTGAACCATAGATTAAGGACTTGTGGATAAGTGGGGCACTCATTGAGTCGTTATTGGTGCCTTCTCATTTCTTCACGCTGTCTATATTTGAGGCGGTGCATAGTTGGTTTGGAGCCACAGAGTGCTAATGTCGCTGCCTTGGGTAGTGGGTGTGTAAAGAATGGTGGGGCGAGCCCATGAGAATGGGATCCTTAGTTGTGCTCTTGATCTCTGCTCTGTGCTCTGTTGTCTTGCGTGGCTGATCTCATCAATGGCAGCGTTATTCGAGCTCTACCTGGACGTTCTTACAATCTGCTGCCACTTGCGACTGACCAGGGCCTTCCATTACCTTCCTGCTCTTTTGATTTAACTTGGCTTTTGTGTGAATGGTCCTTGAGTGTGTGGTCCTTTCAGGGATTTGGTTAAGTATTGTGTTTATTCACCATGTGTTCTTTCTGGGATTCCTGTACTTGATGTCATCTCTTAATCAATTTATATTTATTTTTTAAAGCCTCAGCATTTAAATGGACATGGACAATCCTCATGGGTTGGCATCCACGGGGAGGAAGAAATTCCTCCTAAGGAAAATACCCGCTGAGTGTGATTGGGGGAAAAAAAAACAAACAAAAAAAAACCTGTGACATCACTGGTACGCAGAATACCCCGGTTATTGAAAGCACTTCCCCCAATCTTAGTGTGTGCATGCATTTGAATTGCCCTCTATAATTATACTTCAGAACCCTTTAGAATTCACTATGGTGGGTGAGAAAAGTTGTTCTTCTTCATTTTTGATGGATGAAAGGAAGGACAGAGCCAAATATTGAAGCGGCTTCACCACTTAAAAGTTGGAAGTTAGCCAAACTAAAATTGGATTTTTAGCTGAAAATTACTTTGAAGATGCTTGTAGTCCTCAAAAGGTTAAAGGTGACACTTCACTTTGCTGTCTTCACAAGATTGTGAAGAAAGCGTGTGGTGAGTATCTCGCCTCTCTCCGAGTCGCATGGGCTAGTTATGTATCCAAGTGAGATGGGTGGTGGGGAACCAAACAAACCCCAAAACAGTCACACGTGCAATGGAAAACAATTTCCACTATTGATGAAAATATGTTCCTCATTATATCTGCCACTGAAGGTAGAAGGAGGTGATGTTTTCACCCATTTTTGTGCAGGATATCTAAAAAACGTAGTGGATGGATTCTGATAAAATTTGTTGGGCAGCATGTGTGTGACGAGGACGAACTGATTAGATTTTGGTGAAGAGTTGGATCCGGCTATATATATATATATATATATATATATATATATATATATATATATATATATATATATATATATATATATATATATATATGTGATTCTTCACCATTTGAGAGATAGGGCTGAACTGATACATAGCAAGATACCTCAAAAAGTTGTGAATCAATTGAGACAAAACTTGGTGGACAGGTTGGGTATGTGACTAGGATGAATTGATTCGATTGTGGTGAAGATCCGAATCGAGATCTGGATACGAGAATTTTTATTTTTAATTGTTAAAGTGATTCTTCAATCTTGAGAGGTGGGGCCAAAAATGATATACTTCATGGCATGATATTTCAAAAAACTTATTGGGCCCAATGTGTTCTCGTGGATCGGGTACTACGTGGTGAAGTTGTGTGTTCTACCGAGTGCCCTTTATTTCATTGTTTTTTTTTTACACCATCTATTGAAATGAGATGCAGACATGCATGATTGAGCAGTGTCTCACTGTATTTGTTTAAGTTGTATTTATTTTGGGTTCGGTCATTAATTGTATGTCCTCTCTTCATCTCTTGCTGTTTATCAGAATTAAAAAAAAAAAAAAATACAATCATTGTAATTTAACGTGTCACTCTCACAACTCGCATTTTTTTTTTTGGCTTCCACCCCCTCCCCCCCACGAAATTAAACGTTTGGCTGTTTCTCTCTCTATCTGTCTGTGCAACACCATAACCTAATCTGCTGTTTTCTTATCACTCTCCCCAGCAGGACAGGTGCCAGATGTGTGCTTGGTACACCTGCATGCTGGAGTGTACACACTTTTCCACAGGCTTTATGGCATGTACCCCTGCAACTTCCTTTCTTATCTGCGTGCCCACTATGGCATGCGTGAAAATTGTGCTCTCTTTCAAGAAGTCGTGTTGGTAAGATATTCCAGTTTCCTTATCCCCATGCTTTTTTTGAAAAAAATCAAAAAAATCAGGGGGATATTGTAATCGCTCTGTCTGTCCGTCACACTATCTCCAAAACGGTTGCGTAGAAATTCACCAAACTTGGTGGTTATGATCAGCAATGTCAAGAAGGTGCAAATCATTTTGGCCCCACCCTCCTGTGGTGGAATCAAAAGGTCAGATACCAAAAATGCAACTACGGGCACAATTTTTAATGTTTGAAAATGTGCCCGCAATTGCATATGTATATGCAATCAACATTGGTGGACGCATGAAATATGAAATGATATTTTGGATTTGACCCCCGGTTCATGCCACATTGGGTGGGGTCTGAGGGTCACAGGTAAAAATGGAGAAAAGATTTCGCTCAAAATTTGATATTTGGTCATTCCTGCTGGATCTCTTTTGCCATATTTCAGATTTGCGATGGCGTACCATCGACTTCTCTCCGGTTTAAATTGCACGGACCTCTTTGCAGAATTTCAAACTTGGAACTCTCATCATGATGCATTTTAGCTTCGAATCATCTATTCAATGATGCATTTGTCTGTCAATAAAGGAGCCATCAATCTACAAAGTACACAAAATTGTATAGATTTTGATATTCGTCTTCCCTTTTCTCCACTCCTCTCGACAATATTTCTCTTGTTCCATAATTTTCCCCAGATTCCTGCTCTGTTTTTTTTCTCAGTTTTATTTGTGAAATTTGTCATCCTTTCCTCTTGTTGTGTTGTTCGTCTTTCGGCTGCTCCCGTTGGGGGTCGCCACAGCGGATCATCCGTTATGATCCGCATACTGATTTGGCATAGGTTTTTACGCCGGATGCCCTTCCTGACGCAACCCTGTTCGCCTCTTATGACACAGGGATAAGGATTGGGTTTCGCCATGATTCTGGGCTGCCCTACACCCTCTCATAGCACGGCCCAGTGCAGAGCTCCCGTCCTCAAGCGATTCTCCTAGTAGCCGGATTACAGGCGCACGCCACTACGCCCAGTTCATCTTTTCCTCTTGTGTACATGATATATGTAGAAGGCCATAAACTTGATGTGCATGGTAATTATGCACTTATTAACCTCCGCCATCGAAGATCGGAGGTTACTGTTTTCACCCCTTTCTGTTTGTTTGTTTGTTTGTTTGTTTGTGAACAGTATTACGGAAAAACTCCTCGAGGGATTTCGACGAAACTTGGTGGGGGGGTTAGGTATGGTCCAAGGATAATGCCATTAGATTTTGGACTTGGTCCCCCCCCAAAAAAAAAAAATTGTGAGAATTTTTTTTTTTTGCATTTCTACATGTTTTTAGTGATTTCCAAACCCCCCAAAAAAATTGTTCGAGAAATAAAAAGTTTTTGCAACTTTTTTTTTCTAAATTTCGATTTCTTTTTTTTTGCATTTCTACGTTTTAAGTGATTTCCAACCCCCCCCCCCCCAAAAAAAAAATGTTGGAGAAAAGAACTATAACTGTCAGCACTGTTGACATCATATTTAATGAATAAGATATAAGGTTCACTTGAGTGACCCAGCAGTATTGGCGGCGGAGGTTTTGCACTCTCCCGAGTGCTCCCCCTCTTGTTTTGTTTTGTGTTTGTTATGGTAACATTCTCAGGATATTTTATAGCTCATTGGAATTTGATACTGTTGTTTAATTTATGACTATGCTTACACAATTTATCGTTTTCTCGTGGTGATTTTACTAAACATTTTCTAATTGTTCTTTACACCAAAATTTCCCCACTCAACAGCCCATGTTGGAGCGCGTCCGGGTCCATCCTGAGCTCGTGACCGGTACAAAAGAGTACGAGATGGATGCCAGCAAGTGAGCTGACTAATTCATTCAAATACTGTGATTGCATCTGGGATGTGTACTGTATTTTCCGGTGGATAAACTACACTTTTTTATCGGCAAAAAAGGTAAAAGTTGGAGGTGTGGTTAATACATGGGTATAGAAAAAAAATCAGCGGTTAATACACAGGTATCGAAAAAAAAAAATAGTCTGAAAAAGATTGATGCTGAATTTCAATTGCATTCCAAATGAACACTTTTTTTTCAGCAGTCTGAACTGCTGTTAAGCTCAATTCCACAATTTTAAATTTTGAAAATCTGTTCAGGTTAAGAGTTTGTACAGTGTTTTATCAACCGTGTGTGGAAATTAAAGTCACGCTTTGAAATGTCTGGAGATGCCCGGAGACACCCACATTTGAGGTGTGTGGCGTATATAGAGCCATATATACACCATTAAACAAAAAGGAAGAACAACACCTGGTCTTGCATCAAAAGAAGAATTATTCACAATAGCTAGAGTCTAATAACAGAGCACCCACAGCAAATTAGCTTGCGTGTAAATTTACGTCCATCCGACAACAGGCCGGGGGTGGTCACATGACCCTCAAGAAGGGCCGCTTTCTGCTTCGTGAGTGCCTCGGCTTACTTCACCAGATTACGTCATGTATCATCCATTTTATCTATCAAGGTGTCAAGGCTCCCATTCACCACAGCGTTCAAACTCTTCAGCTGCTGGTCTACAGAAGAGTTTGGGAACCAGAAAGCTGGGAGGCGATTCGGCATGGATGAGTCCGTCATCCGACGCTGGTGAACAAGCAACGCAATGATGGAGAAGATGCTGAGGAAGAAGAAGTCACCGAAGTGGCCATGGCTCGAGGAGCGTCTTGTCGCTTGGGTCGGGAAGAAGAGAGCAGAGGTTTACACCATCTCAACACTTGTTCTCAAGCTTAAGGCGAGTGGCTTGGCTGAAGAGAATGACATTGGAGACTTCACGGCCAGCCCGTCGTGGGCCGACAGGTTCATGGCACGCCATAAACCATCGGTTCTACCCCACACACACATATCTCCCAACATCTACCTGATATAGCTGATAAGATGACGTGCTTCCGGTCCTACATAGTCAAGCTTCGCCGAGAGCATGAATATCCCCTCGGTAGGATCGGGAATGTTGACCAGCCCCCCCCTAACTTTCGACATACCGAGAGGGATCACCATCACAGTGAAGGGGGAGCGCAATTTGACAATACTACTGGTCACAAGAAGTAGCGATTCACCGTCATGCTCGTCTGCACCACAGTTGGTGGCTAGCTTCCCCCGTATGTTGTGTTCAAGAGGAATACACTGCCCAAAGGCAACTTTCCAGCCGGCGTCATTGTTCGTCGCAGCAGAAGGGTTGGATAGACGAGGGACTGCTCCAGAACTGGGTGTGCATAGTCTGGAGTAGTAGGCCGGATGGTGGTCTCTGCCGACGACGAAGCATGCTAGTCCTGGATGCTTTCAGTTGTCACAAGACTGACGACACCAAAGTGCTGCTCCGTCGGACCAACACCGATCTCGTCATCATCCCAGGTGGGATGACATCGCTTCTGCAGCCCCTCGATGTGTCCATCAATAAGCCGTTCAAGGAGAGGCGACGTCGCTGCTGATCCGACTGGATAATGAGTGGGGAGAAGACCTGCACCAAGAGCAGGAGGATGAGGAAGGTCGACCTTCCGATCTGCGGCTGGATCGTCGGCCTGGATACCGTCGGACATCAAGCGAGCATTTCTGAAATGTTGCATCTCCAACAACATGGATGACATCATTTGGCAGTTGGAGGCTGCAAATGACGGTGACAGAGACGGGTACTTTCTCTCCCATGATTCGGACAAGGAGTTACGTTTCGTCTTCAACGAGGAAAGCATTGATGAGGATTTCCTTGGGTTTAGCTGAAAAGCTTCATCAAACCCAAACGGCCCTTTTTAGGGCCACAAATCCACAAGAAATATGTATGATTCTGGTATTTATCTGTTTTTCTTCTTTTTTTATAGTAACAAAAAAAAAATCCTCTTTGAAATGTTAAAAAATAAGAAAGAATAATACAAGCCGGTAGGCAGCCATGGGTCGCCGAGCATCCGATGACCTTTGACCCCTGATCTGAGTTAATCTAGTACTAAGTACTTACGAAATTGCAATCGAATCGGTTAACCCGTGTATGAGCAAGGGGGCTTTGAATGGTCATTTTGCCCGAACAATGCACTCATTGACCTTTGACCCCTGACCGAGCCGAGATAGGTCAATATGTCCTGAAGCAAAGTTGTAGTACTCATTGAGTACTATGTACCTATGAACTTTCATTCGTATCGGTTAATTCGTGTAGGAGCAAGGGTGCCATGAATGGTAATTTCACCCGAAAAATGCAATTATTGACCTCTGACCCCTGACCTACTCGAGATAGGTCATTATGCAAATGAGCAAAGTTGTAGTACTCATTACGGTCTATAAGCATGTAAAGATTAATTCGGTTCAACCGTCTTGGAGCTAGTGTACTTTGAATTTTCAGCGGGAATGCTCAATGGCCCTCGGACACCCAAGTTGAGAGGGTTACCATTTGGAAACTATGATGCAGAAAAAAATGGACGTCATATAGCAGATAGAGAATCACCTTAAGATTATGCATACCAAATCTCATCGAGTTCCATCTACTGATAACTACTCGGTATCAATTTAAATGAAAAGTATCGGAAATCCCCAAACTTCGAGGGGGTGCTGTGGGTGAACAAAGATATAAATCGAAAATCCGGCTCGATCGTTTGTGCACAATGTATTCCACATGATTAGTGTGAATTTTCTTGACCATCTGACCATAACCCTAGGAGGAGTAGCATTTGGCATGAAGGGACCTTCAGTTCTCGCATATTATCGATTTTTACACTAATTGACCTTTGACCCCTGAACTATGTCCTGAGGCAAAGTTGTAGTATTCATTGAGTACCATGAAGCTGCAAAGTTTCATTCGTATTGATGCACTCACCTGGTTGCTAGGGGGCCTTCAATTTTCGCGCATACCCTAATTGTAGGGGGCGCTGCGGGTAAACTATTCCATATATCACAAAAACCGGAATATATTTGATAGAGCATCACCTGTAGATCATTCGTGCCAAATTTCATAACCCTACGTGGGATAATGGCTTTCGGAATTGATTTCGCGTGAACGGTACCGATTTTGAAGGTTTTTCAGTTGTTGCTTGGGAATCAAAGCGTCCCTAGCAACCATCACAATTTCCAAAGCACTAGGTCATAAGATGTACCTACCACCCGAGTTTGGTCAACATCGGCCCACGTTTACTACCAATTATGCTGATGACAAACGAATATCCAAACAAGCACAGAATTACTGACAATAAGGGTCACCTATTTTGGCGACCCAAAAAACTTCTTGGTATCCTCTCCTCTATCTTAACTTCTTGAAAATGAAAATAAGAGTGTTAGACAAAATTAAGCGGACGTGGGAGTAAGCATGTTGATACCCCCCGTCACTTTGTTCCTTACAAAGTTAATGTACAAATGTATTTAGATGTAGATCAGAAAATAAAATGATCAATATATTCATTTATTTTGAGGGTGAAAAATGAGTGCGATTTTATACACCGGATAATATGGTACTGTAAGCTTTTCAACTCTGTCGTGTCCATTTTTTGTGCCTTTATGTGATGCTTTGTGATGAACAGGTGGTAGCTCCCAAGAGCATAGTCTTCTTATTGTTTGTATATGAGGACGATGTGTTGTGTGTGGAGACTTTATCGACAGAGGTATTAAAAAAAATCTTTGGTTGGACTTTTTAATTATATTTGGATTGTGAATGGGAGGAAGCATGAGGCTTGAAGCAAAAAACAAATGGGTGTTTTCGATGTGGTTCCATTTGGATTTGGTGTACTTCTGCCTTTTTGTAAAATTTTCTCTTTTTTTTTATGCCTTAGGCTTAGTCGATCTATGGAGCAAATTCCAGCTTAGTTGAGAGACTTTGATACACCACTCTTGTAAAAACTTTTGATAAGATAAATAGCATTTGTTCATTGTCTGTCTTGCTGCAGTATTCCATGGAGCAATACACATTTGTTCCTGATGGTACAAAGTCTCGCTTGCACAATCTTCCTTTGAACTTTGCAACCCTATCTCCATCTTCATAATCTTTGCTTGGAAGCACATCTCTTTGCCATTTTACACACTTTTTTTTCTGCTGCTGGCATCTTTCTTTCAACCACCTTGAGTTTGCGGCAATTTTATTTTGTCCTGAGTTGTAGAAGGTGGGTCCGGTTCCACAGACTGGAGAAGCGAGGAACAAAAGAGTTGAGGTGTACAGTCTACCTGGATTTTATATGTTTAAGCAGGACGAGTTTACTGCAAGAATGCTTGCTTTTTCGATTTGCTGGGGAGGGTTTGAGGATTGAGAGAGCAGAGGGAGCAATACCTGAGTTGTCCGTTAAAAATAGAGAGATCACTGAAGCCAGACCATGTGACCTATTAATTATTCGTGAACACCCAAGACTTGGAGAACATGTGGGTGAAACTTCACCTCGATCTGTCAAACCGTTCTGGGGAAGATTTTCTTTTTTTTTCTCACCTCCACCAGCAAAGGTGAAGGAGGTTGTTTTCACCCCTCTCTGTCTGTCTGTGTGCAGGATATCTCAAAAACTTGTGGACGGATTTGGACGAAACTTGGTGGATACGTTGCATGTGCGGCAAGGACGAGTTGATTCGTTTTTTTTAAAATTTTATTTTTTAAGAACTGGATACAATAATTATTTAATTTTTCTCAGTGATTCTTCACTCGTGAGAGGTCAGATCAGGTTTGGAGCATGCGCCAGAGCAGCACGTCGCTGCGTCCACTTTCCGCCGGTACTCCAAGGGCCTCCGTCTGGCCATCCCCCAGGCAGATGCCTGGGCCATCCCCATCTCCTTGAGGTGCCGATCAACCACGAGGCACGTGGTCGGCTCATTGGCCACCTCCACTCAGGAGACTCCCTCGCTGAGAGAATCTGGTGAGCAGGATAAGCGTCAGGAAAACGAGCCACATGTCCATGCAGCCGCAGATGACTCTCACGGACAATGCAGGTAACAAATCTCATTTGAGTCTCTCTCAGCAACCACTCGTTGGACGCAGTCCGACCAGCGATATCCAAGGATTCTCTGAAGAGACCTGGTACCAAAGGAATTAAGTCTCCGTCTGAGATCCTTGGTCAGAGTCCAAGTCTCGCATCCATAGAGCAAGACTGGAAGCACCAAGTACCTGAAGACTCGGACTTTCGTCCTCCCGCACAAGTACCGGTAGTGCCACACTCCATTATCCGGTGAATCCATGACTCCCCAGGCCCGACCCAGATGTCTATTGACCTCTGACTCACAGCCAGCAGAGACATGAATATCACTACCAAGGTAAGTGAATCTCTCCACGACCTCAACATCCTCACCACAAACAGGCACAGACAGGACAGCAGCATCCAAGATGTCATTGAAAGGCTGGATCTTAGTTTTGACCCAGGAAACCCGTAATCCCGGCGGCTCCGACTCCTCATTCAGCACCTCGAGGGCCCCCAAAAGGATTTCTAAAGTCTCTGCAAAGATGACTGCATCATCTGTGAAATCAAGGTCAGAGATCTTGACATTCCCAAACGATGCACCGCAGCTTGATCTCTCCGACATCCTCCCTAGAATCCAGTCCATACAAGTGCTGAAAAGTGTGGGGGCCAATACACACCCTTGACGAACTCCAGTAACAACTGGAAATTTGTCAGAGATGGTACCACCACATCTCACAGCACTCTCAGTACCAAAGTAGATTTCAGACATCAGATCGATCAGTTTTGGTGCTGCCTCACGAAGACCAAGAATCCTACAGAGGGCATCCTGATTCACTGAATCAAACGCTTTACAGAGATCAACATAGGCTGCAATCAGCCCTTGCCGAATCTCTCGTCATTGTTTGGTGAGGACCCGAAGAGCAAGGATACGATCAATCGTTGACCTCTTTGGTGTAAAGCCTGACTGCTCTGGACGCTGGTGCTCAAGCAGATGGTGGCGAACCCTATCAAGAATTATCCGAGCAAAGACTTTGCCCGGCACTGAGAGCAGCGTCACCCCTCGGTAGTTGTTGCAGTCTTGGCGATCACCCTTCCCTTTCCAGAGAGGAAAACAAGGCCCCTCTTCCAGTCAATTGGGATGATGCCTGTGTTCCAGGCAGAACACAGAACTGCATGCAACGACACGAGTGCAGCATTTCCACCAGCCTTGAGAAGTTCAGCATGGATGCCACAGATCCCAGGAGCTTTACCCCATTTCAACCGGTTCACGCAGGGTATGGGGCCCGATATGTTCTCTTGAATCAGGCATTATGTGGCAGACGTATGCGCTCTACCAAACTGACTAAATTTTGGTAAAGATGTGGCAAATTGGAATTAAAATTAATTCAATGGCCAAGTGGGATTTGAACTCTGGACCCTAGGATCCCGAACCATTAAGCCAACACTCGGTATAGACTTTGTAAGCTGAGGCATAAAAACATTTCAAGCAAATGTAAAAGAATGTAAGGATGTTTCTCCAAAAAGTATGTTCACAAGGTAGGGATGGTCACAAAAAAATGATCATATGAAACCATCCCTACATCTCTCTGAATAATGGTTGTCCCTGCACAAGATACGTGTGTGTGTGTGTTTAAGGTTATATTGAATAACTGCGCACACACACACACACACACACACACACACACACACACACACACACACACACACACACACACACACACACACACACACACACACACACACACACACACACACACACACACACACACACACACACACACACACATTTTCTTGGTTTGAAAGATGTTCCATTGGCAGAGAATTATGCAGCTACTCTCTGCCGGTTATCGAGATGGGCTACTGTACGACAAAATGTGGAGTCGGTTGTGAAAAGGAAGTGGGTTTTTCAGAGCTTCGGAGAGGTCATTTATGTAGCATCCTCCCCTTCTCCTCTTTCCTCCTCACTTCCTTTATTTGTCCAAGTCTCCCTCTCTTTTATCCTTCAACCCTGCGGTTGGTGTCATCCCCTCCCCCACCCCCCCCCCCCCCCATTTCTGCTGTCCCTCTTGTTCTGTTGCATCCTGATCCATTCCATGTTCCAACTCTTGCACGAGCCTTGACTTTGTGTGTAATGGGAACAAGAATGGGCCCAAGAAACTGCCTTGGGGTAGTCAAACAGAGGGTTGTATCATTTCAAGGGAAGAAAGGAGATAAAAAGTGAAAAACGTTTAGTTGAGCTGATAAAAAAGATTTGTACCACAAGGCAATATAGGAAAAAAAAATTCATTCCTAAATATTCCACCTTAAAGAAACTATGCTCTATACTACATAATGCTGCCACACTTATCTCATAACACAAGGATATATTTTGGTGGATTAGTAAGACTAGATCATCCTTACAAAGACCCTTGCCCTTTCACTTGATTATACATTTATTGTAGTCATTTCGGTCAGTTTGAATTAAAGGTTGAATAATGGTATTTCTTTGTGTCAATAACTCCACGTGTTCACAGGTGGAAAAGGTACGAGACACAGGACGTGGTGATTGAGTGTGCCAAGGTCTCTTTGGACCCGAAGGAAGCCTCAACTGAAGAGAGTTATAGCTCCACGCATGAGATGTTTGGCACAAATTGTCTTCCCTGCTTTACACCTGATACTTCTGTTCACACTGGGCACGGTGAGCAATGCGGCGACATATTTCGCTTACTCTGCAAGTTTCCCTTTTTTGTCTTGTCCAAAATTTGAACTACAACATAGAACAACCATGAGCCTCAGTTACTATAAGGTAAACACAGGGGTGGATCCGAGTGGGTGGGGTTGGGGGGGGGGGTGGGGGGAGTACCAAGCATGCCCCCCCAACCCCTCCCCTCCCTATAATTTGTCATCGGAGATGCTCCTTTTCTCCGAACCATTTATCAACCAAGACGTGGAATGGTATCCCAAGTATCAGATAATCCAGAGTTCCACACTCGGTCTCGTCTGTGTTTTCAAAACCCAAGAACATGCTTTTTGATCGTGGGAAATTCTCCAGGGTATACAAGAAGCATCAAACGTGTTGGAGAAGAAAGTTTTTTTAAATTTATTTGTTTGTTTGTTTGTTATGAATTATTCAAATAAGTCATTCAGTTGATTGCAAAACCATAATTCTGATCAAAGGTCACTTTTCCATGTCAGGCATTGATTTGTTTTGATTATGATGTCATTTGTTTCATTACATGCATTGTCTGATTTTCATTCAGTTGGATTTTTATGATGCAGAGACAATAATTAAAAATAAATGTTGTTCTGAGAAAAAAATTTTTTTCATTTTTTTTTTTTCATTTCAGTACTTCTTTTCAAGTGTATTGGAGAGTTTTTGTCAATACTTGTTTAGAATTTATGACAAAACGAAACTCCCACAAAAAAATGTTCTCCTCGCTCTGCTCACAGAATTATATTTTTGCGCCCCTCCGCTCTCCCCCAACCTAAAATTATGCATCTGTGCCTGAAACCCCCCTCACCCAAAAAAGTTATCAAACATTGGAAAATGAATAAAATGACTTCTTGCAGCATTTTATGCTCCTGGAAGAGCTTACTTACATATCACATACGGAGACACTGCTCTTGTACACAAACTACATGGACACAGGGTGCAGTGGTGGTCTTGTAATGAGGACATGATTGGTATCCCAAAGTTTAGGGAATCAAATCCACTGAAAGTCGCATTATTGAGGATATGGATTTTAAGCTTCTTGAAATTTAGCTCTTCTCAGACCTTGATTTAAAAACGTTAATTTTATTAAAATGTAACCAACAAATAGACCTGTTGAAGTGGCAGTTGATGAATGTGATGAGTTGTTGATGCACACCAGATTTGTGATGTCGACATATCACTGACCTTGTAGAACCTCATAGTCAGGACAGAAGATTAGGTTTATTCATGTTGTGATGACATCAATGTATATGTGGACGTGTGGCCTTTAAAATATGAAATAGTTGATGTCTGATTGGTGTGGAGATTGTTTTAATTGTTGGCATGCTTCAGGAGTTGCTGGAAGAATGATGTTTTTTGTAAATGTGCAATATTGTGGATCGCCATCGCCGTGAAATTCTGTTGCATGCGATAAAGCCACAGACAGTTGTCCATGGGAGAAAACGGGTTGTTGTTTTTGTTTTTGTTTTTCCCAGGTGAAGGCCAACTGTTTGTAGTAGTTGTCCTTGGGCCTTATTTCTTGTCACTAGAAACACCTGCTCCCTACGGCAGCGGCCAGGGGACGGAGAGGGGTGGGGAAGCTTGGCCCCAAGTCTTTCACAAACTGGCTGGCCAGGCCTGATGTTCAACTAAGGTTATTGCAGGAATTTGGAATTTGGCCATGGTGCCGGCAATAGCCCAACTACTCCACGCAAAGGACGCAGAAAGAATCTTTAACGTCCACAAACTAATGCTGGCAGACAGGACGCTCGTTTAACATCCATCAGAAGGACGGCACACATTGATGAATCGCCCTGCTTCTGAAACGCCAGGCTGACAGTTTATAGTTGGGTTGGGATTCAAACACAGGCGGGACAGCTTGTAAGCGAGTGTGCGTACCTCTAAGCCATCCTGCCAGCTCGCATTTTGGTTCAAGAGTCAGTAAGTGACCACTATATTCGTTATGGGTGTGTGTCTGTCTGCCTGTCCCGAGCATAGCTCCGTGGGTTTTGATCCGATCCTGATAAAATTTGGGTGGGAGGTTTCTATCATGATCTAGTTGTTTTCCTGAGTTGTGTTTGCCTATTATGGGCAGAGCCACGCCCAAAAAACATGTGTTTTTAGGGGGTAGCCAGTTTCAAGTTACATCTTCTCTGAGGGGGTTTGTCGAATCTGGCAGGGGTTTCGGTTTTTGGTTAGCCCAATGGCACCTGCACAGCCCCACGGAGCTCGATTTTTTTTTTTCATTTTCGTCACAAGGTCACGAACTTAGAAAATGTCAAAAAAATCAATAAATTGGGCATCGAGCTCCTAGGGTTTTCAACTGTTTCGAATGAAAGTTGGTATGCAAGTAGTGCTCTTCGAGTACTACAACTTTCATCATTTACGTTTTTCCCGATTCCCGCCAGTTTGCCCGTGGCGTCCCCTCGAAGGTCAAAAAATAGAAAAGGCGAACCGTGTACATTGCTCGTGAACCATCACCGTCTCCAGACTTGTTTATATTATCATTGGAAGGAATAGATTTGATTAATTTGTGGTGTTAATTTTGATGAAAAGTGTAACTTTCATGACATTGAGGTTGGAATCAGAATTTGAGGAATAGAAGATATATCAACAATCTAAAGTATGCTGATTACGCCAATCTGTTGGCAAAAGTAAAGACTTGATGAAATTGCTGCAGACAGTTGAAAAGCTGGTCTTTATTTAAACCTAAAAAAAGACAAAAATCTTATCGACTGAGAAGATCAATGTGGTCAGATTGGGAGACTATCATGTGGAAAGTTTCATCTTCCTGGGTTTTTAAAAAAAAATTGAAGTGAGAGGACAGTGTGTAGCAGAAATGAATAGATGGTTGGAATTTGAGAGAAAAGCAATGTCAGGATTGACAAAGATGTGACAAAACAAATCAAGAGGAGGGTGGTGAATGCTCTGGTATTTCCACTTGCAATGTATGGATGTGAGTCATCAACAGTGAAAAGGGAAAAAAAGACTTACAGTTTTCAAATGTGGTGCTTGGAGACTGATGTTTAAAATTCCATGGATGGCAAGAAGAACAAACAACTCGGTGATTGAAGAAATTAGATCATCCTCATACTGTAGAAGCGCTGATGCTAAAACAGAAACTGGCACCCTTTGGTTGGACACTTGTGCAAAACGAGAGCCGCGTCATAAAGTTTTTGTCTTCACCAGAAGAAGAAGAACAACAACAACTCGGAGCTCTCTTAGAGCCAGCGTTCGCAACGCGGCTAAAAGTAAAAGTCTCGAAGTCAACAATGCTGAGCAGGGTTCAGGGAAGAAGAGGAAGAGGTGGAGGGTATACCTTGATGGATGGGGCAAAGCCTGCAACCAAGTTGACTCTGTCGGAGCTTCTGAAAGCAGTCCAGGATAGGGATGTTTGGAGACATCTGATCGTGAATGTCACCAGAAGTCGGCCGTGACTTGGCAGAACTGGATAACTGGTTATAATAGTTTTTACTTCTGGTGGGTGTGTGGACCCAGCGACTCTTAGCCTATACATCGCCCATGTGTAGTACATCCAATTTTCTCCAAATTTCACTCAGGTGATTATCTTATCGAACAATGTTTGCAACCATTAGCAATGCATTGATTAAATGTCACGCTTGAAGCCATGGCCGGGAGAAATCGTATATGAGGCCCCAAGTTATATGTTATATATATATATAATCTGATGGTTAGAAAAATCTGACGTGCAACGTGATATGTCATTCATGCGTAAAGACTCATTTAAGCACCTTTATTAGCTAAAGATCATTGTGGCATATCTAGTGGTCCACCTATAAGCCTTGCAAGTTGAGATTGCTCAGATCTGTTAGAAGCTGTGAGGGATGCGATAAGCATCAAATGCCTCAAGGACATTGGGTTTCTCCCAGATTTCTTCCAGTTCAGTGTTGAACAACAGTAGCGACTGTTTAAAAAGGTAATCAGATGTTGGACATAAATGATTGACTAGTTTGTGGTTCTAATAATTTTACTTCCTGTTGGTATGCTACACGAAACGCCACGATAAGCTATGTATACATCATAACACGGAGTTTTTCCAGGGTGGAAAACCCCCTGAAAGTGGAGTGTGGGGGAGTGGATGAAGTCTCCACATCCCCTAAACCCCCTGACGAGTTTGGTTGAGATTGGATAAGTAACAACCGAAAAGGTCTGAGACAGACACCAAGTGGTGGTGATTTCGCTGAAATTGTCTCATTGGAACTTTTGTAAACAGCTTATGGAGGATATAATTATGCCAGAAATGACTCTGCGAGAAACTTACCAAAAAGGCACTCACTAAACAAACACACAATGTACGGTTAAAAGTAATGCATTTTGTTGTTAATTTCATCATAATATTTGTCAAAGGTTTGCACTTAGGCAGTTGTAGTAAATTATTTGTTTGTATAAAATGGATGCTCATGGAGTAATGTGGTGCAGATGAAGATAACCCTTTTATCTTATTTTCTTCTCTTTTTAAACAAGAAAATGGAAGAAAGAAAGTTGTATCTCCGATCATAAATGAGCAAAGTCATAAATATATGTCCATCCATCCTTCCATTGGGACCATACTCTGTGCAGAGCGTTGATGCTGCCTAAGCAGTGTCCTTGGCTATGGGGCACAATACTGGACGGGTCGCCACTCCGACACAGGATACCAGCAAGCTGGCACTCGTTTTGCCGACCTCGGAAGGATGACAGGCAGAGTTCACCCCACCTGGTATTAATTCAACAGCTGAGTGGGGTTTGACCTCAGGATCATAGGATCCCAAATCCACCATTAAGCCAACACCAGGCATATAAATATATGTGCATGTATGAAAAATGGTTGTGCAGCATTTAGTATGATAGATTCTACTGTCAGATTTTCTAACTTTAATTGATTTACATCAGGACTTCTCTATTCTGCATAACGTGTGCAATCATTCCCTGAAAAATAGGATTAAACGTTTTCTATGAATTTGGTAAATAGTTGAAAGTTTTTGTTGTGATATCGACCTGCCTCGTGTGAAAATAATTTTGCGCGGTAAATTTAGAGCAAACGCATAAGCGCAGTCTAAGCTCTTCCCTTGGAAATCTTTTTAGTACGATAGATTCTGCTGTCAGATGATAGCTTTTCTAACTTTAATTTTATGTGCAGTTTCTAGTTGAATATATATATTTTTAATTTTCTTTTATTTTGCTTCCACTTTCCACCTATCTTCACAGCCCGAGGATCATCTCCCTTGGCTTCCCATGGCCACGTGCCTTTGTCACTGTCTCTGTGTGTGAACCAAGATGCCATCTCTGGTCAGGTGAGGAAGCGGTGTCACAGATGATCTTGATGGTATTTCTGAACAGCCAAAGTGTAATAAACTCTATCAATGTAAAAACATTCGTCTCATCCCCGTAAAAACGAGAACAATAGGTCAGATCCGAATGGAGAGAATTATACAATTTAATGTCTCTGCTTCGTAAGGGGCCATCTGATTACCATGTACACTTGGAAGATGTTTGGATGCGAGCGAGTTTATGAGTGTGCGCTTCGGGCACAGATACCATTCTCTCAACTTCCTGCTCAACTTGCGCATTGTTGGGTTACCATTTTGGATGCATGTAATGTTTCTATTTATCTATTTATACAAGTAGGGTGATGGATGTACTGTTCATGAGAAATGTGATTTTGGTAAAACTGCACAGAGAGTGCTGGAAAGGCAAAACAGGCTGGAAAGATCCTCACAGGAAAGATGGACAGAAATGTAATTTCTCATGAACAAGTTTTGATGAAGGCTAAATCTATAATCCACCTATTACATACATTTTATTAACAGACGAGCTCTGGTAGCAGGTTAAGTTTAATGTGGTTAAGCAGAACCAGTAGAATGTTGAAATCATTTGTCATTTCCTGTTTGTGTTTTTAATGAACGTCACTAATATTAAAAGGTTGGTGGTGGTGGTGGTGGTGGTGGTGATACTGTAATTGTCTGTTGAATTGTTCTCTGTGCAGTTTTGACAGTTTGATCATGGGTTTTTGTTGTACTATTATTGTTTTTTGTCATGTATTACTGTGTTTAAATTTTACAATGAATTCCTTTTCTCCACAACCGCTTGAGCGATTGACACAAAACTTTGAACATAGGAGTGCCTCTAGTCCTGCAGCATAGTCTGATATTTCAGATCAATTGTTCAAATTTGCATAAAGCACCAAAATTGGTACACATGTAGAGTAATGTATTCCGAACAATTCTAGATAAGGAGCCACCCAAGATTGTGCCTTGGTCAGCTTCGGCGACCATTTTCCAAAATGGCCACCATTCTACTTTCGCGAAATTGGCTATATGCTCTTATTTTCTTATTGTATTGGTGGTAGATATAAGGAAAGTGTAAAATTCAGTAAATTGACCATGAAAAGGCATATTCAAATATTATGAGCCAGTATTTTCAGTAAAAAAAGCCATTATTTGACTTGTAAATTGCTGCTCTCCTGAAACTTTTTGCTGAAAAGTACCCATTATTGCCTGGAGGACAATAGTCAAATGATACTCATCACATTAAATGGGTTTGGAATCAACCAAAATTGCATTATAGATTACATACTTTACTCTATTTTGAAAAGGGAACTGATAATCGTGATAACGACAAACTCAGAAAATGTAGTCAAATTATTGCACACTTCACTTTGAAGCGGCTATGGTTTACTGTCTACTACCATTCTACCAGGACACATGGTACACGCATACATCAGTCGAGTACAATATGAGTTTCTGAGCTCAAGTGTACTGGCTCTGGATCGAGAAGTCAACACTTTTACAAGCAATGCGACTTTGCATTTGCACATTCTAAGCTCGGCCGATATCTCGGTCTGTCTCTACTGCGTCTGCCTACTGGCATTCTCCTTTACAAGCACACAGTCCAGTGCATTGCAGATTAGCCTTCTTGCATTTGCAGCGGTTTCTACAGCCTTTTTTGCAGCCGCACGACACCAGCTCAAAGCAGCTTTTTGAAGCCTCAGGGAGTGTGGTCCAGAGCGGTTCGTAGGACCCATCCTCTGTTTGCCGCCAGCCCCAGCTTGTTGGTGATGGAAGCACGGGTTGAGGGACCGAGACCTGCCCCCAGACATAGCCATCCTGGAAGACTGATCTCTTCACATGCTGTTCCAAAGCATCGTAGGTAGGTGCGATGCGCTGGACGGAGTTCCTCTTGGCGAAGAGTTTCTTTCTGGCCTCGTTGACGTCCATATATGGACTGGTGCAGTCAGAGAGGAGCACCACAAACCTTTCAATGCAGTGCATTGTGTCATCCTGGATGTTGACTGGCGTGGTTGTCAGGGTCACAAGAGAATCTGTCAGTTCTGGAAACGAGTTCCATGTGGCCCAGGCAGATTTCTTCCCATGCCCCACGAATGCTGATACAGTGTCACATCTGGTCATGGCGTGGAAGACAGGGAGGGAACATGCCTTCTGTGGACTGAGGGTGGCAGCTATTTCATGGGCAGGGATGTAGCGGTAGTTCTTGCCCGTCCCAAAGGCAATCCAGAGTTCATCCATGCATGGTAGCGCCTGGGCTACCATTACCGCCAAGACGTCGGTGTCTACGGTTCGAACTTGAATCCGACGGTCATGTTCTGCAGCATGGGCCACATGTAGCCAATATTACCAATTACAACACCATTTCCACCACTAACACCACCACAACAAAATACTTCTGAACCTGTCACTGATGCTGTGTGCGAAAATGGATTTTTCCCATAAAAATGACCATTTTCCCCCCAATACAATGGTTGGAAATATAATGAATCAACACAAATGACATTTGTATTGTTTTCCTTTGTAAATGCACATCACATGGAGTATTTATCACCTCTGAGAAACCTACAAAGAGAATAACAATGACATATTATCCCATGTTGTTAAAGTAGAATGGTGGCCATTTTGGAAAATGGCCGCCAAAGCTGACCAAGGCAAAATCTTGAGTGGCTCCATTTCCAGAATTGTTCAGAATACATGTCAACATATGTACCAATTTTGGGGCTGTTATGAAAAGTCGAACAATTGGTTTGCTATGCTGCAGTACTACTACCCATGGATATTGTTTGAACAAAGTTACATGATTGGATGGAAATGTGTCCGGCGTTCCAAAAAGTCTGTTTTCTGTTGGCATGGGTTGCAGGGTGTTTCAAGTATGGTAAGCTCGCCTTTTATGCATGTTCTGTTTGCGCATTTTTGGAATAGTCTGTCATTTATACCATTTTTAGGTCATCTCTACCGAGATGACCTAATAAAGCCAGACCGTATGTCCGTCCGTACGTCCGTCCGTCCGAACATCCGTCCGTACATCCGTCCGTCCGTCAACAATTTTTCTTTCCGATCTTGATGAAACTTAGTATGTGGCTAGAGGTCGATGAGTGTTGCACAACGATATAACTTTTGTCCGGGTTCAAGGTCAAGGTCACGAGGTCAAGTAAGTTTTAAAAATCGCCATTTTCAAAACCTATCTATTCTGCCATTCCACAAGATATTCGGCAACTGTTTATTGATTATGATAGTAAAAAATATTATCTTGTATCTAACTGGAAAGATTTTTGAATTTCCTTCCCGTTTGATCGTCACGTGATCTGGAAGATGGCCAAAAACGCTGATGCGATTCGCAAAGAAGGAAGGAAGGAGAAATGAAATATAAATATAAAACACATTTTTAGCCTTTTATATTTATACATTTTCCACCGAAGGTGCAAAAGTTTTAAAACCCGAAATGTAAACGTCGGCATTTATTTTCAAAATATAATTTCGTGCCCGCACGCAAAAATGCCGAGTCATCTTTAACCAAACTGCGCAGTTCGAACTGCGCAGTAGTCTTCGGTCATAACTGAACATTGAGAACTTGTGGTGTTATAGAGATGACCGTCACCCCCACACGGGGGTAATTTTTATTCCTACACCGACGAAGTTGCCGGTGGCATTATGTTTTTGGGTTTTCTGTCCGTCCGTATGTACGTACGTACGTCTGTGCTAATTTTCTCTGTTTTCTCTGCAACCACTTATTGAATTAACGCCCAATTTTCACCATATGTGTTACTAATCATGTAGAATGTTTTAATGATAATTATAACATCATAGGTCATGTGATGTGGCAGCCATGTTGGAAACTAGAAGGGCACTCGGTGGAGCGCATACCTCTGCCACGTAATGCCTGATTCACGAGAACATATCGGGCCTGATACATTTTTGAAATTTCATGTTATACATTATTATATCGTTTTTTGCCCGATCTCTCAATGGTGAAGAATCATTTTAAAAATTGTAGTAGTCGGATCTTCACCAGATCTTCACCAAAATATAATCAGTTTGTCCTTGTCGCACACTGAACCTGTCCACAAAATTTCATTTGAATCCATCCACAACTTCTTGAGATATCCTGTACACAAACAGACAGAAAGGGGTGAAAACATAACCTCCTTCACCTTCGGTGGCAGAGGTAAGAAGGAAAAACTTTGGACTTCTGTATCTTCGAAACCTCTCCATGGAAAAAAAAATTGAAAGTTGGCACCTGTCAAGTACTCCCCATTGGAAATGAGTGTGATTTTCCTTTTTTTGATGTCATTGGTGTCTTGATTGCATACGTTGAACACTCTATCCGATCAGTATGAAAAATGTTAAGGGTCATCTCGGGCCAAATTGTATGAGAGGAAAAATTGATTGCCATCGGTCATGTTGTTTGGCAGCCATATTTTTTTTTTAACAAATAAACTTTCAAAAAGCTCCAAAATGGCTGAACAAATCGTGGCGAAACTTTACAGTTTGATTGCCTTTCCATGAGGAAAAAAAAAGGTTTCCCACCTATGATGTCATGGGTCACATGGTTTGGCAGCCATGATTTTTCTTTTTTGAAGAATAAACCTTTAAACGTCCTCTTCTCCAGAACAGCTTGACGCATTGAGGGGAAACTTCACCCACATGTTCACCAAGCCTTGGTGATATAATGGTGTTCACAATAATTAATAGGTCATATGGTCTGGCAGCCATATTGGATTGAACAAAAATCTTAAACGATTTCTTTTGAACCGCTTCATCAATTGATGCGAAATGTCGAAATTATGATCTAGTATTCATGGGGCATATTTGTTTTAAATTTCAACCTGATCGGACGCATGATCTGGCAGCCAGAATTATTTAATGTTTTGAATCTGAGTTCAGGATTTAAATCAAACTTTGTTCAAGTATGTATAATGATGTAATAATGTGGGCGGAGGCATATCTTTTGACATCGAAGAGTGTTGTTCTCGTTTAATTTATTTTCACGAGCGATTAGAATTATGCCACTTGAACTTGTGACTAACGCTGCGATCACATTTTCGCACTGAACAAAAAGAAAACGTGTTCACGATAACACCCGGGTGCCAGCTTGATTGCCTTCCTTCTTCCTCAGTTTCCAGAAACCCTCCAACTTAGCGTTGTGCGTTTAGTGAAGTGCTTCCCATTTTGAATGTGAATTGTGCCACTGTAATAAGCTAACCCTTGCAATCGTGACTGGAAAGCTTCCCATGGAGTAGCAAGGTTGGTAGTACGAGCAGAGGAAGGCCATCACTATTAAAGTAACCAGAGTGGTGTCAAAGCCATCCAATGCTCGCCTGTTTATATATTTATCGTTTTTCGTTTTTAAAAGACTAGTCTAATAATATTTTTTTTATCAAGCATTGCAGTGAAGTCTGATCCAAATAATTTTAAAGCAATATATGTATTTGTATATTTTAATCAGTAAAAAAATAGTGTGGTAGATAAAAACATTAGAAAGGAAATAACTTGCACCAAAAACTTTAACATTTTCACGCTCACGCTCACGCCAGGAGTATCGCTATAGCTCTCTATTCTTCGAACAGGCGAGCTAAAAATGGATGTTTTAGGACGGTATGAAAGAGGTGATCGTACAGCTGATGTGCAGCATGTGCTGGGCCTTAGTGAGTCCACGTTGCTAACAATAAGAAATAGTCTGGAAAAGATAAAAGAATGTGCTAAATGTGGAACCTCAGTGAGTGCGACAATCACAAAGACATCTTATGCTAAAAGTTCTATTTTGAAAAAAATGGAACGCATGCTCAGTGCTTGGATTGAACACCAAAACCAGGAGAACGTGCCTGTCAGCATGCTTGTGATACAAGCAAAAGCCAGAAGCATTCATGAAGACTTGACAAGTGATGAAGGTGAAGTGAAGCCATGCAACGCTAGTTCTGGGTCGTTTTCAAACTTTCAGAAGCGTTACAACTATCACAACATAAAAACGACCGGAGAGGCTGTTGCCGCCGACATGTTTTCCGCCGAGAAGTTTCCTGCATTTCTCGAGGCCATTATCGAGGGAGGTGGATATTCTCCAAAACAAATTTTCAATGTTGATGAGACTGGTCTGTTTTGGAAAAGGATGCCAAGTAGGACGTGCATGTATCATGATGAGAAGAGCCCACCTGGGTTTAAAGCAGTGAAAGATCGCTTCACGCTGCTTTTGGGAGGTAGCGCTGAAAGTGATTGTAAATTGAAACCGTTAATGGTTTACCATTCAGAAAATCCCAGGGCTCTGAATGGATATGTGAAAAAATGTTTCCCTGTGCTTTGATATTTTAATGGCAAGGGCTGGATAACAGGCAAAATATTTTGTGAATGTTTGAGCTCCCAAGCCCCAGCTTCCTACCGAGTTGAAGGAATGCTGTGAGAAGGAGTATTTCGGTTCCAAAATTCTCATCCTCCTCAATGATGCCACAGGTCGGTCATCCACCATCCATCCAGAACCTTAATGAAAACATGAAGGTTGTCTTTCTTCCACCCAACATGACATCTCTAATTCAACCCTAAATATAATTTGGGACTTCCGGTTTTGGAGCAGCGAGGTCTCCTTCGGGGCTCCCTGCTGACGTTCTCAAAGCTAAGTTTCCGGTTGTTATTTGTCCCGTTTTAACTGTTTAATTTTCTCACCTACATGTTACTGTGTGTTGCTAGTTCGGTTTTGTTTCAAAAATCGTGCTATTTTGTGAGTATTTTTGTCGACGTTCTTACCTGTGCTTGAGGCCTAGGCCTAGGCTTGAGGCCTACCGGTTCCACTCGGTGTTCGATCGTTTTTTTTTTTTTTGTTTGTTTTTTCTCCCCATTACCTTCAATTTCTATCCTCCCCATTACCTTCAATTTTGATCCTCCCCACTTTCCAAACATCCCCCATTCTCCAAACTAATCTCTTTCTTATCTCAAAAAAAAAAAAAAAATACCCTACAACAACAACAACACGCTCACCTTCTCCCGATTTTGCTTCTTCTTCTTCCTCTTAACTTCCTCCTCGTCTTCTTCCTCGATTTTTTTTTTTTTTTTTTTTTTACACTTCCATGACCTAATCTGTTGAACTCTCTCATACATTAATATTAACAACAACAACAACAAAAAATATATATATACCCAACAACAACACGCTCACCTTCTCCCGATTCTGCTTCTTCTTCTTCCTCTTAACTTCCTCCTCATCTTCTTCCTCGATTTTTTTTTTTTTTTTTTTTTTTTAAATTTTTTTTTTTTTTTTTTATTTACACTTCCATGACCTAATCTGTTGAACTCTCTCATACATTATTTTTAACAACAAAACGATCTTATAATGCTTCATCTTCCTCTCTCACACATGTGGTACTCTACTGTTTCACAATGCACTACTCTTCTGCTATTTTAACAGACTGCTCTCATTTCGACCTCTCCTTCATTCCTTGCCTAAAAAATCCAACTATTACAGCACTTCTTCTCTCCATGCTCTGAATTCGCCTTCATTGCATCCATCAAGAATTGTGTTAAATCACATCTCTGACCTAAAACTTTTAAAAACCACAGTTTGCCATGGATGCTCGCTTTCCATCAACCATTCTTTTTTTCCAACTTCAGTGCCAACTCACCCCCCTCACCCCTCACTCTCACTCTCAAAGCAACCATCCCACTCTTCTCCCTCCAAGCCTCCCTCTCACCTCTCTCAAAAATTCGCCCCTCACCTTTCTCCCACCTTTCATCCCCTCACTCTTCCTTCTCAAAGTTGCCCCCCCTCTCATTCACCAACCTGCCTCCCTCCACTGCCCTCTCACCTCCATCTCTTCACTCCACCTCCTCAAATCCTCAACTGCCTTCTTCCTTGTCTCTTGTCCCCCCTCTCCCCCAGCACCACAGAGCCTTTTCTCCTCCTCATTCGGCCCCCTCCCCTCGCTATTCTGCAATACCCCACACTCCTTCAGCAACCCTCCTTACCTGCCCCCTCGTCCCTTGTCCTACCCTCTCCCTCCCCCTCCACCTCCTGCACCCAAAGCCTCCTCCCCTTCCTCTTCATTAAAAGTGTGGACCTCAAATATCTGGGGCCTTCGCTCAAACCTTTCAGATCTTTCCATACAGGTTGCCACTGACAAACCAGACATTATCTGCCTAACAGAAACTTTCCTCTCCCAAGACGTGTCTGACTCCCAAGTATCTCTCCCTGGCTACTCCCTCTTACGGTATGACAGACCTGAGCCTCGTCCTGGTGGAGGTGTTGCTCTCTTCATCAAAGACTCTATTCCTCACTCTCCATGCACTGCTCTCACTCCCCCACACCCCCAGGAATACCTCTGCCTTCGGCTTCCCCTCCACTCCCACCTCATGTTTATATGTGTACTGTACCGTCCACCGAACAGTGATGACTCCATCTACACCTCACTATCCGAAAACATGGACCATCTTCTATCTTCTCATCCAAACTCTCTCTTCCTCTTATGTGGTGACTTCAATTGTCATCACGCCAGTTGGCTAGGTGTGGGTACCTCTCTCACCTGCCATGGCACCTCAGCAAAAGCTTTCTGCGACTCATTGGGACTGACTCAATCGGTCAACTTCCCGACCCGGATCTCAACCAATGGTACTCCATCTCTTCTGGATCTGATTTTGACAAATTTCCCAGACAATATCTGCTGCTCTTCCTTCGCTCCAATTGGTTCTTCTGACCACGTCCTTGTCAAAGTGGACATCTCTCTGGCTGTTATCAGAGAACCACCTCACCGCCGTCGAGTATGGCATTTCACTCAAGCCGACTGGCAGGGTCTCCGAGCAGCCATCAAACTTACAGACTGGTCTCCTATCACTACTTTCTCAAACATCAACTCATCCTGGGAATTCTTTCAAAGAAACTTGCTCTCCCTCATGCACAGATTTATCCCCTCTCGTGTTCAGTTGTCTTACCCTTCCTCCCGCCCTTGGTTTACTGAAGCTTGTGGCGAGGCAGTTGTCCTGAAACAACTTGCCTTTGCCTCATGGAAAGCAAACCCAACTGAGGGCAATCTCAGTTCTTTCCACAAAGCTCGGAACAAGTGTGTATCTACCCTCAGGAGAGCCAGAAAACAACATCTTTCTCATCTCAAGTCTGAACTCTCAAACCTCTCTCCCTCCTCAAAATCCTGGTGGCGTTTAATCAAATCTGTTTCTGGTGTATGTTCCCCCTCCATCCCCTCCCTTACCTCAAATGGCCGCACTGCTGATTCCACACGTGATAAAGCTGAATGTCTAAACTCGGTGTTTGCAGCTAAATCTTGTGTCCTAAACCCATCACTATCTCTACCCACTTTACCCAGTCGCACCCAACTGTCCCTGGACTCTGTATCCTTTTCTCCTGACAAGGTGGAGAGCTTGCTTTCAAACCTCGAGTCAGATTCTGCAGACGGCATCAGCCCACGTGTCCTCAAAGCCTGCTCTTCTGCTCTTGCTCACCCTCTCTCTGTTCTATTCACCCTCTCATTTGCCCAAGGTCATCTGCCATCTGCTTGGAAATCTGCTAACATCACTGCCCTGCATAAAAAAGGTGCAAAAACAGATCCCTATAACTACAGACCAATCAGCCTTCTCCCAATCATCAGCAAGGTGATGGAATCCATCATCGCTTCAGATATGAAATCCTTCCTCTTCTCCAATGGCTTGATTTCCAATCATCAATTTGGTTTCAGACCAGGTCACTCTACCCTGGATATGCTGCTTCTGCTCTCCCATCAATGGATGGAGGTCCTCAATGCCAGACAGGAAATCTGAGCCGTATCCCTGGACATATCACGTGCTTTTGACACAGTCTGGCACCCTGCCCTACTCACCAAACTCTCTTCCCATGGTATTCAAGGCCATCTCCACTCATGGCTCGCAGACTTCCTCTCCTGTCACAGTCAACGTGTGGCCCTAAATGGAGTTCTTTCATCCCCTCTTCCTGTGCAGGCTGGAGTTCCTCAAGGTAGCGTTCTGGGCCCTGTTCTTTTCTGGTTTTCATCAATGATCTCTCGGACTCTCTGGAAAATCCTCTATTTCTCTTTGCCGACGACTCCACCCTCTGCCGTACCATCTGTCATCCCTCAGACCGGCAAGCAGCAGCTTCTTCGCTCACTGCAGATCTGGATAAAATCACAAACTGGTCCAACACGTGGAACATGTCTTTCAATCCAGACAAATCTCACACTCTCACTATGTCTCTTCGAAAGGACCATTTACAAAACCCCCCCATCCACTTTCTCAACAATCCTCTGGAAGAAGTCTTTTCTTTCAAGCTTCTAGGTCTCACTATCTGCCATGACCTTTCCTGGGAAAGTCACATTTCCAACCTGGCCTCCAAAGCCAGTCGCCGACTGGGGATCCTTCGTCATGCAAAGTCCTTCCTCGGTCCACCTGAGCTCCAACCCACATACAAAGTTTTTGTCTGCAGCCTGATGGAGTACTGCTCTCCCCTCTGGGCTGGTGCTCCTGCCTCCCACCTTTCTCGGCTTCACGCTGTCGAAACCAGGGCATTTAAGATCATCGGCATCTCCTGCAATGAAGCTGAGTCCTTGGGCCTCTCACTCAATCACCGCAGGTTGGTCGGTGGTCTTTCTGTCTTCGACCGACTCCTCTCCAGCCTTGCCCCCCCTGCTCTCTCTGCGATTTGTCCCCACCACATTTCCACAGGGCGCTCAAGGTCCGCCAACAACCCCCTTCTGGTAAAACTACCAAAATCATGAATCACTGCTCATCTTCACTCTTTCTTTCATTCCTCTTTTTTTCCCGCCTTTGGAATAAACTTCCTCACTCTATTCTTTCCCATTCTTCCCTCCAGGCTTTCAAAACAGCTGTTCACCACCACCTCTTTTCACCCCATCCACCACCACCCCATCCAAATCCTGGATCTTTTCTACCCCCGATAATCCACCCAAGCCCACTTCCTTCATTTCTCCTGCTTTCCTTCCTGAAAGTCCCTGAAATGTCCATCTTCTCTTCGCCATGTTCCCCGTCCCATCCCCATCCCTCTCCCTTCCACAGTTCACCTAATGTGTCTGTTCCCCACTGTTTTGTCCCTTCCACTCCCGCCCCTCTTGTCTCATGCCTCCTTGCTGTGAGTTGTGTGTTAGCTCTCATACGAGCCTCGACCAAGGTATACAAAAAAAACCAAAAAAAAAACCCCGTGGACCAGGGAGTGATTGCTACATTCAAGGCATATTATCTCTGAAGAGCATTTGCAAACCATGGTGAAATCAACTGATTATGATCAGATGACTGAAAGAATTCTGGAAGGCCTTTACAATAAGGGATGCTCTATGTAATGTTGAGGAGTCTTGGAAGGAAATCACCCACTCCTGTATGAATGGTGTATGGGGGAAACTTTGCCCTCAATTTGTTCAATGGTTTCAGCATGAATAATGATGTCGAAAGCACGACGTAATGTCCGTCTAAATGGCCAAGACTGTCGGCTTTGAGGTGGAGGAGGGTGATGTCGAGGAGTTCCTTGACTCATACCGGGAGGAGCTCTCAAATGAGGACCTTCTACGACTGCTGGAGAAGGAATGCCAGATGGAGGAGTCAGAGGCAGAAAGTGAAGAGGTTGAGCCACTGCATACTCACTTGTAAGAGGATGGCAGAGGCTTTCCACCTCATCGATGTGGGTCTCGCCGTCTTTGATGAAGATGACCCCAACACGGAACACAGCTCAAGAGGCCTGGAATGTCCAAGCGGACCTCAGCTGCTATAAGTTGATTCAAGAAGAAAAAAGGTTGAAAGCAGCTCAGACGACTTTTTGTTTTCCTTTTTTTTTCAAAAAAAAATAAGGATCCAAAGGCCGATGCCAGTAAGCCCTCAACATCGAGCAGTCAGAGGTAAAAACACATCTCATAGTCTTCAACCTCTGACACTATCATCAACATCACCATCTTCGCCAAGCTCATCTGACCCAGATGATCCCCCTCCCTCTTTTACCCACCGAATGTGACCAAGTCCGCTACCCGTTTCTTCTTCAAGTCACTAACTGTTAAGACTACTAAGTTTTTTTCCCATGACGTAAATGGACAAAAAGGTAACGATGTTGGACAGAATTGACTGAATAGTTTGTGGCTGTTATTATTGTTTTTTTTATTTTTTAAACTTTTGGTAGGTGTATGAACCACTGACTCTGAGCCTATACACCGCTTGTGTGTGCCACCTGAAAATGCACATGACTTAAAATTGCGTGAATATTGATATGTGTCGATCTCCACATGCACTGTCATGACCCAAGAGGTCTTCAATGAATTATCATTCAGCATTATACGTGTTGTGGTTATGGCGTTTACCCCATTCAGACACAACAATTGTGAAACTTGCATTTATGTAGGTACGAGCAGGGGTACCCAGCCAGCGTTGCCCTGTGCTGCTCTAATCCTGTTGGCATTTTGTAGAGATTAATTGTTTGTGTTTTTGTAGGGGCTTAAAACACTTCCCTACACCCACTAGGGAATGGGATTGAGGGTCATTTAATATTACACTTCACATAGCTACCTACAAAGGCTTGGGCCCGATGGAGCAATAAATCCAACTTTTTCTTTTTTTTCAAAATTTTCAAAACTCTTTTTGCCTAAAATATTCTCCAGCACTCACTGATGAACCTCTGAAAGCTTGATGAAGATCTGTTCAGCCATTTCTGAGAAAAATGGTGACATAGATATGCAGCCAAACATCTCTCTTGCAGTACAAATAAAGATGACAACGACCAGTCATGATATGCGCACGTTATAGTCGTAGTGCTACAACAATTGGTTGTACAATTGTCAAACTTGTTCCAATAAAATTTGGTGGAAACTTTATGCAAGATATGTTCTTTAAGTGTGCCAAATTTTAGAGATATTTGCATTACAAATGTCTATTGCTAAGGTGGGTTTGTAGAGAACTGCTAAAACAGACAGCTTATCTTTAACTGTCAAATTTTCAGTTTCTCACTTCTCAGAATTCCCAACGTATTTTCCAGAACTCGTGTTGCATGCTGTAATCGCATATCGGTATTTGGTGTTTAAATATTTATTTTTCTGGGAGGAGGTTAAGAAGTTTAATGTGAAGAACCAGTAGATTTTTGAAATCTGTACCGTTTTTCTATCCTTGTTTTTAGTGGAAGTCAGTCATGTTAAAGGGTCAGTGGGTGGTGGTGGAGATACTGTAGTTGGCCTGTTCACTTGCACTTCAATAATAAAGGTCATGTATCACGATAGGGGATGACAAGAGTTGGTGGTGCACTGCCTTCTTGAGGCCCTGGAGAGAAGAGTGGGAAAGAACGGCCTCTGGAAGGCGGTTTCATAGACTGGAGAAGCAAGGAATAAAAGAGTTGAGGTGTGCAGTCAGCCTGGATTTTGGAAGTTTAACCAGGAGGAAGTTACTGGAAGAACTGGTGCATCCTGGAGTCACAGTGAATGTGATACTTTTTCCTGTATTTAAATGCATGTTCCACTTAGTTATATGTTTGATATCTTGTATCCCACTGATGGGCCAGATCTGGATCCGGACATGAACCAAAATCAAATCGGCTTGTTAATGTCACCTGAACAACTCGTCCACCTAGTTTTGTCATGTCATCCATCACTTTTTGAAGTATCATCTGGATACGAGGGTTGATTTTTTTTTTTGGGGTTTAAAAAAAAAAAAAAAGAAGAAGTGATTCTTCACCACTAAGAGATGGGGCCCAAACCAATCAACATGATAACTTTGCATACGAGTGAGTTGGGTGGGATTGATGGAGTCCAAAAGATTCTAAGATGAGATGGTGGCGCACCATTTGCCTGAAGCCCTGTTGTGGAGAGTACGATTAGAACTGCCTCGAAGGTGGTTCCACAAACGGGAGAAAAAGAGGAACAGTGGAGTGGAGGTTACCAGAAAGTCATGATTTCTGCAGTTTATTTGGATGATCAAAACATGGGATACTCGGCAAATGTGTGTCTGTCCTTGTCTGTCTAAAATGGAATATACAGCATGTTAAGCATGTTAAAACAACAAACACCACCATTGCTGATCGTGTCAAATCTCGAAATGAAATCCATTTTGAAAATTTAATTCAAATGTGCTGTTTGTTCGATTATTATTATTATTATTATTATTATTATTATTATTATTATTATCATTATTATTCATTGTAAAATCACAGATAAAGTCTCATATACTCATATCTTGCCAAAGGAGGTAATGAAATCACACCATTCCTCTCCAACCTGTGTGTGGAAACACCCCCATCCCAAAAAATCATCTCAAACAGAGGATCAACTTCATCGAACATTAACTTATTCCTTTCAGAATCGCTTTTCGCCCTTGTTTCAATCCCCCCCCCCCAAAAGGGTGGGATAACAAAATAATCTGTTTACTTGACCTATAGGGTGAGGATTTTTTGAAACGGTAAGACATGGCATACACTACATACTAATCAGCATCATCTTCAATTTTATTATCACCACGCTTTTTGGAAGAAAAGAAAAAAGGGGGATGGGTAATATTGTAATTGGCTTCGTTTGTTTATCTGTCTGTCTGTCACGCTACTCCTCCTGAACAGTTGGGCAGAACAATCAAGCTTGACAATTATGATCAGCACATGGCAGAAGGTGAAAGAGCAGAAAAGATCAAATACTAAAAAAATGCAATTATGGCTGTATTTGAAAACGTTTTTTAAAATGAAACTTAGTGGGCTGTAAGCAGTTAACATTGGGAGGAGACTCATGAAATATGTAATTTTTTGGGGTTTGACCCCCCCCCCCAGTTCATGCCCCGGGGGTGTGGATTTAAGGTCACAGGGGTCAAAACAGACGAGTTTTATAAACTCAAAATTTGATATTGGATCATTCCTGGTGGACCTTTTTGCCATCGTTCAACTTTGCTTAAAGTGGGAAGTGTGGGGATTTGCGATGGCGTGTCATCGACTTCGCTCTAGTTTCGCTTTTTGTTCTACTGTGCAAACTTATCAATTTATTTTTTGAAGTACAGTATTAACAATACCAGTTCTCACAAACTTGTCAAAAGAACATGGAAACCAAATATACAGCATTTTAATGTAAAACAAAGGTTTTCCCATTTTCCTTTTTCTATACTTGTGAACAGTTGTTTTGATCACTCTTCTCATTTCAATTGTGATCTCTAAAGGCATGTCTCTTCCCCCCTCCCCCACTTCCCTGCCCCAATATCTGACTGATGAGGTGAGTAATTAGCTTTGTTGATTGATATGTATTCTGGACTACTGCAGATGACAACTGAGGGTGTGGAAGTCACTTGGAGTCCCTCACTCGAGTGTGGCCTCACCACACCACCACCGTCATGTGGGATGTCACCGTCCCAACTGCATAGCGGAGCACAGCATAGTACACCCAGGCCTGGTGAGTTAGGGCATACGGGCATCTCAATAAGAGGGAAGGGGTCAGAGTGGAATTGGATACTCGTGCTGGTTAAGTTGAAGGAACTAGCGACACATTGTTGTGTATTGGACTCGTTAATGTTGAGGAAGGATTATTTAGGTCTGAAGGTTTTCGCCTGAGTTTTATTCTAGTGTCATCTTATAGTCTCATTTGTATCACCCACCCTTCCTCTTTTTCATTTTCGAATTTGCTTGTACTAAATCTAATGTGCTTCAAAATCAATCACACTTTAGCCTAGTGGAGTTTTGTTTTGTCACCAAGCAGTACCTTTGAAAGTTGGAGGAGTCACTATATCAAGTTGAAGCATCTTCATATTGCTCACATCCACTTATTGTCTGTCTTTTGTCAGGTGACCTTACATTTGGCTTTGTCGACTGAATTCTTCATACACTCATCATAGGCAATTTGGCCCCTTCATGACATTCTCATCTCAGCACATACCTAATGAAGCTAGAATTCCAGGTTAAAATTTCATTTACTTTTGTTTCCTTCATGGCCTTTTCACTTTGTATTTTTACAATGCAATATGTTTTTGTCCTTAGAAAGTGAAACGATCTCACCTGGCCCCCCACACATGGATGACTTCTCAAAGGTGACCATAAAGACATTTATTTTAGGCTGTAAAGCTATGTTTTGGTTTTGATAGAAGTTACAGGCTTTGTCGAATAGCATATTTATCTTGCCAAAACGAAGTTTTTGCAAGATATGTGAGTCAGCTTGTATGTTTTTTTTTATTTTTTAATTTTTTTTTTTTTTTTTGTTTGTCTGTAATCACGTATAAAAAAATTCTGCAGAGCGCAGTTATCATTGGAAATTTTTGTAACTTCGCATATCAGAGGCCTATAGAGGTCCCTTTCAGCGAATAAAATTTTGAAGTTCAAAGGTCAAGGTCACTTTGTTGCAAATCAGGGGAGTCGACGAAACCCTTATTTTTTGAGTAATTTTGATCGGATCGTCTTCAAACTTCATGGGAATATAGTTCATGGTCTGGCGCTCAGCTGATTAATTTTTGGTGGCGATTGGCCTTGACCTTCATGGTTAGCGCCTCAGGTCAAACATATTTGACCCCAAGGTCAAATTTTCAAGTTTTAGGAACCATATCGTGTTGTACCTCAAATTGAACACCTCGATGAGTGCTTTCGAGATATGTCAAGCTTGAGACATTATGATGTCATTTGGTGACGTTATGAGGAAAACGCATATTTTTCATGGTTACTCTGTAGAATGATTCTCATCGGAATCTCTCGTAGGCAGATATTCCTCAAGGAGTCGCTCCTGGTGGATAGCAGCTCTGTTCACCTCAGTGTGACCTTAAAGAAGTCACACGTGGTCACCTTTTGGCAAGATACGGGTCACCCTGCGGGTGACATTGGTTTATTTTTATTGTCGCAAATACACATGCTGAATATGTATTTTTTTGGTAATTGAAAAGCAGTACAAATTTGGCTATATTCCACAAATACAGTACAGATGAACACTGGAGTCTAGAATAACGAAAATAAACTGTGTGCGCGTGCGTGTAAAATCACGTGTGTAAATCACCACCGGTTGACAGATCCACTTGCAAGTTTTAGACTGAACGCAGCCTCCCCTGGTACTGAAGCGCCCTTCTTCCTCCCAGCAAGGAACCACGAATCGTGGAACAAACCGTCTCCTTATCTGTGCTGTGTCCCCCCCTCCGCCTCCCGCCCACCTCTGGGGGTTCCCCTGATCCCACCCAGGGACATCTCCGCTCGCTCGGGCATGGCACACTGCTGCCACCGGTCGCTATCTCCACATGCGGTCCCACCAAAGCTCTGTCCCATCTGTCCATGGTGGAAGAGAGTCGCACTGCATGAGGGAGTCACCAAAAGGGAGTTGTCCTTGGTGGGAGGGACAAAGCTTACTTAGCTGCATGGCAAAGCTGTGCCCCAAACACTTCGGCTTCACTGAAGCTGTTATATTGAGTGTGGTCATTGACCCCACCAAAGTTCATTCCCATCCTTTATGGGATAGAGTCAATAATGCCTCCCAAACTGCGTCCCAGCCGTGTCCCAAACGTTTGTCGAATGGTGCGCCACATGCGCAGTCCTTTTTCACTCCCATTGAAGATGTTATTTGGTGTGGTCTTCGATCCTATCAGTCTCCAAGAGGGAGGCAGCAAAGCGCACCCCCCCCCACCTCAATCTTGTCACGTGTGCATGTCCGTCCAAGGCATGACTGTCATCAAATTTTCAACAAACCCTTATTTGCTCGTTTTCATCAACTTTATTTTGGGTATTATGCGCATGCAGATGGGCTTTTCATTTTTTGGGATGCTTTCTAATTTGCACCTTTGTATTTTTTTTCCACTAGTTTTCTTGTTTTGCATTGCCTGGCTCTGTTCACTTGCCTCTCCTATTTTAGTTTGCTGTTGGATTAAGACCTACTTCAAGATGGCACTTTTTTTCTGTCCTCTGTTGTCTCTTTTTTTTTTTTTTTTTGCACATACCACTAACCTGCTTCATTGTTTGTTTTTTGTTTTTTTTTCTTTTTCTTTTTCTTTTTCTTTTGCCTTTCATGAAATTTTCACACCTACATTGCATTCATCATCTTTTTATTTTATTGTATTAGTCATTCATAATGACTTTGTGATTAATTTTTGTTTTTCTACAAGAGCATGACTCATGAAAGAGCAAAGTCAAACTGACAGTGGGGAAGTGGGGCAACAAATCTGCACAATTATCAAGGGAATGAAAGAGAGACTGAGACTGAGACGTAAGAGTATTGGGTTAGGAAGGGTTAATGGAGATAATGAAGATAATGGGTCAGGATGGGGGATGACTTGAGATGGCAGTGCCCTCTCTGCTTGGAAGTCCTCGAGGGAAGAGTGGGAAAGAACGGCCTCCGGAAGGTGGTTCCATAGATTGGAGAAGTGAGAAACAAAGGAGTTGAGATGTGCAGTCAGCCTGGATTTTGGAAATTTTACCAGTATACGTTACTGGAAGAACTCGTGCATCCAAGTTGGTGTGAGAAACTTTTTCCTGTATTGAAATATATGTTCCAGGTACTTAACGAGATTTCCATTATTTGCCAATTCCCTTTGTTTGAACCTTGACTAAAAAAAAAACTATCAAGGAAGCATAATAATCATCATCATCATCATCATCATCATCATCATCCTCCTCCTCCTCCTCCTCCCCCACACCCCATCCTCCCCTACCTCCTACTATTTCATTATTTTATTCTTCTCCTCTAAAAAGTCCCTTCTTGCATGTTTTTTCAGTCAAAATGGGATCAATAACTTCACAGGCTGAATAACCCAGTGTATCTCAATTTTGTCACTACATGCCTGGCAGTGATTTGAAGCTTATCACGACATGATTAAATTTTCCATTTTGCATCTTACCACAAAGGTTATATCTTTAATAAACACATGCAATTTTTTTTTGTTTTTTTAATGGTGTTTTATTAAAGAGCATTTTATCACTATGGCTTCTTCTTTATACTGAGCAAATTATTAATCTATCACTTTACACCATTTTACTTTCTTGTCATTTTGAATAATAGTATTTCCCTCTTATTTTGCATGGCCTCATTCAGCTGACAAGTACAGTATGATTTGGTGGTGATAATGCAATTGCTGCTTGCAGGATCCCTTGCTGGAAGAATCCAAGCTCCACAAGCTCATAGAAGATACAGATGCAAACTTTTTTAATGTGCACTCAAGAGGTGAGTCAATGTTTTTGTCTGCCATGTTTGCTTGCTTGTGTCGTTAGATAAGTATCTTGTTTTTGAACTAGCGGTTCTGTATTGAATTATCATACACCAGTTTGACTAACTTTCTTTCATGAAATAACTAGTTTATTTGTTCGATCTCTGGTTTTGGAATGAAATGGTAGTAGATTGTAGGCTTCAGTGATGTGCTTCAGTGATCACCTTCATATTCGCTAATGGGCACTGCTTCGTCTCCTTGTAAGCAAATGGAAGCAAACAAAGTTTGAAATGGTGCTGTGCAGGAATCGTGTGTTACAGGTTATTTTATGATATCAGACCTGATATTTATACAAACCCAAGAATGTTTCATGGCAGCCTCTGTCATTGTACTTAAATTCTACATGTCATGTTCTTCATAGTTCGGCTAATCCTCAATGTGAGTTCGAAAACATTGATGGAATTATCATGTTGCACTACCAAGCATGAAGCTGTCTTGCCACAGTCCATTGTGCCCTTTCAACATTTATGTCATTGGGAGTATAATCGCAATGACACCGTAATCCTATTAGCATCATATCTGCGTCTGAGTAGTGCTTTATATAAAGCACTGTCAGCACCCTTTTTTCCAAGTAAGTTAGCAAAACTGGTGATGTTACAGAACACCAGATGTATGATGTGTGAAATATTACCTAGTCCTCTGTTGTGTAGTTCGAAATTGTGGTGTTGTTGCTTATCTTGTATTACTTCCAGATGGGAGCAGAAATTTGTTTTGGGCAAAGCCGATTTTATATTTGATATTCCACATTACTAACGTACAACTTGTTGTTCAGTTGTTGGGTCTTGACTATTCTTTGATGAGCAAGAAAGAGTCGTTAAATTTTAATTCATATACCCCAAATCAAGCACAGCCTCTCGGCTACAAGGCAATACTCTCAGAGAAGAGATTCAAATGATACTGACAGATCGGGTGTGACAAAGCAGTCACAACAATTTCAGCTGCTCACACCATGATTTGCATATTTGCCCTTCTGTGTAACTTTAGCATTAAACTCTGGGTCCAAATCAAATTCCTGGTCTCGACATCCATTCCTCATGAATATTCTGCTGAATTTATTGCTTGTCTGGGAAAAAAACTAATGCAATTCATCCTCGAACCACAAGAATCTTGTTTTCCAGCGTGTCATGTCCAAAGAAATTGCTCCAAGCAAATCCAAACTTGCCACGTGTTTCAAAGTAAATACATACAAGGCAGTATTTGGTCTGACGTTTGATTATGTGTGTGCCATATCCTGATGCTGTGTAGACTGTGCTTTCCTGCTGATGGACCTCTGGTAGCTTGTACATGTTGCTTGGTTTGAGCATGCGGAGTAACTGCTCAAATGTATCTGTCGGGGTTCCTTCCACCCGACATCTTTCTTCTTTGTTCCTTTCGCATTGCTTTCTACTTTTTCACATTTCTCTTTACTAGAAGCACCCGCTCCCTACAGGAGCCGTCAAGGGGGTCGTCATTGTATTTATGCCTATTTTACTCCACAGGGGTCCCAAGATTACACACCCAAAAAATGGTTGCGATCAGTTCAGCTGTTTTTGCGGTACCTGGGAACAGACAGACAGACAGACAGACGGTGAATTATAGTAAGAAGATAACATACTAAACATCTGCTTTGTGATATTTTGAAGTGTAATTATTATTACCTCTGCCACCAAAGGTGGACGAAGGTTTTGCTTTCACCCCTGTCTGTTTGTCTGAATCTGTCGACAACATTTTTGAGATATCCCACTCAGACGGCATTTGGTGGACAGGTTGGGTGTGTGACAGGACTAATTGATTAGATTTTGGTGAAGATCTGGATCTGGATATGAAAATTTTTTTAATGATTCTTCGTCATTGAGAGGTATGGCTGAAAACAAAATAGAGCACATATCAAAAAGGTATGGATGATTCAGACAAAACTTGATGGACAGGTTGAGTGTGTCAAGGACCAATTCATTCAATTTTTAAAAAGTGATTCTTCACTATTGAGAGATGGTTCCAAAAAACGATATACCGTATAGCATATTTCAAAACGTTGTGGATGGATTGGGTAGGGGACAAGAACAACCAATTCGATTTTGGTTCAGGTCCAGATGCAGATCCGGCTTTATCGGTGGAATTCAAAACGTAAACCGTTCAGCCTGGCGGAGGTATGCATTCTACCAAGTATCATTCTAGTTTTTTTTTAATGGATGCAATGTTAATTTTTTTTTTGAGTCTATACAGATGGACCATGTAGAAGTCTTTTCTGTTAATTTTTTATTTACGATAATCATAGTTTCTTCTCTTTGTTCGTTGTGTTTTTTTAGTATATAGTAGGTGATATTGAAGGTAGCTGTACTTATCCATTATGGTGCCTGCATTGATATGCAGATGGGTCTTTTACAAGCAGTGCAACTGAAAACTGTGATGAAAGGATTCCAGGGAAAAATGAAAATTCTGAAGGTAGGTTCAAGTGAGTGAGTGCTGACAAATCCAGGGACTTTGATCAACATGATTTTGGGTGCTTGGCAACACGAGCGTTGTGGATTGAGTCTGAATTGTCAGGAATGTGTGCATGTAGATGCATTGGTGGACAGCCCAGGCACTGTTTCATTGAGGGAGCTTCCCCAGGTGATTGATGGGCTGGACCAACAGACGTCGGCAGCGGAACAGGAGCAGGAAGATGGTAAGAAGAGACTTGGTGCCCAAACTGTCTTGGTTGTTTCCTTTCTGCTGGTTCATGTTTTTCACGAGGCCTCGATGCCATTGATTCGTTTTCTTTTGATTTTTTTTCCCCTTCATTGTTCTGCATGCTTTCTCCTTCACCCTAAAACTTTGTTTAAACACCTGTTAAGGTCTATTATGTTGTAGCCTTACCTCTTCGTGTTTTTCTGCGCTGTCAATTGTTACTCATTTGTGTTCCATGTGGTTTGTTCCTTCTCCACCTTTTCCAACCTCTATATTTAACCTCCGCCATCTTCGAAGATGGATGGAGGTTACTGTTTTCACCCCTTTCTGTTTGTTTGTTTGTGAACAGTATTACGGAAAAACTCCTCGACGGATTTCGACGAAACTTGGTGGGGGGGTTAGGTATGGTCCAAGGATCATGCCATTAAATTTTGGACTTGGTCCCCCTCCAAAAAAAAATAGATTTTTTTTTTTTGCATTTCTGCATGTTTTAAGTGATTTCCAACCCCCCCCCCCCAAAAATAGAGATTTTTTTTGCATTTCTACATGTTTAAGTGATTTCCAATCCCCCCAAAAAAAGAAAAAAATGTTTCTTTTTGCATTTCTACGTTTTAAGTGATTTCCAACCCCCCCAAAATAATTATTAGAGAAAAAAAATTTTTTTGCAACTTTTTTTTTCAGCAAAATTTCGATTTCTTTTTTTGCATTTCTACATGTTTTAAGTGATTTCCAACCCTCGCCCCCCCCCCAAAAAAATGTTGGAGAAAAGAACAATAACTGTCAGCACTGTTGACATCATATTTAATGAATAAGATATAAGGTTCACTTGAGTGACCCAGCAGTATTGGCGGCGGAGGTTTTGCACTCTCCCCAGTGCTCCCCCTCTAGTTAACCTCCGCCATCGAAGATCGGAGGTTACTGTTTTCACCCCTTTCTGTTTGTTTGTTTGTGAACAGTATTACGGAAAAAAAATCCTCGACGGATTTCGACGAAACTTGGTGGAGGGGTTAGGTCTGGTCCAAGGATCATGCCATTAGATTTTGGACTTGGTCCAAAATCCAACATGGCCGCTATGGCGGGCATTTTGAAAAAATATTTGATTTTTTTTTTTTTGCATTTGTACATGTTTTAAGTGATATCCAACCCCCCCCCCCAAAAAAAAATGTTTGCAACTTTTTTTTCAACAAAATTTCGATTTTTTTTTTTATTCTTATTTTTTGCATTTCTACATGTTATAAGTGATTTCCAACAAAAAACATGCCAAAATTATAATTGCGGCTGATTTTGGAACTTCAGGTGGATATACCCACATAAAATCAATTTCTGTCTCAAGGAATCTTGTTATGACGAATGAATTGAGTATGTAAAAGGGAAAGTTGCAAACTATAACTCTGTGAGCACTGTTGACGTCAAATTGAATGAATAGGATATCAGGTTCACTTGAGTGACCTAGCAGTATTGGCGGCGGAGGTTTTGCACTGTACCGAGTGCTCCCCCTCTAGTTATTTTCTTCTTGCTTTCCTCTTACCATTACAAAATAATTTGCATTAAACAAATTCAAAACTTAAAAATGTCATGTTTTCTTAACCCCCCCCCCCCCCAATTTTCACCTTCTCCCTTCTACAACATCTTCCTCATTTTTCCTCCTCCTTTCTGCTTTTTAAAAATGTCTATAGAAAAGCAATTTCTTTCTTCCATTGCTTTTGTCTTTTCAATTTTCTTGTGCTGTCTGCCCACATGAGTTTTGATGAATCCTTATGCTGTTTATTAACCTCCGCCATCGAAGATTGACGGAAGTTGCTGTTTTCACCCCTGTCTGTTTGTTTGTGTGTTTGTGTGTTTGTTTGTTTGTGAACAGTATTACGGAAAAACTCCTCGACAGATTTCGACGAAATTTGGTGGGGGGATTGGGTATGTTCCAAGGATCATGCCATTAGATTTTGGACTTGGTCCAAAGTCCAATATGGTGGCCATTTTGAAAAAATATTTGAATTTTTGTTTTTGCATTTCTACATGTTTTAAGTGATTTCCAACCCCCCCCCCAAAAAAAAAAATTGTTAGAGAAAAAAAAAACAATTTTATCAGTTTTTTTTTTCTCTAACAATTTTTTTTTTAGAGAATGAGTTGAGTATGTGGAGTACGACTTGAGTAGTGAGTACGAATGAATTGAGTATGTCAAAGGGAAAGTTTCAAACTATAACTCTGTGAGCACTGTTGACGTCAAATTGAATATCAGGTTCAATTGAGTGACCTAGCAGTATTGGCGGCGGAGGTTTTGCACTCTACCGAGTGCTCCCCCTCTAGTTCGTCCTGTTTTCTCCCTCCTCCAAACCCTCTTCGTACTCTGCTCACTTCCATTTCCCCTACTCCTTACCTGGAGAAATGGAACATTGTAGTCTTCCTGAAAGTGTTCATTTACCCTACTTTTGAAGCGTGTTGTGAAATGTCTGGCCACGTTGCCGATTTTCAGTATCCTGAGACGAAAGCCATCTTGCCGTAAATGCAAACACACCAGTCTACCTTTCGCTCTCAGCACTCTCTTGTCTCTTCTGCTCCAGCCCCAACCTGTGCACCATCCCTCTCAGGCTGTCTGTATTGTCTTTACTATATGGCAAAGTGGGGAATCCGCAATGGAAATGCTATTTAACATTAATTCGAGTCCAATGGTCATATTGCACCAACCTAACCGAATGATGCGCACACAATTTGCATTCATACATCCGGTCGGTGCCTTTGGCATCGTGCTTAACACGTTCACTTCCGACGTAGTACACACCACTCCCATTTGCCAAGCCAAGTATGCATGTGCATATGCTTTATTTTCAAATTTCACCATTCTATGAGCAAATACAAGGTCATTTCTTTTCCATTGGTGGGGAAACTCCATGTTGAGAAGTTGTGACTGGCAGTGGTCCAAGATTTTCAATTTTGTGTGCCAGGTAGGAGTTCATAGCACAATTTTTTATTTTTTTAAACCACTGAATGGATGTTGGTATTATGTCTGTTAATGGTAGATTGTGTGCCGAGTATCATGTGTTTCCGTTTTTTTTTTTTTTTTGCTAGTCATTTTACCCTTAAAATTGTATGTATGGATGCAGATGAATAGGCAAAACTTCTCATGGAGACTGATAATGATGATTGTAATAATCCTGACATGGACTCTGATGATGAGAGTGTAGAAATGCCTTCAGATGGCAGTGATTTTCATTCTGAAATTGAAAAAATAAAAGTGAGAACTTGTGTGAGCCACCCTCCATCCATCCATTGGGACCATACTCTATGTGGAGCGTTGGTGCTGCCAAAGCAGTTTCCTTGGCTACTGGGTACAATACTGGACAGGTCGCTACTCCGACACAGGATACCAGCAATCTGGCACTCATTTTGCTGACCTCGGAAGGATGACAGGCAGAGTCAACCCCACCTGGTATTGATTCAACAGCCGAGTGGGATTTGAACTCAGGATCCTAGAATCCCAAGCCCACTACCCTAACCATTAAGCCAACACCAATCATTGTGTGAGCATGGAACATTGAAAAAATATTTAAAAGTTGAAAATTAGAAATTTTTCTTGATTATGAATTCATTTTTAATTCATATTTGATCAAAACAATGTCCTGGATCATGTGAAACGAGTTTATTTCAGTTGTAATCAATTATTTTCACATTGTAACTATCTCTTCAACAGCCTTAATGGAGCTGTTTTTGATGTCGTATTTGTGCACCTTCGTGATTTTCAATATCGCATATAATGTTGCAATACAAATTTGATCATGATTATTACATTGATTTATGTTCACTGAACTGCCAGCAGGTCATTTGTTACATCGTGTGGTACGCCAGCATATTCTCTTTACAATACACTAGTGTAATCTTTTACATGACAATACTCTAAGTGGCAGAATCTGGGGCACCCAGCACTACGAGGATACTTGGTCGGCAGTCAACGTGTTAAATCAAATGAACAGCAACACGATGTGCTATTTAACCGAATGTTTTTGTTTAATCCAATTCATTTTAACTGGAATGGTTCACAAAAGCATAGCTTGAATGGTTCATCAAGATTAATTATTTTGGGTATTCATTTAAACGAAGGCTGCTGTTTTAATCCTCTCCTTTCTCAGATTGGTGCTTGCAAGGATTCAGTAACGGAAGGGGAGTCAAGAAGTCTGAATAAAATTTTTGATCTTCTTGCCGACAGATTAGAAGGATCGCCTGTTATAATTGGATGCATTCCATTGAAAGAAAATGTCTCCTTTGATGCTTTAAAAGGAAGAAATATTACATTAACCATGTTTAGGTTTCCTTTTCCTTTAAAGTTACACATTTAATTGCTACTGCCCCTCATATAGCTGCGATAAACATGGAGATATCGGAGATAAACCAGAGGGTGCACGATGAGATCAGTACCCGTGGGGGATTTGACTCTCCATTCTGTCCGAGTGAGAGAACTTGGCCTGTCCCTGCCACACAAGTGCCATCTGCATCTGATTTGCACAGGTGAATATTAAATCTCAGGAATTTTGAAAATACCAGTGTTTAAATTTTATCTGAATTTATTTTGATGTTAAATGCTGATTACTATAACAGGCTTGTTCCTTTGAGTTTTTTTTTTTCAATATTTTCTTTTTTTTTGTGGGCTGGTCCAATAAAAAGTGGCCACAAATGTAAAATTGTCATTCTGTGCACTGTTTTTTTATTACCGAGGGAAAGAGAAAGGTCCAGCCACAACAGTGCAACAAATGGGATTTTCCTAATGTTGTGGAAAATGATTGTGTCCAGTAGGATATTTAAAAAAAAAAAAAAAAAAAAAATAGATATACAGTAAATATTAATTCATTCAGGTTAATGTGTACTTCTGGCTTTGTTGCAGTCTGTGAAAGACACAGAACACAGCAGTGCTAAATGCCGTGCTAGTAGTTACACTGCTATCCACAGTGTGAGTCATGCTGAAGGCTTGAAAAATCAACCGAAAGGCTCCCTTGCATCACCCAACCTCCCCGTCTCCCTCTCCCTCTGGGAAATGGATCTATCCACAGATGTTTCTAACTCCAACTATCCCATGGTGGGTTATATCTGGGCTGGGTACTGTGGGTGTCTGTGTAGCAGCTGACGTTAAATTTAGCAGTGGGCAGTTCTTGTCTTTTGCAGACTGCAATTGAGATGGAAGTGAACTTTAATTTTAATATCTTCTTTTCCTGCTACAATTCAGAAATGTTAACTGTGTAATAGTTGACAAAACAGAGTGGTTGCATGGTAGCCCATTCTGTTGGTCAAGACCTTTGCAGCAAATGCTGGTTTGGCATGTGGGTGCATGGCTTCATGGCAGTTGAGGCAATCTATATTATGTATGTGTACATTTATTTATAAATTGATGTACGTGTTCTTGTATCCCGTAATCACTCGCATATAAGCCACACTATCCCCCCCCAGAAATATCTGATCAAAATTTGGGGTGCGTGGTATCCACGGGAACTAAAGTGAAAGCTCCACTTCTTCAGACTTCTCGCAATGACACAAGACCAATTGTCACTGGGTGCCGCCATGTTTAAAATGCAGTGCATTGTCGTCTTATGCAATATTGAGCATGTATTTTTTTGTTCTGAAAAAGAAGTATTTCGATAGATTAATTAAATTGTTTGTTTCAAATATATTTGTTTGCTTTTTGAAACCTTTTATCTAAACTTTTAGAAATGTACACTGCCATGGCAGCGTAATAAGTTTGGGGATTAGCATGTGCATTGCAGCATAATAAACTGCTTGAGAAGTACTGTAAGCTAATGACTTGCTAAAGACTTGAGAGTTACTAACGAGCTCTTACTGTGCTAGTCCGGTCGATGTCACTTATTACTCAGTAAGAGTTGTTGGGTATATTCAACATGCCACGTTGTTCATCATATTGTGTTTCATACAAGTTCGAAGTCATCCGTTATGCTGAATTAAACACCATCTAAAATGGCTCTTCTCACAGATTGATAAAACTGCTTTTGAATTAATGTATTTTTTGGCATATCAGCCGATCCCTTTTTCTTTTTTTCCCCCCGAAAGACCAGGCCTCGACTTGTACTCGGAAAATAAGAATCTATCGTTTTAAGACATTGACTCTTATCGTGCGTGTGCACATGTGCATGTGCATCTGAAAAGCATAGGGAAAAAACATTGGACAAGGCCTATCTCCACCAAATTTTGCATACATGTTGGTAGTACACAGGTTTAGGTGATGGGCACAACCCCCCTCCCCCTCCCCTGGCAGGGAAAGCCTAATAAGTAAGTGGGGATGGAGAACAAAGGACACAAAAGCATTTATTTACAAAGGTATGCACCCTGGCTTTCAGACAAACGTAATTCCACTGAACTTAAAAACTTCGATCAACATCATATCAGACAGCGCAACTTAAATCGATTATATTGTCCAATGTGTTAACGACGTTTTTATTGAAATAACGCAAATGGACTCATCGTAAATTGGTGAGTTGCTGTATTTTGCTTTTGACCAATGTATATTTATTGTCTCTTTCCATGATGATTTTTGGAGCAAAGGTGGTGGGATGGACAGTGGCAGACTAGGATGTTGATGGAGATTGAATGCAAAAAATAAGCTGTGATTGATGAATTAATTTATTATTCCCCAGGAGGCCTGATACGCAGAGAGCCACGAATACCTCGGCAACATGTAATAAGCCATCCACTTTCCTACCTATTGACAACCCTTCTTTCGCTGTGAATGGAATGGATGGCCACAGTGAAGAGTCCACAACATTACCTGCTGCTAGAACATCGATGGTGCTTTCGTCATCTCAGCTTTCAACACCGAGCAGCTCGACCTGTGATGCCAATGTGAGCACAGCTCTCTCATCGCTTGGTACCTTTCCTTATGAGATTTTGTTTGCATCGGCATTGCCTTGGACAGCTGCCAGCTTTATTGACAAGAAGACTGCGGAGAGTCAAGTTTTGTGGGAAAGTGGTCTGGAGCAGTGCAACCACACCTCAGACATTTCTCCATCTCCATTGGATGTGCTTGATGTTCTTATCCAACGTGGAGGGGATGTGCATGCAAAGGAGCTCAAGTGGTGAGTGTTTTGGTGAGTGTGTGTCTGCGTGTGCACTTGATTTGTTTGGCACGCTTGCATCATGAATTTGATTATGTAGCCTGCCGGCAACTACATGCTGAACCTAAACACTACAATAGAGTTGATTGCAAAATTTCTATCACTGGGCTGAATGTATAACTGAACTGAAAAATTCTTGACATGACAAAGTGGCACGAGGGATCCAAATTGTGATGGTAAGGCTTTTATAACTCCTGGAGGTTCCTATTTATTTATTTCTTTTGGCTCATGAATTTTGTGTTTTGGACATTATTTATTGCTATGCTTACTGCTCTGGTAAATTAACCTTGCAGTAGATATTACTTTGGCTTCTGTTCCCAAGAACTGGCTGCTTGTATGCCTCTGCCATTAGCTCGGCCACAAAATACTTGGCAGGCCAGTACATCGTATGATTAATGGTGGCCATTGGCAACTCCAGGGTGGGTCATTATGATGTTTGTTTCTTTCCCTTCACCGATAATTATAAGCTATGGAATTATTTACGTTCTCATGACTTTCTGAACAGTTATAACATTTCCCTTTTCAAAAGGCAGGTTTTCCATTTCCTCAGGTTTTTTATTTTTTATTTTTTAAATAGGTTTTTTTTTTCTTTCTTTTCACTTCCATATCTCTTCAGCTATGTTGTTTTTTTTTTATCTCCACCACCGAAGGTGGGTGGAAGTTATGTTTTCACCCCTGTTTCTCTTTGTTTGTTTGTTTGTTTGTGTGCAAGATATCTCAAAAAGTTGTGGACTGATCCAGATGAAATTTTGTGGACAGGTTGGGTGTGTGATGAGCATGAATTGATTAAATTTTGTTGAATATCCGATCCGGATACGAGAAGAGTTTTATTATTATTATTATTATTGTTATTAGATAAGTGATATTTGATCATTGAGATATGGGAAGCAAAACAGTATATGACATGAAACTTCAAAAATATTTGGCTGAATTATGACAGCTCGGTGGATGAGTTTGGTGGACGACGAGACCAAACCGATTCAACTTTGGTTCAGGTCGGATCCAGATCCCATCTTTCAGTGGAATACTGAACGTAAACTGTTCAGCCTGACGGAGGTTTGCGCTCTACCGAGTGCCATTCTAGTTTTATTTTTGTTTCATTCAAGGCTGGTCTCTGAGGAAGATACAGTCTGTGACTGAAGCTGTTTACATAAAAAAAAAAGTATCGCTCTTTTTTTTTTTATAGCATTGCATGTTATTTATTCGTCCCTTACCGGTTTCACCGGTGGGGCCTGTCGGTTTACTGTCTGTCCATCCCACCTATGTTTTTTTCCGACTTTTTCCTCATACCCTTTAACATATTCAACTGAAACTTGGTACATGGCTTTATTATAATAAGTTACAGAACAAGTTCAAATTTCAGGACGTTTCGTCAGTTTTTCAGTTATTCCCTTTTTAGACAAAATATCATATGATGTATGGGTCAGTGCTTAGCTGCCCTGACGCCACCCCACTGCTTTACACTCATTGGCTAGACAGCTGGCCTGACTCCACCCAAATAAAAGCATGCTTGCCATTGCATGAAGCAGCACAGATCGGCAGGCCTCAGGCTTTAAGTCTGGGTATGAGTCCATGGCCCAGTGCAATTGGAATGATTCCACGTATATAACCACGATCTATTATATAAGCCGTACACATGTTTTTGCTTTATGTATGTTCATCGGGTTATTTTTAATACGAAATGGGCAAAGTCTACAAATGAACGAAACACGTTGAGTTAAAGAGTTTCTTCTTCACTTTGGTTCCGTATCGGCTCGAGCGTGCGTTAAATGTAATCAAATTTTTATTTCCGGTTTGTTATCCCAGTTTTTGTTATTTTTGGCACCGAATGTGCCATTATACACCGCCTAAATAAACGAACATTCATTGGGACCCGAAGGGTACATTTATTGCAAAGTAATTTTTGCTCTTGTTTATTTTTGGTTTCCAACATTTGTCACCTGGACAGTTTCTAAATTCTTCTCTCTTCCCTATGTCTTCTCGTGCATTGTTTTTTTTTTTAATCAAGTTGGTGCTTGTCTCTCCCTGCTGCATAATTGAGTTTACCGGTTTTATCCACCGCTGTTGCTCTCCTTTCTTTTTCTCTCCTCTTTCCTTTCTTTGTCTCACTTTATCTGTCTCTCACTTTATTCTTTGTTTCACTCCCTCTCTTTTTTTCTTTTTTCTTTTTTTTTTCTTTGCTTGATTCCCGTTCCCTTTGCTTGATTCCCGTTCCCTTTATCCTTTGCCTCTTACACTAAAAAAACAATTGATACTGCACTCTAAAGTACACTCACTGTGCCTTCTTAGTGATTGGCTGTATCCCAAATGGTTGTGAAGATTCCATACAATATAATAGCTGAAGATTCCTGACATTGTGCTTGTGTGATGTCCTATTCATAGGTTGCCATTGCCCTGCCAGGCTGCTGATTGGACACACTTTGGAGGTGGGTTGGAATAGACTGCATTACATTGTAATGTGAAACCTTGAACTACATTTTATTGGTACTTCATGTTGTTCTAGTTGGCAAAGGAAAAGACTAATCAAATTAGGGACTCTATGGACAAATTATAAATGGTATTCAGAATTTAGAACTTGAGTTTTACAAGCAAATGCTACTTTTGGTGAGATTGCAGCTCAACGGAACTGAATTTATCACTTTCCTGACTGATCAAGAAAGGCAAGCAAACATACCCTTTGTCGGAGGTTTGGTTTTAGCTTTACCTGCATGATGACCACTGCTTCCATGTATAAAATAAAAAATGACCGTTTTTACAGCCATTTTTCCCTGCTGTGCAGGGGTTTGGCTTTTTCTTGAGGCAATGTTTTATGGCCGGATGCCCTTCCTGACGCCAACCCTGGTCGCCTCTTACGACACACAGGGATATGGTACACCTATTCTAACCGGGGCATACACCGGGACCAGTACACTGGCACTCATTTCGCCGACCTCGGAAGGATGACAGGCTGAGTCAACCCCCTGGTGTTAATTCAGCAGCCAACGGGGCTTGAACTCAGGACCCTTGGATCCCAAGCCGCCACCCTAACCACTAAGCCAACACCAGGCTTACTGCTTCCATGTGCGAGTCTGATATAAATCAATGGACAACCCTTCCCATTTGTATAGGAGGAGGCCGACCATAACAAGACGAGCAGGAAGCTTTTACAGCTAAACATAAAAAGCTGCCTCTTCTATTTTTTTCTTCAGTTTTCTCCAAGTTCTCAATGTCGTTTAGTCTTCCACGTACCATGAAGGATATTTGCGATTGTCCTACCAGACCCAAAGAGTTAACCATTGTACTTTGATGTGGTTACGATATAATGTAATGCAATGTTAAATCTTTATAGCCTGGTGTTGGCTTAGTGGTTAGGGTGGCGGCTTGGGATCCCAGTGTCCTGAGTTCAAGCCCCGTTGGCTGCTGAATTAACACCAGGGGGTTGACTCAGCCTGTCATCCTTCCGAGGTCGGCGAAATGAGTGCCAGTTGTACTGGTCCCGGTGTATGCCCCGGTTAGAATAGGTGTACCATATCCCTGTGTGTCGTAAGAGGCGACCAGGGTTGACGTCAGGAAGAGCATCTGGCCATAAAACATTGCCTCACAAAAAGCCAAACCCCTGCACAGCAGGGAAAAATGGCTGTAAAAACGGTCATATATATATATATATATATATATATATAATGTTAAATCTTTGTCCACTTGTTAGGTCATCTCTATAATCTCAGTAGAAATGACCTAATAAAGCCAGTCTCGAAGTCTGTCTGCCCATCCGTCCGTCCCTCCGTCCACAATCAAACCGAGTGGAGACAAATAACCAATAGTAAAATGGATAGAGGTCGATGAGACGTGCACAACGATATAACTTTCAAGGTCGAGGTCAAGGTCACGAGGCTGTCAAAGTTGTGAAAATCGTCGATTTCAAATCGTATCTCCTCCCTCATTTATCAAGAGAGATCAAATGTTATTAGTGATTCAGGTACTATGGACTATTATCAAGAACAACACGAGCCATTTTTTTTGAAATTTGCTCTCGTTCCAATTTTATAGCCCTTCAAACTTCACTCTGATTCTTACATGTCCGGTGCTAATTTGAAGTGGTCATCCGGAGGCCGGCGCCAATCTCTGAAGATGCTCCGGGTCCTGCGCAAATTTTTGCATATTTTTGCCCCATATGGGCCGTTCATAAAGTACGTACAAAAATGAGGGGTGGGTGGTTTAAAGCCCGCGTACGGGCTGTGTACAGGGGTGGGTGGGTGGTACGACGGCTGCATACATACTTTATAAAAGTGGTGTTGGACTACATGAAAGCATTTCAGAAGATGAAGGTGAGCCTCTCATCGCGAGGGGGAAAAATATCCCCGTTCACAGGAACATTTTCGACGTGATGTTGAATCCGTGGACGTCAATAATTTTCCATATTACTGTATTACCGTAGTTAATAATTACTGATGCATTTGAGATAAATCTACAGTTCGTTGTAATCTTTAAGTATTGTGATGTGATATGAGATGCATATGGGGTGGGTGGGTGGTCACTTGCCTGCATACAGAGGGGGGTCGGTGGTTTTGAAACCTGGAAGTAGAGCGTATGTACTTTATGAACTGCCCCTATTCAAATCTGGCACAGAGTTACTTTTTGAACTTTTTTGAGTTAGGCAAAAATATGAGTTCTGCCAAGTTGTAATTTGATTTTGCTTCTGTCGACCTCTGGCAGAGATGACCGGCACTCCCGCTTTGGGGTATTTTTTTAATTGTTACTCCTATTGGCATTTGATCTGGGATTTTATAGTGAACTACAAGACTGTTTTATTATCAGGTGTTGTCATCATCTCGCATCCATGTTTTTGTTTAGCCTCCTATTTTTTCAATCATACAACCCATCAAATCTACGCTGTATTCAGGGGTCATGGTGCCCACCTAAGGTGTATGGTTACATTGTTTATTATTATTTTGTAGAGGGCATTGCTTCGCCTTTAAAATGCCTGACAAGCTATCTCAATCCCGGGTGCAATGACTAGTTTGCATCCATCCATTGGAGAGTTTTGGATTTTACCCATCTCATCGACCATTGCACCTGTTCAACTATTTGTAGTGCGTAATTGAATTGTCAGACCTCAGACCTCGTCCCACCCGGCCAGCCTACACCAATTCTTCTCACATTGATTTGTGAATCGTGAAAAATTAACAGTTCATAAATAATGATGTGTAATATTTCTCAGACTATTTATACCAGGTAACCTGAAGATGAAAAACATTTGTAACAAACACAATCAGCCACATGCTCAAAAATTATGATGAGGACTGCCTGTCTAACTTCCCAGTGAATGATTTATTACTCTTGGGCTGCATTCTCAGAATACCAATAAAAAGGGTGACAATGTTAATTTTGGTCTTGGTCAACATAATAGATTGTATTTTTATTATCCTCGTCGAAGGACAGGATGTTGCATTTGGAGAGGATGTCTGTCTTTGTTTTGTTTATCCACACAGAACTTTAGTGTTTTTCTCCGCAACCGCTTGTGGGATCGAGACAAAATTTTCACCATAGGAGCTCAAGTAGAATGTTTTATTGATAATTATGACGTCATCGTTCACGTGGTGTGGCAGCCATGTTGGATAAATGGAAAAACTTTGAACCTCTGTATCTCTGAAACCACATCAAGGAAATAATTGAAACTTGGCACATGGCAAGTACTCCTTTTGGGGAATATGTGTGGTTATTTTATTTTTAATTTATTAATTTAAAAAAAAAAATGACTTCACAGGTGCATTTGTTATGACGTCATAATTGCATATGTAGAACGCTACATCTGATCAGTATGAAAAAGTTTGAGGGTCATCTGGGGATAAAATGGTCCACAAAAAAAATTTGATGTCATTGCTCACGTGACTCAACAGCCATATTGTTTAAAAAAAAAAAAAAACCTTCAAAAATCTTCTTCTCTGAAATGGCTGAACAGATAAGAGGCAAAACTTTACGTGTATGACTGCCTATCCATGACAAACAAAAGGTTCACTCATATTATGTCATAGGTCACATGGTTTATGGTGTTGGCTTAATGGTTGGGGATTGTGGGGGGGGGGGGTGGTGGGCTTGGGATCCTATGATCCTGAGTTCAAACCCCACTCAGCTGTTGAATTAATACCAGGTGTGGTGAACTCTGCCTGTCATCCTTCTGAGGTCGGCAAAATGAGTGCCAGCATGCTGGTATACTGTGTCGGAGTGGCGACCCGTCCAGGATTGTAAATAGCCAAGGAGACTGCTGAGGCAGCACCAATGCTCTGCACAGAGTATGGTCCCAATGGCTGGATGGATGGTCACATGGTTTGGCAGCCATATTGGATTTACCCATCAACCTATTAAAATCTTCACCAGAACAGCGAGATAGATCAAGGGGGAACTTCACACAAATATTCCCCAAGTCATGGGGATACCAGGGTATTCATGAATAATTGAGGTCACATGGTATGGCAGCCATATTGGATTGAGCGAAAATCTTAAAAAAAAAACCTTCTCTTGAACTGCTTCATCAATCAATGTGAAACTTCACAATTATGATCCAGTAGTGATGGGGAATATATGTTTGAAATTTCAACCTGATCGGACGAATGGCCTAGCAGCCAGAATTATTTAATTTCTTGAATCTGGGTAACACACCAAGAAAGTCACAGAAAACAAGACCTGGTGAGGGTCTGCAATCTCTGATTGCTCTTTTTCTTGTTACTTATTGAGCTAAAAAAAAAAGAGGTTTATTTCTGTCTGAATGAGTTGTCCCACTGTGTGTCATCTAACCTTGTGACGTTTTGGTGGTGTGACAAATTAATGTAATCTAGCAGTTCTCATAATGTGAGCATGTGGGACGATACCATTATGCTTCTTTAAAGTCTTCAGAGTGTGGTGGTGGTGGTGGTGGTTGGGTCCAAAAATATCCTTAGTCACTGATAGTGACTGTGACTTGACATTAAAAGGTACTACTACGTCTGATAGCCGATGCTGACATTTGTTCGGTTTATTTAACTTTTGTATTGTTTCATTGAACATTGGGTCAGCTAAGTTTGTTGGGGTTTTCAGTAGCCCGATACATAAATTGCCTTTCTCGGAAGTCAGACAAGGCCAACTGTTAACATTGAGGCCTGCAGAACCACCACCATTTATTTTTTTGTAAAATTTTGTTTGGAACTAGGTGTGCATTATTGGAATACATAAACCAGGAATTTGAACTGTAATACATCGAACCGGTAATGAGTAGTTTGCGTGATAGCATGGTGCAGATGTAATTCATTTTCCGTTGAGTTGCCTTGTTTGGGTTCTATTCCCACCCCAACAATAAACTGTTCATCACAAATTGCATTGTCCTCTCAGACGGACGTTAAGCTGCATGTTCTGTCTGTGAGCAATAGTTTTGTGTAGATGTCAGATGCCATTTTGTCTTCCGCGAAGAGTAGGAGAATTATCTCTGGCATCCTGAAAAGATTAGAAATTTCTGCCCAAATCAGGCCTGGCCAGCTTGTTCGTGAAAGACTTGGGCCAAAAGCATTTCCAACCAACCCCACAATGTGGGAATAAATGTTTCACAACATGCTTTTGTTTTGCCACATTTGTCACTTTTAGAGCAATATTTCTTTATTCTGTCAAAGGGTCGAGTTATGCTTTGTGTGTCTGTTGGGTGCATGAAAGATTAATTGATCTCAAATTAATTGAACACAGGTGAAGCACCAGCTGAGGAGATGCAGGTGATGCGTGCTCGGCTGAAACTGCTGCACGCTCAACTGCTGTACGAACGGCACAAACGTGAACAGCACGCACTGCGTAACCGTCGTTTGCTGCGCCGCGTCATCAAGGCCACTGCTTTGCAAGAATACAATACGGCAATGGTGAGGCTTTCTGTGGGAGAAGTCAATGGTTTGTGGTTCTTGGCATTTAATTTACTAGTGCGGGCCCGTAGGTGCGGACCCGTAGGTGCATAAACGACGACTGGATTGGGGCATTTTTTCACCCCCCTCACCCCCACCTCTCTCGCCCCCTCCTCTCTCGCCCCCTCCTCTCTCGCCCCCTCCTCTCTCCCCCTCTCGTGCCAGTACCCTCTCTCGTAGGTGAGGCGTGCCAGTATGTGCAGCTTCGTTCCTTCGCTCTCGTAAACGACGACTGGATTGGGGCATTTTTGCAATTAGATCGGACCAACCTTATCATAAATGGCCATAACTTGGGAAACACCTGGGAAACGTACTCAGGTGCCCAGCGTCAATTGTGACGTCATATCAAACGAAGAAGAAGAAGAAGAATTGACGCCCCTCTCTCTCGCCCCCACTCTCAACCTCCCCACTCTCACCCCCTCTCTTGCCCCTCCTCTCCCCCCTCTCTTGAATTGTGACGCCCCCTCTCTCGCCCCCTCTCTCGCCCCCCTCTCTCGCCCCCTCTCTCGCCCCTCTCTCGCCCCCTCTCTCGCCCCTCTCTCGCCCCCTCTCTCGCCCCCTCTCTCGCCCCTCTCTCGCCCCCTCTCTCGCCCCCTCTCTCGCCCCTCTCTCGCCCCCCTCTCTCGCCCCCCTCTCTCGCCCCCCTCTCTCGCCCCCTCTCTCGCCCCCTCTCTCGCCCCCTCTCTCGCCCCCCTCTCTCGCCCCCATCTCTCGCCCCCATCTCTCGCCCCCATCTCTCGCCCCCATCTCTCGCCCCCATCTCTCGCCCCATCTCTCGCCCCCATCTCTCGCCCCCATCTCTCGCCCCCCCTCTCTCGCCCCCCTCCTCTCTCGCCCCTAATATCAAACCTTGAAAAGGCACATCCGCGGGTCCCCAGCAATATTCCTGGCAAGTTTCAATCAGATCAGACCGTCAATCGTGCAAAAAATAAATAAATAAATACACATTAATTGTGACATCATTCGTGATGTCATAGCACCGTGTCTTGTCATTGGTTGACAGATAAATGGCCGTAACTTGGGAACCGCTTATCCGATTAATATCAAACCTTGAAAAGTCACATCCGCGGGTCCCCAGCAATATTCCTGGCAAGTTTCAATCAGATCGGACCGTCAATCGTGCAAAAAAAATAAAAATAAATAAACATTAATTGTGATGTCATTCGTGATGTCATAGCACCGTGTCTTGTCATTGGTCGACAGATAAATGGCCATAACTTGGGAACCGCTCGTCCGATTGATATCAAACCTCGAAAAGGCACATCCGCGGGGCCCCGACAATATTCCTGGCAAGTTTCAATCCGATCGGCCTGGCGGTCGTCGAGAAACTGCGGTCGCAGACTGACATAGACTGACACACACACAGATTGCTGGAATTATAGATAGATAAAAAGATGAGAGAAAAGTGTTCTTGGGGAACTAAGAACACAATTTTTTTTTCATGATGTCTGTTGAAAACCATGGCCAGGTGTGGCCGCTTCCTGGCTTGTTCTGCATAGTTTATGCCTGGTGTTGGCTTAATAGTTAGGGTGGTGGGCTTTGGATCCTAGGGTCCTGAGTTCAAATCCTGATCGGCTGTTGAATTAATACCAGGTGGGGTTAACTCTGCCTGTCATCCTTCCGAGGTTGGCAAAATGAGAGCCAGCATGCTGGTATACTGTGTCGGAGTGGCGACCCGTCCAGGATTGTGCCCAATAGCCAAGGAGACTGCTTAAGTAGCACCAACGCTCTGCACAGAGAATGGTCCCAATCTCCATCTCCATCTCTGCACTAGCATAACCCGCGCTCTGCGCGACATGTTGGGGTGGGTGTGTTTGAGAACGGAACTGATGCAGAGTATCAGTAGTAATTTTACTTTAATGCAGTAAGTGGAATACGATTCCACTTTTTCAAAACCATTTTATTTACTTTTTTTTGTACCATGCACCTCATATGGTCTTTGAGATAATGTAAGCCGAATATCACGTTACTCGAGCGCAGAACAAAGTCGAAGATAGCGCGACACGAAACCACAAACTCGGAAATAATATATACGATAGTTTTGAGAAGTTGCAATCTGGAAGTCCGAGCTAGTTGTTAAAACTCATCAAGTCAGGAAACCATCACTTCCTTGCTTTCTATCTGTTGCAGTTGCCCCTGACTTGAGACAGGTGGTGGTGGGTTTAAAGTAAGCCTGCACATATCCATGCATTTTGCTGAACGTGCACACGGTCTGTTCGTTGATCGTGTACATGTGTAAATGTTAAAAGCTATCGCGTCAATAAGCCTTAACTGGAACGTGCACTTTTCTTGACTTGACAGTAACAGTGTAGTTTATTTTGACAGTAATATTTAATAAAAGAAAAAAAAAAAAAATATATATATATATATATATATATATATATATATATTATTCCCTCAATCACCTAAGATGGATGGAGGTTATGTTTTTACCCTTGTTTGTCTTTCTGTTGGTCTGTGAGCATGAAATCTCAAAATGTTGTGGAGGGGTTCGGCCAAAACTTGGTGGATGAGTTGCGTAGGTGATGAGAACAAGCTGATTACGTTTTGTATCCTACTGATAGACAGGATCTGCATCCGGACCTTACCCCCACCAGGCTAAACAGTTTAGATTTTGGTTATGTGCTCTACCAACTGCCATTCTAGTTTCACAGTTGTTTCTCTCTGTTGTAAATAGTCTAATTTTACTCTTGGAATCCTAAAAGATTGCCACCATTACCTTCCCCAGCTGAGGCTCTGATTTGGAATTTTGTTTTGGGAAAATCATCCACAGTGTTTGCACAGACCCCGAACACTTCCAATTGTTATTATTTTAGATTTCCTGTGTGCTCATACCCTCAATAATACACCCCTTTTGTCCGTCTTACCTGCCAAAACTCCTGAATATGTCACACTATTCCAGTTTTCCTGACATTGCAATGTATCGTCAGACAGATTTGAGAAATCCTGCAAAACCTGAAACATTTAGTGTAACTAGAACCGATGATTTGGCTCTCAATCATCATTATCACGCACATGCTCGTTCACAACTAATGTTGCTTCATCTCAATGTCTATCTTAGGGTCTTGAGTTGAAGCCCCAGTTTTTTTTTTTAAACGTTAAATTAACACCAGCTGGGTTGACTCACCATTTGGGATATATATATATATATATATATATATATATATATATATATATATATATATATATATATATATATATATATATATATATACAGTCATGCGCCGCATAACGACGTTTCGGGCAACGACGGATCGCATATACGACGGTGGTCCCATAATCACATTTACGACGGTGATCGCATATACGACGGATCTGCCAGCTCCATTATAATGGAAATCGGCTTTCAAACTGAACCAATGTTTCCACGTTTACCTTCCAGCAAGTAAATTACCTTTGAATTGAAGAAATCCGCGAATAAATCGTTGTTGTTACAGTCAAAATTAAAACACAAGTTTATTTTTTTTTATTTTTTTTTGGTGAAGCTTTTTATGTTGCTAAAACAATCGCACTGTTCCGAAAATGTATATCACAATTGACAGGAGCTTGTTTCTTCATTTATAAATTATAACATCGATGCAATGATTACGTATTTATAAAATCCAAACGCTATTTATTCACCTTTCTATAATTGATGCGAGAGGAGATTGTAAGCTGCTGCTATCAACACCGATGGCCATCATGAATAGCACAAAGGTAAAACTAACGTGTCTTCCGTCTCTCTTGGATGTGTGTTACAATTGCCGACAGTATTCAGTACAGTAACATGCTGTACAGGTTTGTATCCGAGGAGCAATAGGCTACACTATATAGCCTATGTGTCGAGGTTTGTGTAAATACGATGTTCGAAAACTAAAACGAAAAAAAAAACTGATGTTCGAAACAATGACGATGTCGGTTAACGACGCATTTCTCAGAACGTAACCCCATCGTTAAGTGGCGCATGACTGTTCACATGTACATTCATACATACATACATACATACATATTAATCGGGTACCACGAGCGGTTGAGTGGCAGTTTTTTTTTTTCTGGCATTACTCTGCGTACCGGTAGCTTTCCTTCCGCTGATCGGCAGTTAAGAATCTATAATCTGAAGGCCAATTATTTGGTTTTATCTGGGGTAAATTTTTTTTCTTTTATTCAAACATTGCTCTTGACATTCCTCTGGATGAAAGAGGAGGCCATGCAAAGTTTAGTCACACTGGTTCCTGAAGGATTCAAATGCATAAATAAACTAACAAACTTTCTTTATATATTAGATAGCAGAGATATAAAATGATGTACAGTGGAAAATCGATATAACGCTAAGCGTTATAGCACTTGTACTGATATAACGCTCATACACCTTGGACCCCAAAAAATACAACTATTTCATGTTTAAAGGCAAAAAAGTGAGAAAATAGAGACAGTTAGTCCAAAATAGCGCTAAGTGGCAAAAAATTCAAGCTGTCATCGCCCTGTGTTGAGTTGACATGTGGTGTGAAAATACTCACGAGCTGTCATCTTCTCGCACCTTTCCCGTATAAATGGCGAAGCTGAGATGAACAAAATCAATTCAATTCAAATCATCATAGCATCCGTATCTCCTGTAACTCACGTTCATGTTCCCTTCTAACACCATACAACACTACAAAACGTAAGTACAGTACTGTACTGTACAAGATTGACTAATGTTCGCGTGCTCTACCGCCCACATCCTTTCGGAAGAGTTGTCAACAACTTAAATCTAAGCTCCCGTTACATCTCCTGTACCAGTTATTCAACATCTTCATCACCTACCAGCCGAGAAATCTTCAAATTTGTTAGTTTTGTTTGCTCTGTTCAGTTAAGCGCCGCCATGCCGAAGCGGAAGTGTTATTCCATGCAGGAGAAGCCACACATAATTAAACGGATACGGAATGGTGAAACTCAAGCGACCATCAGCAAGGATACAGGCATTGCCGGTTCAACTCTAAGAGGATGGTTGAAGGATGAAGAGAACATAAAGAGCTTCTTCATCACTGTCAACTCCAATGAAGGGATGAAGAGGAAGAAGGTCAAGCTTGGGAGGGATCAGGAGTTGGACCAGGAACTATTCAATTGGTTCTGCAAGTCTAGAGAGCTTGACATACCCATCTCAGGCACCATCCTCCTTCATCAGGCCAAGAAGATCAACAAGGATCGTCACAAGGAAGAGAGAGGTGAAGATGCTGACTACAGCTTAACCAGGGGGTGGCTGCAACGTTGGCAAGATCGACATGGGGTCCACATGAACCAACAACATGGAGAGGCCAAGTCTGCAGACCTTGAATCTGCCAAGAACTACTTCTCTGTCTTCAATGAACTAATTGAAGACAACAACTTCACAGAAGACCAGGTTTTCAATGCAGATGAAACTGGTCTGTACTACAAGACCCCTCCAGACAGAACTATGGACCTGGATGACAACCCATTAAGAAAGACTGGACACAAGAAGCCAAAGGACGAAGTCAGCCTCCTTCTCTGTGCCAACAGGTCAGGGTCTCTGAAGATTACCCTGTTGGTCATAGGGAAGTCACTAAACCCCAGGTGTCTACACCATGTCAACAGATCCCTCCTTCCCTGCATTTACACAAACACCAGGAAGGCTTGGATGACAGGAGCCTGTTTCAAGGACTGGTTCTTCAGAGGTTCTGCCCTGCTGTGCGGAAGCACCTGAGAAAGCTTGGGCAAGAAGAGAAAGCTATCCTCCTCATTGACAACGCCCCATCTCATCCATCAGGACACATCTTAAAGTCCAAGGATGGGAAGATCTTCGCTTCCTTTATGCCCAAGAACACCACCAGCAAGATCCAGCCTTTGGACTAGGGGGTCATCAACTTTCAAGCTATTCTACAAAGATCAATTATGCGAAGCTATGGCCAGGGAGCAGAAAGAGATGACCGTCTTCCTCAAGGCCATGGACGTTAAGAAGACGATGGAGTTTGCAGGGCCAGCCTGGGAGAAGGTCACTAAGGACACCATCATTAACTGCTGGAGGAAAGGCCGAGGTCCTCCCAAGTCTGATAATGAAGAAGACTTCAATGGGTTCTCCAAGGAGAAGGTGGGCAGGTCTGTCATCACGGCCCTCAACCTCGCCCCTGGCACATCAGCTCTTGATGCTCTCCAGGCCTGGGTTGATCAAGAAGAAAGAGACCTGGCTGAAGAACTGCTCAGAGAAGAACAGCTGTCAACTGGAGAGGAAGAGGAACCCCTAGAGGAGTCGGAAGAAGAAGAAGAGGCACCAGTTGAACCTCTCCCCCAGCCTCTCCACTCCAAAGCTGAACAGTCTTTCCTTTATGGTCTTCGTTGGTTGGAGTCCTTGGATGAGCAAGAATGCCCCAATCTTCGTTTGAAGATACACCAGGTTAAAATCCTTCTGGATGACACCGGAAGACTCTCAAGAGCATCCATGAAACCAACCAAGATCACCGATTTCTTCAAGAAATAAATTCCAAATTCTTCAAGATATAAATTCCGTATCCGTTTTGTGATTAAGGAAGCGTAAAATATTTTACCGATTTATGTGATAATGTACATTTTGTATTTTTTATTTTGTTAGTAATGTTCGATTGTACATAAAAAAATTCTATATGCATTCAATTCCTGTGTTTATTTCTTGTTTTAAAAAAAGAAAAGATAAATTGACCGCTTCGTCATCAACCCCAACAATCAAAGATGGCGGACGTACATGTCCACATGTTTTGGCTCTGGTTTGTATGTAATATAAAATACTTTTCACCATCAGTATAGCGCTGTATCATTTATAACGCCCTAGTTGCTTTGGACCCCACCCGTGAGCGTTATATCGATTTTCCACTGAATTTGATATAAAAAGTTTCACACACAGTCTGTTCCTCCACATCTGCTAACATTTTGTTTATTCTCTCAGCTATTTTGTTTATTCTCTCAAAAAGTATTGTTGAGTAAGTGGTGTCACTTTAGGTTGACAAGGTTTCAGGTTCCACCCCAATCACGTCAAAATTGAGAATGAAATGACATAAAATGTATTTTCCAATCGAAAGAAAGGTGCCCCCCACCCCTCCCAACATGTAACCAAATGTGGTCAACAGATGCTCAGATTGCACTTGAGAGCAACTAAAATCCCAAAGCTTCCAGGCCCCTTGAGTAGGCCCTGGACCCCACACCTTGATGGCTTCATGCTCATAGCATTTCCCTTCATTTCTGGATCTCCCCCCACCCCTTCAAAAATAACCTGGATCCACCCCAAGAGTATATGATACGTATATACACTTGCTCATATATATATATATATATATATATATATATATATATATATATATATATATATATATATATATATATATATATATATATATATATATATATATATATATATATATATATGGATACAAACAAACACGACATAATAGTGACCGAAGCTTTTCATGCTGCACTCATCAGGGTAAAAATCACAGCAAGTGAAGAAGGAAGTGAAGGCGTGTGCTTCATACGCAGGTCTCAATAAGGTAGATGCTGATTGGTTCAACCGTAATGACGTCACGGTTAATCCGAACGCCCATTGGTCGGCTCGTCATCTTCACCACGAGCTCCCATTGGCTGGAGCAGAGATCATCGCTGATTGACGTTTGCAGCCACATCCTGGAGAGAGGGGGGATGGGTTTCCCCTAAGGTCCATTCCCCATTTGTTACCATACTTCCTTTGATCTTTCCATGCTGAAAGAGACACAGAGATCGTACAAATTCCTTTTGATGACGTAATATTGGGTTGGTGGTAAGGCTGAAGGTTGCCTCCAACATACATAAATGAAACGAGCTCTGACCTCGGCTCAATATCCTGAACATATTTGCATTTTACTGGTCTGATAGGGTTGGCAACCAGGTGCTGTGCAATGGCAGATGAAGCAGGTACTGTGGCTGGTGGTTGCTGGATATTTCTCCTTGCTCGCACTGGTTGTGTTCTAATCTTCACAATCTTTCTTCGAATCGCCAAGGGGACGTGTTGTTTGATCCGATCAGCCAATCTTAGTGTTGTGCGGCCCACGTACCGAGCTTCACATCGGCACTTAAACTCATAAATTACATTGCTGGTTTGTGAGGTGGGTAGCACATCCTTGTTGACTGACTTCAGCAAACGGCGAGAGGTAAAGATTACTCGGGGTTGCACAGTCAGAAACGTATTGGACACAATATGTTTGATTTGTACTTCAAACCTTCGTGATGATTGCCCTTTTCAGGGCATCCTGATATAGACTGGACGTTTGTCCGGACTAATCTTCCGATCTTTTGTCGTGCTTAGAAACTTGTGTATGTATCTCTTAACGATATGCTCAGGATAACCATTCTCACAGAGTATATTCATGATTTTGTCAATTTCAGCAGGAAGATTACAAGGTGAACAAATCATCTGTGCTCTGTGAACCAGGATATTGATCAAGGAAATTTTATTTCTCATGGAGCTGTAGGAGTCCCAGCGAGTATACTGCCCTGTGAAAGTCTGCTTCTGGTGGATGGATGTTGTGAAACCAAGGTTGGATCTATCAACCAACACGTCCAAAAACGGTAACATGTTTGACAATTCCAGCTCCGTGGTAAACTTCAGCGCTGGATGGAGAGTGTTGAGCCATGTCTGGAAATTGTCACATGCCGTCCGAGACTCAAACAAAGCAAAAATGTCATCAACATACCGAAAGTATATGATGGGGGAATCGACCCCTTGCCGACCAGTCAGTTTCTGCATTTCATGATAGCCTAGAGATATTTGCAAGAGCTGGGCCTAATGGCGAACCCATGGCCACACCGTCCGTTTGAACCATAGGCTCCTATAGAGAAGGACTGGAACCTATAGAGAAGAAGAGAAGGACATAGTTGTAATAGGCATAGTGTTGTGACGTGCATATAATGTTTATGTAATACGATATATGACAATAAATATCAAAGTTTGACAGCTCTACACACTTGCATCTTATAACAATCAGCCATCTCTCACCGTTTATGAGTTCGACACAAAACGGGCAAAAAATACCAAAATTCAGTAATTTGACCTTGAAATATGACCTTTTGACCTTGAAGATGACCTCAGGTGGTGTTGAAAATGGCACAATTGAACTCGCCGTCCTCAAAAACGCCTATATGGATCCCGAGATCGTGTCTCTAGCCCTTCTTGAAGTCATTTTAGCCCCGGACTCAAGTTAATCCTTCAGACTCAAGTTACAAACCCCGAGATCGTGAGGTTCCAGTCCTTCTCTATAGGAGTCTATGGTTTGAACATACATCATATTGTTCAAACTGAATTCCACCTCCCTTGTTGCTGTGTTCATTAATTCCACGAAGACGTGTTCCAAGATCATCGGTTGTTCCAGATCGGTGTGATACAGCAAATGTGCGCATATCTCAATCGTCTTTGTCAACAAGCTTTTAATATCAAAGGATGCCATGATGTTGTCCTCACTTGTTGGTGTCTAAGCTCTAATTGATTCTCCAAATGTGAAGGAATCCTTAACCACGAAATGAGAAAGTGAATCCAATATTGGTTGCAGTACCTCTCCCAACCACTTGGCAAGTTCATATTGTGCCGATCGCAACATGGACAGTATCGGTCTTGGAGGGATATTCTCCTTGTGAATCTTCGGCAGGCTGTACATTCTTGGACATTGGGCTCCAACAGGTTTAATTCTGTCGTACACCTCCTTTGATAGTTCCGTACACCTTTGATAGTTCTCCACGTTTGAGAAGCTGTAAGAGTCGTTTGATGATCTGACTTTCCACCTGAGGCGTGCGATCATGTTCCGTTACACTGCCCAGATATTTAAATTTGGTTTTGTCTTTCAGGATGTCCATCATCTTGTCAATGTGATCAGTCTTATTCATGATTACCACTCCGGTGCCTTTATCCGGTTTGCAGATGTGAATGGCAGCATTCCTCCTCAATCCTTGTATTGCCAAGAGAACATCCCGTTGCATGTGAAAATCCGCTACGTCATTCGGGATTCCACAGTACACATGCGTGAGCTCCGATAGTCGAGCCCTCAGCGCCTGGTCTGCTGCTTCGTTTGGCACAGCCTGATGTGTTGATAGTTGAGCATACAGGAGTTCAAACTCGGATTCGGTTCCCTGATCAGACTCATCCCAGCATGTACTCAATAAATTGGATTATAAGCTGTCTGACACGGAAAGGTTCGCGTTGGTGCACGGTTTTAACTTCGGCATTCCCAACCAGAATATCAAGAGGGAAGACATTTTTGCCGAGTTTGAACTCCTGTATGCTCAACTATACACGACAAAAGATCAGAATATTTGTCCGGACAAATGTCCAGTCTATATCAGGATACCTCTACACTCAGTGAGGTATGTGGGCCGCACAACACTAAGATTGGCTGATTGGATCAAACAACACGTCCCCTTGGCGATTTTGAAGAAAGAATGTGAAGGTTAGAACACAACCAGTGTGAGCATGTAGAAATATCCAGCAACCACCGGCCACTGCACCTGCTTCATCTGCCATTGCACAGCACCTGGTTGCTAACCCTATCTGTGCAGACCGGTACAATGCAGATATGTTCAGGATATTGAGTCGAGGTCGGAGCTCGTTTCATTTACGTATGTTGGAAGCAACCTTCATCCTTACCACAGACCCAATATTATGTCATCAATAGGAATTTGTACGATCTCTGTGTCTCTTTCAGCATGGAAAGATCAAGGGAAGTACGGTAACAAATGGTGAACGGACCTTTGGGGAAACCCATCCCCCATCTCTCCAGGATGTGGTTGCAAACATCAATCATTGACGAACTCTGCTCCAGCCAATGGGAGCTTGAGGTTAAGATGATCAGCTGACCAATGGGCGTTCGGATTAACCGTGACGTCATTACGGTTGAACCAATCAGCGTCTACCTTATTGATACCTGCGTATGAAGCACACGTCTTCACTCCCTTCTTCACTTGCTGCGATTTTTTACTCTGAAGAGTGCAGCATGAAAAGCTTCGGTCACTATTATGTCGTGTTCGTATCCATATTAAAGTTTTGTTGTACCAAACATATATATATATATATATATATATATATATATATATATATATATATATATATATATATATATATATATATATACACTCACACACATACATACATACAGCTTCATCGGGTGCCATGAGTGGCAGTTATTTTTTTTCTGGCATTACTTTGTGGACCGGTAGCTTTCCTTCCGCTGATCAGCAGTTAAGAATACGTAGTCTAAAGGGTACGGTCCAATAGTAGTTGGGGTTTAAAGGGTCTAATCTCTCAAGCATGTAAAAAGTGTCTAAAGCTCTAAATGGTCAAGGGTCCAGCTGTCTTATCTGTCTGAAGGGTGTAAGGTGTCTAATAGACCATGGGCCATACCCAATATTTCTGCTTAGTTTTTGATTTCCGTAGTCTCCTCTTGGGGGCTACCTGAAACCTTCTGATATATATTCCTCATATATATCTAAACCCAAAATCAATTGTTCCCAATATCAAAAAGTGAGTGTTACTAAGAATTTAACCAAAACAAAGAAATACATAAAAAATGGTTGCTATGGTAGTTTTACCCTAGCAACGGAGACATATAGGCATTTTCTGTGGGTTTAAGAGCACTGAAATATATCAAATGGACAGCAGAAATACTTTGAGGACTCCTTGCATGAAAACACATCCACAACATTGTTAAATGCTGAGAAGATTGTGTTTTTAGTATCTTTTGACATAATGAAATACAGGAAGTATAAATGGTCAAATAAGCACAGTTTTGAGCAGGTAGTAAAAAATCGGAATACCTCTGCCATCATCTTTTCATAAGAAAGTTAAAAATGCAAACTTCACATTGCCATGTACTTTCATTTCTAAAGAAAAAAAAATGCCCCTCGTTTATTTTACATCTCTGACTGTTCACTGTGCCAATATTTGCTTGAAACAACTTCTATCCCACCTACCATACTTATTATTTGCTTATCCTCCTATTTCATTACGAAATGTTTCCCACTTTTCATTCTCAGAAAACCTCATACACAGGCACTTTCTTTTCCCCTCCATTCCCTCTCACTCCCCTCCCCTTTCATTCTTTCTCCTTTGTCTCTTCTTAATATCACTCTCTTCTCACATCTTGTATGTATTCATACAAAATAACAATAGTACAATTAATTACATTTTGTGTCTTCACTGGTAGCTTTATTACAACCTGAAGCATGAACTAACCAATTTATAATGTTATTCAATTAAGGATGCACACTTTTACAATGTATTATATAGTGCATCACAATACATATATTATTTCAAAACCTCCAATATTTGTACAATATTGCATTATGTATAATTTCTCAGAACATTTATAAGCATTATTGAGGTTGTAACTGGTCATTTACACAATGAATCTGTTTTTATCAATTCTATGAGGTCCTGATGTGATTATGTTAGTCATTAATGATCTTCAAGTTAATGGTTTTGATTAATACTTAAAAGCTGAATATATATGCTTAAATTAAAGCTAATATCAATTAGAAAACACAAATATGAATGATTTTCATGTCAAGTAAAATGTGTGTTTATTTTCAGCAAATTCCTAGATCTGAAATATTATAGTCGTAAATATATATGTACCTGCAACAACAAATGTGCAAATTTCTTCAAAAATCAAAGAGGATGCTGGGGTAAATTTGCCTCTTTTTCATACAAACATGTTCATGAGCATTAAATTTAAGATACATATCTAAAAGGTATTGTGTCCACAAACCATAAACTAAATCATATTTTTTTTACACATTGGTAGGGCAACATGTGAAATGAGATCATAAAAGTCTGTAGTTTAAAATATGACTTCCATGTATTTTGAATAACTTGCAAATATATCAAAAATCATGCATCTATTGTACACATCAGTTCTTTGTTGAATAACAAGTGCACAAGTTCATTCTTAACACATTCCAATATGTTCATCAGTCTTCTAATCTGTCACACACTTTTATCACAAGGCTTTCATGGCCTATCCTATCATCTTTTCTGCTCAACGTAATTCAAGTAAACCTGACGAATAAAATCAATAATTTGGTTTCTATGATCATTAACATAGTGCAGGTAACTTGCATATTTGTCCAACAAAAAAAAATGCATACTAAGTTGGTCACAAAACAAAGTGTTACACATCACATATGGTTAGGGATATCTCTTTTTAAGGTTACAGATTTCTGATGACATGCAATAGCACTCGGCTTCCCCAGAGACAAACTGTATCCCTCCATTACCATCCTTACATTAATGAATGTAATCGATTATAATAAAAGTAACCATGAACCCATTTGGAATTCAAATGCATGAAATTATAGCAAAAACCATATGAATTTAGGTGTGTTTCAGTGAAATAGAATATATTTATTTAAATCTAAGAATTTCAATGAAATGTATCAAAATTAGTCTCTCCCAAAGATAATGACATAGTCTGTGTATCCTGCTGTTATCATGAATGTTTATCTATAATGATTAAAGTAATAATTGACAAATTTGATATTGAAATGCATGGAATTGAAGATGAAGCCATATGAACAAAGCACAACTGGAGATGTTCACTTGTACACTCTATAACCAGACTAACTGCAATGTGAATTATGTTAGGTGTAAGATATTCAAGTCTGGTAAATGTTTACAAAAAAAAAAAAAGTTGGTCACAGAACAAAGTGTTGCACATCATATACAGTTAAGAATATCACTTTCCAAGGTTACATAAATATTAATCAAATTACAAAACTACAAAATCAAAAGATGAATAATCACCGAGAAAAAAGATAATGAACAATTCATGTTTTTTTTGTGGAATATGCATAAAATGTATAAGCTTGGATATTTCATCGAAAATGCAAACACATCATGTGTACATTCATAGATATTTGCTGAATTACAATCCTTAAAGGCAATGTCGTGTCTCCACTTGAAAAAATGAGCTGCATGGCCACTTATTATGCATTAAGTACTTAAAAATGAAAAACAAGTGACCAGAATTACCATACCCAGCTCCCCCCCCCCCACTCCCAAGACTGCAGTGTTAGATTTAAGCATCTACTGCAGGGGTCGGGAACGTTTTTGACTCAGAGAGCCATTAAAGCAAAATATTTGGAAATCTATTTCAGTGAGAGCCATATAATATATTTTAAGACTGAATTCAACTAAATGTGAGTATAATAAGCCTCTGAATTTATTCTTTTAAATAATGTTGTTATAATACTCACCATTAATGGGACTTCTGGTGCTGCATGGATTTGCTGATGGCTTTGTAGTCTGGTTGGTACTTGGTGAGGTTAAGCTTCATGCAAGCGTTGAGGCTTTCATCCGTTAGACGTGATCGTAGGTTGGACTTGATGTTTTTAAGATGTGAGAATGACTGCTCACATGTATACGTAGATCCAAACAAGGTCAATACAGCAATACTCACACGCTGCAGTGTGAGGTATGTGACAGGAAGCGCGTTCCAAGTTTTGATAATCAGCTGGTCTTCGGGTTGAAGTTTTTTCATTTCTGTCCACATGTGCTTGCTCGCCAACTCTGCTTTCTGTCGTGCGATTCTTTCCAAATCTTCATTCAGTGACTTGAACTTATTCACCCACATGTCTGAGGCCTTCAGGTCAGCCACTTCTGCTTCAAAATCTCTGACGGAGACACCAGGAATGTAACTCAGGTCGGCTGTGTTCAGTGAACACTCGTTTGGATGGGTGATGAACTTAAAAAGACGAGTGTGCTCACGAAATTCTCCAAAGCGTGCTTTGAATGACTGTAGGAGACTGGATGTGAAGCCAGCTAACTGGTGGAGATCAAAGTTTTGAGTGGGCTCACTTGCTGTGCATGCATCTTTAAATTGTCTCAGTTTTTCAAAATGTAGTAAACGACCTGTTTCAAGATCCATGATAAAGAGCTCCAGCTTGTTTTCAAAAGCAAACACGGCTTGTTGAAGGGATAACACTGTATTTCCAATGCCTTGCATTTTCACGTTGAGCTCGTTCAGATGTTCAGTCATATCCACGAGATAGTAAAACTTGAGGAGCCACTCAGTTTCGGCTAGCTCAGGATGCTCAATCCCTTTCATTTCAAGGAAAGTCCGGATTTCGTTCAGGCAAGCCGCAAAACGGCTTAGCACCTTCCCTCTTGACAACCAACGCACATTGCTGTGCAAAAGCAGACCGTGATAGTTATTTCCAACTTCATCCAGCAGTGTTTTAAACTGGCGAGCATTTAAGGCTCGGGCAACAATAAAGTTGATCACACGAATGACCAGCGACATCACTTCTCCAAGCTGCCCATCACACATCTGAGCACAAAGTGCCTCCTGGTGTAGAATGCAATGGAAACTTAGGATGGGTCTATTTTCATGTTCACGGAGAAGCGCCACAAATCCTTTGTTTTTCCCCACCATACACGGAGCACCATCAGTACACACCGAGATAAGTTTATCCATTCGTAGATTTTTTCTTGAGCGAACTCCATGAAAGACTTGAATAAATACTCACCTCTTGTGGACCCTTTTATTGGCAGAACAGCAAGACTTTCTTCGCGCAGTGTATCACCAGCAGCATATCTTGCAATCACACTGAACTGCGACAAATGGCTTACGTCTGTTGACTCATCCAAAGCCAGGGAAAAGAACGGCGCTGTATTTATGTCCTTCACTTGCGTTTCCTCCACTTGGTTTGCCATCATGATGGTACGATCATGAACAGTTCTTGCCGACAGAGGCATGTCTTGTATCCGTTTGATTATCTTGTCTTTGTTCGGAAGATCATCAAAAAGTTCATTGGCGACATCCAGCATGAACGTTTTTGCATACTCACCATCTGTGAATGGTTTTCCGTTCCTCACTATTGCTAAAGATCCAGCAAAGCTGGCGGAATTATAGTCACCTTGCCGGGTCCATACGCGGAGTTGCTGCTGGCTGGCTTGCACCCTGCTCAGTAGCTCTTGGCACGCTTTCTTTCTGCTGTCTCCCACAGGGTATTTTGATGCAAAGGTAGCATGGCGCGTGTCGAAGTGCCGCTTTATATTCGACCGTTTCATCGATGCAATTTTGTCATTGCAAATTAGACACACCACAGAACCTGCTCTCTCCACAAAGGCGAATTCTTCGGCCCATTCGTCCTGAAATGTACGATACTCCTCATCTTTTTTTTTTCTTTTCGCCATCTTCTTCGTCGAAGGGTTGGCTTTGAGCAAATGAGAGAGAGGGAGATGTTGACCCAAGTGAGTCTGGCTGGCCTGCGCACGGGCTGACGTACTCGAGAGGTGCGGCGCGGCCGGCCGACTCTGGGATGCTGTCGCTTCAGCGGTGGCGCGTGATTGGTCGAGATGAATTCCGTGACGCGTCTCGGCGGCGGCACGTCATTGGAGGAACCGAAATCACTACTCGCGTCGGCCGCATGACTGGACGAAACAAAAACCGCTTCAGACAATTCGGAGGTGTTTTTTCTTTCCTTCTGCCAAGTTCAGCCCTGCATGTGAATGAAGCACGACACCATTCAAACTATAGGTAAAGCTTCTGCGAGAAATATTGGGCTTTCCAAGTTTCAAACTCCAATTTTATCTGCGAGCCAGATGCAATCATCAAAAGAGCCATACCTGGCTCGCGAGCCACACGTTCCCGACCCCTGATCTACTGGATAGTCATTAGTATGGTTATATTCAGTCAAATCTTTATAGCAACATCATACTTTTCAACATTTTTGTACTCTTGGTTATTTGTTCATCCATTTGAATATCAATATGAAATCCAGACTTCATAGTTCTACTTTTTTTGTCAAGTTCTACTAACAAAATTTGGAAGTCAAGAGGCAATTGTTTTTACATTGCACACATGCGATGGAGGTAGGCCTATGTGTGGTGTAGATCTCTATTTATAATATGGCCAATAATATGCATTGCATGTCCAGAAAAAAAGGTGTGGTATTTGTACCAAATTCACTGGAATTGACTCAAAATGTACACTTTAAATATAATGTCTAACATCTAAATTGCACTTAAGCTCAAGAAATTTTACTATTTCTTGGACATTTCGGATGACTTGTACCAATTAATTTGATAAGCCCACTCAAATTTTAAAAGAACCAAATCACAACACAAATATTAATGCATGGGACTGTGATTTAAAAAAACTGGCCTAACAACACTTTTGCAACCAAAGCCCAATTTCATTAGTCATCATTATATTATTATCAACACATAATATAATGGCAGAATAAATTACCTTTATGTCCTGATCATTCTTGCTTTTCCTGGTCCTCTCACTGGTGAAATGCACAAAAAATATGCGATAAGATTCCTGTTGCAGAGCTGCAGCATTCCCATGCTAGCAGAACAGTGCACTTGCCTAGGACTCAGAGTACAGTGCCTGTGATTGGTCAATCACATTCAGGTCCCCAATACACCAGCTGTGATTGGTTATTTAAGGAACAACTATGACATCATCACTGGAGAAAAGAGGTCTGCTAAGTGCACTGATTTTGGCACCTTTACATCAGAATTCTGAAAAAATGCTCAAAATTCAGAGATGGGAACATTCACCATTGGTCTTACACACATGTCCATTGATCATTTAGAGCAAAATAAAGTAGCCCCCAGGTGGAGACTACGGAAGTGAAGAATTTTGAGGCTTGGCCCATGGTCTATAAAGAGTTTAAAAGGTTGAAAGAGTGAAGGTATCTAAAGGGTCTTCAAGGTAAAAGGGGTCTTAAGGGATCTTCGAGGTCTTACAGGTCATTGGGGACTTGAAGGGTCTTGGGGATCTTAAAAGGTCTTTTTGGTCATTGGGGTTTTTAGGGTCTTTAGAGGCTGAGGTGGTGGATGAAAATCCCCCCCCCCACCACAATCCCCAGTTTGGACTTGGTCTGTGTGCCAAAATGTTCTGGTTGTCAGCCCAGCGGTCTTTGCAAAAAATGCGGACAGACAAAGGCATTATATACAGACAAAGGAGGAATTTTATTTATTCGATAGTTGGGGATAACTTTGGCTTGATTTTGGCTGATCGGTGAATTTCAGTTCGCAATGCCCTCAGAAAGTCTTCCCAGAGAAAGGACAAATAACTGCACACCACTCACGTCAGTTGGATGATAAACTTAGAGGCTTTAAAGAATTTGCAAGTGTATGCTCATCTTTCATTGCAAGAAAAATGAAAAGAATCTTTGCAATCACCATACCTGCTCGCCTTGATTAAAGTTCTTTCTGCCTTTAACAATTTGTTTATCATTTACATTGTTGGTGTATTTTAATGGAAGAGCTGGTTAAGTAACATAAGTGCACACAGGATTACAAACAGTCACTGAGTTTGGTAGAAGTGATGTCACTTCACAGAGCACTCTGGATACCAGTAATACAATACCATCTTTATGATGTTGCTTTGTTCTCTACACTCAGTGAGGAAATTGAGGAACGTCCTTCTCTCCAAAGGATGCCAACCGATGGGGTTTGTCCATTCTATATCCTTTAAATGTAGAGCATCAAGCAAGGAAGCAGCACATACCATTTTTGAAGTCTTTCGTATAACTTGGCCGGTCTCGGGTTTGAACTGCTATCCTCCCAGAGTCGGAGCAAACGCTATAACCATTACACCACCGAATCTGGTAACCATCAGTATTTGTTGAAAGTTTTGATAAAATTGTGCCTCCCTGCCTCGACTATTCACCTTTGAGTTGTAATTGCACTGACTGTAACTCTTTCAGGGTTTGGATAATACTGGGATTTGGCAGAACCGTTTGCCCCCAGCCACTCCAGCTGAGTAACTCCCCCCTCCCACCCATGTGCTTTAATTGTACAGAAGGACCAGCTCAACTCCCAGGAAGAAGAGCTACGTGGCCTCAAGATGAGCCTTGTTGAGGAGCAGGCGCGGGTTCGCCGTGTGCTCCTTGATCACGAGCATGCAGTTGCGTTCTATCAGGACCAGCTGCGCACGTTACAGGCTGACCGTGATAGCCTCTCTGCCAGCAACCGTGAGCTGCAGGTTTGTGTTGGTCAATCACCCATACCTGCACCATCGTGCTTTGGGACAGACATCAGGTTTTTTTTTTCACTAACTGCAAAAGAAATATCTTATGTGTCAGCTGTCTTGAACATTAGGCTGGGTAATTTAAGTTTAGCTGTGACCTGTCTTGTCTTGTTTCAACTTTGAGGATTATGCATTTATAAATGTTCGTTCAACTATACATGGAAAATGGAGAAGAAGAAGAAATTGGATTGCAATTTTAGTGTCGTTCTTCTTTCAAACGAACATTTATATTCTTCACGGAATTTTAAGATAATCCATTGTATTATTACCGATTTATTTTCTAAATTTGTCACAGTATTCCATTGAAAAAAAAAATGACAGTATGTAATGTGTAATGTGTAATCACTTGGCTGTTCAGTGTAATTCTGACATTTACTTTGAAACTTGATTGGTGCTATTTTGAAATTGGGTTTGGGGCTTCAAGTCTTACGATTTATTTGCAACGGTTTGGTTTCAATTTCATCTTGCCTTGTGGGCATAGTCAAATAAAAGAGTGTGTACTGGTGTGACGTCTCAAACAGACCAAGTAGGGTAGGCAGCAATACCTCCTTCCTGAAGTCATTATTGAGCCAACTTGGTTTTTACTGATATTGACATGGTAATTCTCATAAGACTTGCTGTTTCCAAAAGCATAAAACCAAAATCCTTACTACTACATTACATTTAGCAGGATTTTAACCCGCAACCTCTGTCACATCAGTCCAGTGTCCTAACCATTCTGCCACTAACACATTATACAGCATATTCTCATCATTTTGAACAGAAATGCCTTGTTTGGGGCAATTTCCATAAAAATAAAACAAGAAAAACAGCAATCAGAGATTGCAGACCTTCACCAGGACTTCTTTTGTGTGGCGTTTGTGTACTGGTGTGTTACGTAATTAATGAGACATGACCAGGTAGTAATGAGGTAGTGATGACCAGGTAATAAGATGTCCCGCTTTGATCGGACACCTGACCCTGTTCCATGATGTTTTTTATTATTATTAATATTTAATTGAATTTATATTTGGATTAAGATAAATTACATTCAAATCAAATGGAAGACCAAATATGTAAAGTTCTGCATTGGAGTAATCAGAAGGAACCCAAACAAGAAAAAAGCAAAGAAGAAGTCATCAGGAGGAACCTGGATAGGATTTGCATTTCAGCTGCTAATCCTCTACCCTCAAACCCATCCAGGCACAGCCAAGTGAGTACTATTCAAAAATAAAAAAAGAACCCATATCAAAAAATTTAATAATTCTGGCTGCCCGACCATGTGGCCAATCAAGTTGAAATTTATAAATTATATTCCCCATCACTACAAGATAATAAATGTGAAGTTTCACTTTAATTGGTTGAGTGGTTTCAGAGAAGACATTATTATTATTATTATTATTATTATTATTATTATTTTTTCAATCTAATATGGCTGCCAAACCATATGACCTATCAATTGTTCCTTAAACTTGTACACCCATTTATTTGTGGTACATTTGTGTGATGTTTTCCTCAATATGTCCAGCTGTTCTCGAGAAGAATATTTTTTTATCGGTTTTAGGGTAAATCCAATATGGCTGCCAAACCAAGTGACCTATGACGACATGTGTGAACCTTTTGTTCCTCATGGATAGGCGGTCATACTTGTAAAGTTTTGCCTTGATCCGTTCAGCCACTTCAGAGAAGAAGATTTTTGAAGGTTTAAAAAAAAAATTTTTTTTTAAGTTTTTCTTCCCTGTGGACCATTTTATCCCAAGATAACCCTCAATTTTTCATACTGTTCAGATGTAGCGTTCTGCATATGCAATTATGACATCAACAAAACATCACACTTATTCCCCATGAGGAGTACTTGCTTTGTGCCAAGTTTCAATTTTTTACTTGGTGTGGTTTCAGAGATACAGAGGTCTAAAGTTCTTTTTTTCTGTTTTTTTTCAACATGGCTGCCACACCACGTGACCTGTGATATCATAAGTATGATTAAAATGTTCTCCATGAGTAGTTGCACCTGTGAAAAAAAAACACGAAAGTTCTGTGTGGACAAACAGACAATCGGACCCAAACGCAATACCCTCTCCTTCAGTGAGGGTAAAAAAAGGATAAGATTTGTGAATTGGTTGTTCAATTGAAAATTAATTGTCAGGATTCCTACCAGCAACCCCCCCTCCCCCCACCCTTCTCATCACCATCAGACAGGTGCTTCTTCACCACCAGGGTGTGTTTGTGTCACATATTGCTGTGGCATCACCAAAATGTATAATTCTCCATTTCACCTGACACGGTTAAACCCACAGTTTCCATTTGGCTTTTAAAGCCACTCGGCTCCAAACTATTCCGCATGTATGCGAGGCATGAAAGTGTGCACCGTCCCTTGGACTGGTGTTATGCCGGGTGTCCTGTCTGCGAGCATTAGTTGGTGGACGTTAAAGATCCTACGGTGTCCTTAATGAAGAGTCGGCGAGTTCGCGCCGGCAGCTTAAACAAATTACAAATTCTTGCTCTAGCCTATGGAGGCACTGCATCACAGACATCTCCTTGCCTACAATCACATAATTAAAGGGTGTCAGTGGATGGCCTTCAGTTATGTGCACACTCACCTCTCTTTCTAGCCAGAGTTCGAATCCTGATCCAGCTATGAACTGTCACCCTGGTCACACATGTTTTTGCTTCATGTATGTACATCGGGTTATTTAAAATATCACATCGGTAGGGGACATGTATTGCAAAGCAATCCTTACTCTTGTTAATCATGCTTTGTGCACAATCAGACCTTAATCTCACGCGTTATCTCGGCCTTGATCTGCTCTGAGCAAGGAATAATGAAGAAAAGAAAAAAAAAAACTTTCCTCATGATGTGAATGTTTAGATCCTCAGAGTAACGATTAACTCGCATCACTGAAGTAATATTACCAGATATTTAAGTGGAGATTTTGAGATTGTTTATTCAAATAGTTTTACTTTCTATCTGCAGAGCATGTTAGATGAGACGTACAGAGAAACCCAGCGGTTAAATACCGAGTTGCAAAAGACCAACAATACTGTCTTCAATACCACCAACGACCTTCGTCACCTGCAGGACAAGGTGGGAGCTCCGTCTCTCATCAACCCCTTCTACTGCAGACCCACTAATGGCTTACTCGATGCGTGATGGCATCGTGATGGTGCAGTATCACAAATGCTAATTTAAAAAAAAAAATCTGGTTTACAGCTGAAACTTGGGCAAGAAGCACGAGATCAGGCAGAGATGCTAAACCGGCAACTTCTGATGTTGGGAGAATTGAATGAGTTCTGCAGAGCAGAGCTGGACACGGCACAGCCATGCTTAACTAAGGTATGCTTTGAACAGCTTGTTATACTACCGAAGGAACTGTCCTTCAGTAGGGGTTATTAATTAATTCCTCCAGAATTACGGATGGGTTAATTTGACCACAATTGGCAAATGTTAATATTATTTGTAATACCCTTTCCCACCAGGAGTGGCGCTATGCCCTATGAGGATTGATGTCAACCCACCCCCCGCGAACCACAACCACGGGACTGAATCTTTTTTCCCCCACCTGAGTACAACCATCAGTTTAACTCATTCTACCAGCAATTTAGAAGTGCATAGAAGTCAAACATACATTTAATTGTAGTATGATTTGATGTGTCACAGCATAGTGCCACTCCTTTTGTATTGATGTATTGATCTCTGATTCTGTAATTTTTGTAACAATAGTACAGCGGATAAGCACAATAATCGTGCGTTTTATGAGAAAAGCATGAATTTTCTGACATAGTTGGTGAATACCATAAGGTTTATTTTCAGATGTGGAGGGAAGTCAGATTTGACCTCTGAGGACCGTGAGAGGTCAAATCCAAGATGGCTGCCAGTCCACCGGGTCTAATGTTCAAACGCGTTTAATTTTGGAACTAAACAGTGTAAAAAAAAAAAAACATTTAAGGTGTCATTTCCAACTAAGTTTGGATTGGCCATTCGTTTGGTGATACTTCTGAGATCGCCAGGAGCCAAGGAAATGCATTTCGATCAAGGTCAAGGTCAAATTACGTTAAAAACTTTTGGACATTATTTTGGTAAAGACAATGGATTGGACCAATGCAATATAGCGAAACTTCGCTTCCATTTTGACACTATAGGGATAATAATACAAAATAATTAACAGAATAGTCCCATGCTGCTAGTCTATTTAATACTTTATTCAAATGATCCAAATGAACCAAATTATGGTAGTGATCAAAATCTAACAGCCTCCAGAACAGAAGCACAGTGCAGTGCACTTGAGCGCAGCTTTGGCACATTTGCACCGTCCAGTGCATCCTTTCTCACAGCGACAGCGGATCAATTCATTGCACGATTTTGATGCTTCGGGGAGAGTGGTCCAAAGCGGCTGCCACCCAGTTGTTTCCTTTGTCCAGCCCCAGTCAGATGGCTCTGGCATCTCTGGATCCAGGACCAATGCCTGGTTCCAACAGTTGGCCTGGTAGCAAGTGTGCTTGATGTGCTGTTTGAGTGCTGCCTGGGTTGGAGGATGGAGGAATGTTCTCTAGAGTTCTAGACATCTGTGTGAAGAGCTGTTTCCTGGCATGATTCACTTCTGTGCTCTCACTGGTTCGGTCGTACATGAGCACCACAAATCGCTCTAGCAGTAACATTGATCCTTCACTGACCTCACTTGGCATGCATATGAGTTCATTGAAAGCATCATTCACCTCTGGGAAAGACTTCCAAGTTTCCCAGGCAGTCTTCTTTCCTCTGCCAGCGAATGCAGATACAGTGTCACACTCAGTGAAAGCGTGAAGGACTGCGAGAGTCAGATACTGTGTTGGATTCATTGTGGCAACCATTTCGTGAACAGCTATGTAACGAAAGCTTGACCCGACACCAAAGGAAACCCACAGCTCATTAGGAGCTGTCTTGCTGAATGAAGCTACAGCCAGTACTACCACATCAGTATCAACGGTACGTATGGTCACCTTCTTACACCCCTTTTGCACAGCATCTGCCACATGCAGAAGTAGACGAGTGTCGGCCTCCTCCTGCGAACATGGGGCAAGGCAGGCCAAGTATGACTCAGCTGGAGAGCAAAGGACTCCACTTCCATCTGTTGCATACAGTTCCTTGCCCTCTGCTAGAGGAAGATGCACAACTATGCATGACAGGAAAGCAAACAATTCGGTTTTGTTATCATCGCATCAAAGGAAGTCCTTCCAATTCTTTGGCATCACAGTAGAAGGAGCCACTCTTTTCCTGGTGCCCTTTCCCGTCTTCTGTCTTGTTGAGGCTTTGAGGCTGGCAGTTAGGTACACATCCCAGACAAGGTCGATGCGGCTGCTTTTCTCAAGTTGAGCAGAGATGTATGGTGCAAACACTCTTTCTCCATACTCTTGAAATGTTCTTGATATTCCTGGATTTAGCATTTGAACCACAGCTGCACCATCAAGAATTGTTGCATCAGCCATAGGCACACTATTCTTTTCGAGCAGACCTGATTCCAGGCAGCGAAGTAGATCTGATTTAACCCCAATCCGAATTTTCCCTCCAGTTGACAGAGCTGGCGGGGCTGCCTGGTTTTCATGGGAGAAGAAATTGTCCATTCTCCGTCTCGTGTTTGATAGGAGATTTACAGCCTCGAAAAGAGACCACAGTCACTCTTCAGTGCTGCGAGCTGTGCCTTCTGAGGGGCTAAATAACTAAATTCGCCACAATGCACCACTCGGTATTCATTTGCAAATTTCAACTGATTGCTTATTTTTTGATAAATTTCGACCTTGACCTTGACCTAAATTCATTTCCTTGAATTCTGACATTCTCAAAGGTATCACCAAATGAATGGGCATCCCCAATTTAGTTGGAAATGACACTAAATGTTTTTCTGTGCAGCCTGGTTCCAAAATTAAGGACGTTTGAACATTAGACCCAGGTGACTTGTGGCCATCTTGGATTTGACCTCTCACTGTCTGCTGTTAGCAAATCTGACTATCCTCCACATCCGAAAATAAACATTATGGTATGACCTAACTATGCCAGAAATTTCATGCTTTTCTCATAAAATGCACAATTTGTTAAAATATGAGAGCTTATCCACTGTACTTCATGGAGTTTCATTCACAAAACCTTTGAGCTGAATAACAATTATCTTTGCTTGTTTTTTTTCGTCTCTCTTTCTTATCTATGCTGTTGCTGCTTTCCTTGTGCTCTTCTCAGGAGAGTGTTATGTGTCTCGACGCACGCTTTCAAGAGCTGGAGCAACTGCGTCGTGTGTCGCGCCAGCAACTAGAGGCTGCTACAAGACGCATCTCAGAGTTGGATTCTGGCCTTGCAGCCAAAGAGCTGCTCATAGAGCAACAGAAAGATCTGCTGGAGACTGCCAAGATTCAAGCCAGGCAAGCATGTTAATGCAAGTGAAGTTTGAGATTGAGGGGTGGGGGGGTAGGGGGGGGGTTGAGAGGGCAGGTGTGGATGTCATTCTGTTTAGTCTGTCAGTTCTGAAATGCATATGTGGTGAATGGCAGGGAGCAGCTGAAATCTGTAGAGAGCAAATACCAGGCACAAAAGCGAGTTGTCCAAGCACTGGAGCGCCACCTTCTTGATCTCTACAGCAAGCTTGACAACCGGTATGACCAAAGGTCGTTAAAATGTCCAAGTTTTTGTCCTTGGGCATTGTGCTTTTTCATGTGTCTACTTTTTGCTAAAATTCAAGCAACTGTGGTTGGGAACATCCTTGTTCAAAAATGAAGACACCAGCAGGCAAGGCTCAAGTTTGAACCAATGAGTGATCTTTATCCGTGACAACACAGCCATTGTGTACCACGTGTTTAGCACCCTCCCAAGGGGGTATCACGTTATTACGATCTGCAATGGTGGGACCTCAAATCGTTTTCATTGCCTTGCATTGACTTTAATTGTGGTCAGGCTTCTGTGTGGACTTCACTTTTTATTAGGTAATTCTCTTCGAGCATGACCTAATAATATGGGTGTCGATGTCCTTCGATCCTTCCGTCCGTGCGTTCACAATGAAGTTGAAGCGGGAGATCTGGTTATTAGTGATCCTGATAGAGGTCGATGAGACGTACACGATGGTATGACTTTCAAGGTCACAGAAGGTCAAGGTCAAGGTCACGAGGCCTTTGAAGTTGCGAAAATGACGATTTTCAAATTCTATCTCCTCCACCATTTCTCAAGCGATCTTGAATTTGATTGTAGCATATGAATGTATGGGACAATATCTAAATTTGTTCGGGACGGATTTTCGAATTTCGCTTTCGCGTCACGTGACTTCAAAGTTTGCAAAAACTGCCCTACCTTCAGGAGGCTATATATTCTCTACTGGGCATGGTAGAAGTTAGTGAATGGTGTCATTGCATAGCAGCTGACGTTGTCTTTCATGTCCATTCAAAAGAATACCGATATCTTCGAATACGTACACATCACATGACTGAATTTTGCGAAAACTGCTTCATGTAGTTGCAAAATGACGATTTTCAAAATCTATCTCCTCCTACATTTCTTAAGTTATCTTGAATTTGATTGTGGCATATGAATCTATGGGACAATATCTAGATTTTGGTCAGGCCGGATTTTCGATATTCGCTTTCATTTTCGCGTCAGGTGACTTCAAAGTTGGCCAAAAATCCCTCCTGACCCGAGAACACTACACCCTAGTAACAGGAACTCGTGCTTGTAAAGGTCGTTCTCGTGCTTGGTATTCGTTAACTCTCGGTTTGTGACTCCTATTATATAATCTGCCTGCCTGCCCGCCCGCGGCCCGCCTGCCTGCCCATAGCATAGCTTTTTAGGTACCCCCACTCATAGCCGAATGTCCCCACCAAATCGGCAAATCGCAATAGGCCTAGGTCATAGAAGCTATCAGAATCGAAAAATATCTGATGGCATATCGTTATGTGTTTAATATACGTCAAAGTGCTGGAAAACAATAGAGAGATCTCCATTGTTTTCCAGCACTTTGATATACGCCATCCTTCTTTTGACACGAATATTGATCGGCAGCCGACACGACGGGACAGGTGTCCAGTCATATGAAGTTTTTACGGTGTTGTTGTGTTTTTGATATTTCCGGTGTTTAGCACTGCTTCGTCAAATAATCGCCATGTGCGATTGCGATATTTCCGGTTTCCTTCCGCGTTTATCTTATGTCGTACACATATAAACATTATTCCTGCATATAGTGCACAGTCATCTTAGTTGTCTTAGTCATTGGTTGGTCCAGTGGATCCACTGGAATATTCTGAACTGAACGAACAGAACTGTGGATAGTAAGAGTGAGTAGTGTGGTGTCGTCAGTGTTGTTGTTGCACTTTTTATAAGAGATTGGAAAACAAAAAGGCTAGGCCTACGTATCTACCCATCAAATCCACTGACTGACTGGTTTGTGTCGTAGTTGTCTGTCTGCCATTTGCTACTGTACCTACCTACTCTACTACATAGAGTGATAGTGATTATACCACCTACTTCTACGGACTCTTGGCCATCTACCTACTGGACATTATTTGACGGACTCGTTGCCATTAGTGCAGAGGAGAGTATAGTATATAAATTTGGTGATTGGTGTCCAGTAGACAGCTACAGCTGTGTGTAAGTCAGGAAATATACCCTATTCGGCTCTCATTCGGAACACTGCAACACTTTTGTATTTTAACAGCTAGAAGGCTAGTTTTGTTTTACCTTGTAGAGAATTATTTTTAGTACAGATCGCTGAGTTTCAGCAACTTTGAGCTAGTGATAGATGAGAAATTGACCAAAAGTTAAGGCTGAAAATGCACTGCGCATGCTCAGATGTTCCGAACTCGGACAAGGAATAAGGTCTATTGGAGAGCTTTTCTTGCATTTGCTATTTCACTATTAATAAGGGTGTGCGGTTTGGTTATTTTTCTGTTTGGTTGGGGTGATTAGCTCAGTTCTTTGGTTCAGGTCAAACATCTCATCCCTCAAAATCGACCAATTCTACTGACTAGGAGGACTAAGAAAACTTCTACAGAATGCATGTTAGACACTCTACAATAACTGAAAGTAAATGATGACTATAGAGCAAATTAATCGGTGGAAAGGATGGGATGGTTTGGTAGGAAGGTAATGATGGACAACGTGATGCTCAAATTCACAGTCAAACTCCTTCCTACTGCTACTGGACTCTTGTATATTTATACATTTTCTGCCGAAGGTGCAAAAGTTTCAAAACGCGAAATGTAAACGTCGGCATTTATTTTCAAAATATAATTTCGTGCGCGCGCGCCAAAATGCCGAGTCATCTTTAACCAAACTGCGCAGTAGTCTTCGGTCATATCTGAACATTGAGAACTTGTATTATAGAGATGACCGTCTCCCCCACACGGGGGTAATTTTTTTAATATGACAAGCGAAGAACCCATCCTTACTGATGGGATGATGAGTCCCCCAGAATTGGCGTACTTTATTCCCCCATACACATAGCACAAAGCGAAGTTAAGCAATTGATTGTCCGTGTGTCTGACAGATTTCAGTTGTTGATCTAGGAACTACTTGACTTTTTAATTTTTTTTATATGTATACCTTGTCGAGGCTCGTATGAGAGCTAACACACAATGCACAGTAAGGGGGGTGGGAGTGGGAAGGACAAAACAGTGGGGAACAGAGACCTTAGGAGATATGTGGAAGGGAGAGGGATGGGGTGGGGTACATGGGGAATACAAGATGGATATTACAGGGACTTTCAGGAAGGAAAGCAAGGAATTTGAAGGAGGTGGGTTTGGGGTAGATTAACGGGGGTAGAAAAGATCGAGGATTTGGATGGGGGGCAATAAGAGGTGGTGGTGAACAGCCGTTTTGAAGGCCTGGATGGAAGAATGGGATTGAACAGAGTGAGGGAGTTTATTCCAAAGGCGGGGAAAAAAAGAGGAATGAAAGGGTGAAGGTGAGTAGTGATTCGTGATTTTGGTAGTTTTACCAGAAGGGGTTTGTTGGCGGACCTTGAGCAGATATTTTGGCGGAAGAACAGCAGATATTTTCAGGGAAATTTGTCAAAATCAGATTCAGAAGAGGTGGAGTACCATTGGTTGAGTTCCGGGTCGGGAAGTTGACCGATTGAGTCAGTTTTAACATAAACCCAAAATAAATCCTTGGAGACTAGTGTGAAGGTGTGAAGATAAGCTTGATGGCCAATCACATGGTGTAAAATATTTTGAGCAGCTTTTAGCATACTCCAAGTTGTCTCTGCAGGGTCACCAGAGAAAGAAAAAAAGATGGACTTTTTAATTTGTTGCACTGAGCACAAGTTTTGAGCCCTAAATAATGTGTTTTATGCCGGGAAAAAAGAAGCTTTCTCCAAGGTCCAATGACGACTGCTAAATCATTGATCGTTCACTGAGGATTATGATGTTATTACTTGTTAAGTTGTTGGAATCTTAATAACCTTCAATTCTATATCCTTCCTAAGCTGAGCCCAGAGTGGCAACACTTGCTCTGCGCTTTCCCCTCCCTTCCCCACCTTGAGTTTCAGATGGTTAATTCAGAATAACTGGTGTTATTACCTGAATGTGCAAAATGGAACATTTGAGATCCAACTATTTCTCAATCACAAACTAATATCATGAACATTTAATTCAGATACTCGATGTGTAGCCTTTGGTACTGTTATTACTTGGTACCAGCAAAGGAAACGCACCACGTTTTGGACAAAATAGCATTGCAGAAACGTTGGAGTTGGAAGATGGGAGAGGATGGGGAAGAGGGAATGAGAGATGGTCGTAGTTGAGCCGCAATGGGGGAGGGGATGAAGGATGATGGTCGTTCAGCCGCGATGGGGGAGGGTCATTGTGGTAGTTGAGCTGCGATGGTGGAGGGGATGAGGGTTGGTGGTAGTTGAACCGCTGACCAAATGTTGGCACCTTGGTGTTACTTTTACTCGTAATGTTGTGATTTATCTGCTGTGTATCCGTTTTTTTTTTTATGACTTTTTGATTGGCTCCATCATAAGCTGTTCTGATGAGCCTGCTCACAACTGTTTGCTGCTCGACCTTTGCCAGCTGGGATAATTATCAATTCACCACTTGATCTCATCTCAAAGCAAGACGTTTGTTTGTTGAGATTACACATGGCTCCATTGTTTTGGAGAAATGTGTTTGAGCAGAAACCATAACTTTTATCTCGGTGGGGTTTGTTATGAGTGTGACAGAGTAAGGCACACGAGAATACATGATGATAAGATAATTTGCATGCCTGCAGCAGAACATGCTCATGCAGGTGAGTTGAGTATGGTGTAAACATTTTTGCACAGGGTAGATCGGTGTCCTGTAAGGTTATTACCCTGCGCTCGTGCAGCGAAAATCACGGTTAGCCATTCAGTGGCGTACGTGTATGTATGTGTGGCGTATATGCGTGCGTGCATGTCTGCATTAAAAAAAATTCATTTTCTCGGCAACTTGGTTTGATTGACCCAAAATTTTAGCATCGGAGTGCCTCTGCTTGTGGAAGTTTTTTATTCATAATTGATGTCGTAGGTCACGTGGTACGGATGCCACCTTGGAAAAACGTTGCACCTCTCTCTCCCAAACCGCTTGATGGAAAAAAAAATTGAAACGTGGCTCATTGTTAACTACTCCCAATGGAGGATAAGATGTGTTGATGATGTCATTGGTGCCTTCATCATTAAGACGTCATAATTTGACAAGTACAACGCTTGATCTGATGAGTATGGAAAAAAAAAATCCTCTAACTGTTCGTCAGATGGACGCAAAATTTTCAGATTATTAGCGGCTCCTCCTGTAGAATGTTTTTAATGATAATTATGACATCATAAGGCACGTGGTGCAGGCGCCATCTTGGAAAAATCGTAAAAAGTTGCACCTCTATAATCTCTGAAACCACTCCATGGAATTTTTTTTTTTTTAGACCTGGCTCATTGTCAACTACTCCCCATGGTGAATAAGATATGTTAATGATGATGTCATCGGTGCCTTCGTTATGACATCATAATTCGACAAGTACAACACTTGATTCGATCAGTATGAATTTTATTTCTCTGCAATTCTTGGTCCGACTGACAAGAAATTTTCGCCATAGGAGCGCCGCCTCCTGGAGAATATTTTGATGATAATCGTGATGTCGAGGGTCATGTGGTACAGGCACCATCTTGGAAAAACCGAAAAACGTTGTACCTCTATATATCCAAAACCGTTGGTTGTGCAGGGTAAGAGATCACATCCACAAAATAAACGAACTTGTATACAAGTATTCATAGTATCCATATTCATTGAATACCATCGAGTTATATCCAGGTTCGTTTATTTTGTGGATGTGATCTCTTCTTCCTTATGATCTAATCTGAAAAAATCTCAGATAGATCCTTCTGCACACATGCAAGGTCATGATGTGTGTGTGTGTGTGTGTGTGTGTGTGTGTGTGTGTGTGTGTGTGTGTGTGTGTGTGTGTGTGTGTGTGTGTGTGTGTGTGTGTGTGTGTGTGTGTGTGTGTGTGTGTGTGTGTGTGTGTGTGTGTTGCTGATAAAAAGTCCACACCCCCTTTCAAAATTTTTCACCTTCAGTTGCCTTATATCCTGGGATTAAATTGCATTAAATCAAACTTTTCCCACTTTATTTACACATCGTAACCTACAACTTCCAAATGAAAAACAAATTCTATAAATTTCATAAAATAAATTAAAAATACAAAACTAGAATATCTTGGTTGGGTAAGTGTATACTCCCCTGGGTTAATATTGGTGGAAGCACCTTTGATAGCAATTACAGCAGTGAATCTGTTGGGATAGGTCTCCACCAACTTTGCACACCTTGATTGGGCAATATTAGCCCATTCTTCTGTGCAATACTGTTCAAGCTCAGTCAAGTTGTGGAGAGCATTGATTGAGAGCAATCTTCAAGTCATGCCACAGATTTTTGATTGGATTTCTGTCAGGCCTCTGACTGGGCCACTCGAGGACATTTATCTTTTTGTTCCTAACCCAATCCAGTGTATTTTTGGCGATGTGCTTTGGGCCGTTGTCATGCTGAAAGGTGAACTTCCGTCACAATTTCAGCTTTCTTGCAGAGTGCAGCAGGTTTCCTCTAGGATTTTTCTGTATTTTTCTCCATCCATTTTCTCTTCTATCTTGACAAGTGCCACAGTCCCTGCTGATTGAAACATCCCCATAACATGATGCCACCACCACACTTCACAATAGGGATGGTGTTCTTTGGGTGTTGTGTTGGGTTTGTGCCAAACATAATGTTTTGCATTGAGGCCAAAAAGTTTCATCAAACAATAAATCTTTTTGCTGCATGGCTTCAGAATGTCCAGTGGTTTTTTTTTTTTGCACGACTTAAGATGGGCTGGCTTTTTTGAGAAATGGCTTCCTTCTTGCCGCCCTACCATCGAAGCCAGACTTGTGGAGTGCTTTGATATTGTTGTCACATGCACGCAGTGACGAGTCTTTGCTATAAAGACCTGTAGCTCTTTCAAAGTTGCCAGTGGGCTCTCTGATCAGTCTCCTCCTTAATTGGACGGCCTGATCTAGGCAGGGTCTTTGTGATACCATACGCCTTCTACTTCTTCATGATTGCCTTGACTGTGCTCCAAGGGATATTCAAGGCCTTTGAAATATTTTTATACCCATCCTCTGATCTGTGCCTTTCCACAACTTTATCCCAGAGGTCTTTTGAAAGCTCCTTGGTGCTCATGGTTGAGTCTTTGCTGTGAAATGCACTACCCAGCAGAGGAAACTTACAGGAACAGCTGATTTTATTCTGAAATAATCAGAATTACTCCAATTTAACACATCTGGAGACCAATTAACTTGGTGTGTGATTTTGATGGCGAATGGTCACACCTGAGATAATTTACAATTGCTATTACAAGGGGGGGTGGAGTGGACACATCAAACCAAGATATTCTAGTTTTGTATTTTTAATTAATTTTCTGAAATTTGTAGAATTTGTTTTTCACTTGAAGTTGTGGGTTACGATGTGTAAATAAAGGTGGAATAATTCTGATTGAATGCAATTTAAATCCAGGTGAGAAGGCAACAAAAGGTGAAAGAGGGTGTAGACATTTTCGTGTGTGTGTGTTTTCACACACACACACTGGATGACCAAGCAATGAAGAGACTGAGCAGAGAGGCCACCAAGAGGCCAATATTGATATTGAAAAAGATGTTGCCATATTGTGGATGACAAGCTTGCTCATACAACATTGACTGCCCCATGTACTCATGGTTTCTTCATCTTGAGTAAAATGTTTAACTTTGTGCAGCTTTCATTAAGTGATAATTTTGATAACTGTTCAATTAATTTTTTTCATCCTCAGTGTATCATCATCGGTCTGGTAACATTCAGGTTTTGGAGCTCACCTTGGTATCTGTGGTCGGGTGAGGTTACTTGGTTTTGTAATTTCGGAATCGTTTTGGTTCTGGTGTTTGTGCAGGAAGGAACAAGTTCAAGCTGTCGCTGCGCGAGTGTCACGGGATGAACCCTTTTTGAACCAGGGCGCCATCGGGGGTACGCAAGTTCGCAATTTACCAGGTAAGTGTTATTATCCGAATGAGCTGAATCTTATCCTAACCTAGTTCTTCATTTCAACCAAAACAATGTTTTCCCATAACTTGTTGTCAGTTTAGTTTTGTCTTTTTGAGATTGTTTACAGCTCCAGACAAAATTTGTCCCGTTTTTAGGTCATCGCTACCGAGATGAGCTAATAAAGCCGGACCAAATGTCTGCCCGTCCGTACATCCGTCAACAATTTTTCTTTCCGATCTTGATGAAACTTAGTATGTGGCTAGAGGTCGATGAGTGTTGTTGCACAGCGATATAACGTTTGTCCGGGTTCAAGGTCAGGGTCAAAGTCACGAGGTCACGTAAGTTATAAAAATCGCCATTTTCAAAACCTATCTTGTCTGCCATTTTCCAAGATATTCGGCAACTGTTTATTGGTTATGATAGTAAAAAATATTATCTTGTATCTAACTGGACAGATTTTTGAATTTCCTTCCCGTTTGATCGTCACGTGATCTGGAAGATGGCCAAAAACGCCGATGCGATTCGCAAAGAAGGAAGGAAGGAGAAATGACAAATATAAAACACATTTTTAGGTCATCTCTTTGAGCATGACCAAATAATATTGGTGTTGAGAGGAGAGGTGACGATCCGTCCTTCCGTCCGTCCACAATGAAGTTGAAACGGGAGATCTGGTCATTAGTGATCCTGATAGAGGTCGATGAGGTGTACACGATGGTATGACTTTCAAGGGCACCGAAGGTCAAGGTCAAGGTCATGAGGCCTTTGAAGTTGAGAAAATGACGATTTTCAAATTCTATCTCCTCCGCCATTTCTCAAGCGATCTTGAATTTGATTGTGGCATATGAATGTATGGGACAATATCTAAATTTTGATAGGGCCGGATTTTCGATATTTGCTTTCTTTCGTGTCACGTGACTTCAAATTTGGCAAAAAATGCGAAAATGACTATTTTCATGCGAAAATGACGATTTTCAAAATCTATCTCCTCCTACATTTCTCAAGCGATCTTGAATTTGATTGTGGCATATAAATCTATGGGACAATATCTAAATTTTGTTGGGCCGGATTTTCGATAATCGCTTTCGTTTTTGCGTCACGTGACTTCAAAGTTCGCAAAAACTGCCCTACCTTCAGGAGGCTATATATTTTCTCGCAGAGATGACCGTCACTCCCGCACGGAGGTAATTTTTAGCCTTTTATATTTATACATTTTCCGCCAAAGGTGCAAAAGTTTCAAAACCCGAAATGTAAACGTCGGCATTTATTTTCAAAATATAATTTCGTGTGCGCGCGCCAAAATGCTGAGTCATCTTTAACCAAACTGCGCAGTAGTCCGGTCATGGCGTCTGAGCAGTGGCCAGCGTGGTTCAGATTGACTGGTTTCTGGGGCGAAGGTGATTGTTAAGAAGTATGTCGGCAGTATAAATTTGAGTGACTGTATTGGTGATTTAATCGCGCAACATCTTAACAACGAATATTCTGGCCGAACGATTGCATCAATTCAGTGCATCAGCAGTGATGATTCGCAGGCTCCTCTCGATCGTGCCGCTATCTAACATAATCACCGGCGGACATAGGGCGGCAGGCTGTGGGGTGAGGCCACGGATCCCGGATGAGGGGATAAGTGATAAATTATGCTACATGCTTCGGGCTTTCTGATTAATATATCTGAGTACATTCCATAATTAATGAATCTGGCATACAAAATGTTTTTTCATACCTGACGTGTTACTTTGTGCAGTGTCACGAAACTTCTGTGTAATTAATAATTAATGAATTTGCTTACTCTAACGATTTTTCAAACCTCAATATCTCTATAAATAATTGACCAATTTTCATTCTGAAAGTTGCATTATAATCAGTGAAGAATAATCTACAGGATTATCATAATCTCCGAGAGCTAAGCCAATTTTTTCGTTTTTCTTTCTACAACCGGAAGTGAAATGTCCCCAGAGAGTGGATGGACCGGAAAACCACGTATTGCACTTACTGGTGATTCTGATGTGTTAATCCGGGTACTAAATGAAAAATACATATTTATTAATTATCTCATTAGTCGTATTAGCCTCATGTATCTCTGAACTATTTCAATCTAAACGGTTAGTTTGGAATGTTTCGCGGTTACCTGAACTGAACATTGAGAACTTGTGGTATTATAGAGATGACCGTCACTCCCACACGGGGGTAATTTTTGTCTGTTACGTCCTGATCTGTTAAGTGTACGAGCCCTTCCATGAGCCTCGGCTGTGTATTCAAAAAGTCAAAGTAAACTTACTCAAGGCCTGAAGGGTCGTCAATTTGACAAGAATAACTGTTAGTCCAAGAGCATTAGGTCAAAATAGGCCCTAACCTGGACATTTTTGGTAACAAGCTGATTTTTTCAGGATAGGTCCAGGAATATGTCTAGAATAACATACTAAAAGTCCTCATAAATCCTCCTTGAGCGTTTTCCGCAATCCAAGATGGCGTCCAAAATGGCCGCCTCTTCTGTTTTTCTCATAACTTTGCAAGCAGGTTTCCCCAAAACACACTTTAAATGTCTACATATATGTTTTGAAGTATGAGGAACTCATTAGAATACATCTTAAGAGATGCTGAAGCACGCAAGTACCAATAAGACCTCTTGAGTTCTTCCAAAAGTCAAAAATGGCGTCCAAAATGGCCGCCATTTCATGTTTTTCTCATATATTTGCAAGTAGGTTTCCCCAAAACACACTTTAAATGTCTAAACATATGTTTTGAAGTATGAGGAACTTATTAGAATACATCTTAAGAGATATTGAAGCACGCAAGTACCAATAAGACCGCTTGAGCTCTTCCAAAAATCCAAAATGGCCGCCATATTTACTGTTTTTTGTCATAACTTTGCAAGTAGGTTTCCCCAAAACACACTTTAAATGTCTAAATATATTGTTACGGATTCGCGCCCGCCGGCGTGCTGACGGCCACGTAACTCGAATCGCGGCACGTCGCCCACCGGACGGACAATCCAGTCGTGACCCTCTCGGACTAACGCCGGGAACCAGTCACGGGTGGACCTTTCGGTCTCACCGCGATCGAGCCAATCGGCCCCCGCGTGGGATAGGGTTGCTCGCCAAATTCGACCTACCTAAGTACCCACACGGAGGGTAGACCGGGCGATCACACCTCGCCGCAGGTCAACTTCGGACACGGGCCACTTAAGCGACCCGTTCCGTACTATCGGGATAACCGAGCGGTGTTATCGTCGGCCTCGACGGTTCGATTAATTATCGGGCGTATTCAACCCACTACCAACCCTTTACGTGAAGCAAGATGAGGATTCAATGAGAGAAATGACGAAGTGAAGCGGGAAACAGTTCAACATAAAGCACATTTATTCGCGATGAACGGAAAGCACACATATACAATTCCACCAAAAGCACATAAAAAAGAAGAAGAAACACAATGCAATTTTACACAAAAAGCAAATGTAAAAGAGAAGACACAATGCAGAGCTATCCGACTACCGAGCACACGGCAACACATACAATTTTACTTCACAGACGGCGCCGACAACACACATTCCCAAAGCAAAAGAAAAGAGAACCACCCTCCAGGATGAGGGGGTAGGCGGGCCTGGGGCCGAGACCGTGTCGGGCCTACCCGTCTGATGATGAGGCGCGAAGTGGCGATGGTGCCTCAACTCCGCGGGCCTCGCGGACAGTGTCTGGTAGGGGGTGGGAAGGGGGCCCCCTTTGTCGCACTATCTCAGCGCGGGGGGAAACAGGAGGGGGTTGCTGATGCTCGGGGAAAGGAGGATTTTTACTCTGTCTCGGGTCCCGCGACGAGCGTCTCCACCTCGACCAGGTCGCGCCGTCGGCCTCCCTGGTGTGCAGCTCCCGGCACCGACGCGAGCACCCCCTCGTCTGCCTTTGCCGCCGCCGCCTCTCCACAGCTCCGTCCTCTTCGCTCCGACTCCAACTCCGAACTCTTCCTCCTGCGAACTCCTCCAACGCACACACGACACTTTTCTGACGAACGCAGCCGCTTATATAAGCCCCGTGGCTTCGCCTTTGACCCCCTGCCTTCGACCTTTCACCTCGCTTCCCATTAGCCCGAGAAAAAGTGGGCGTGAATGCATTTTGATCCATGAATTTGCATATAGCGACCGCCCTCCAACGCCCTGGAGGCGGGGCCAAATCGCCCCTTGCTCACCGATTGGACGGAACAAAAGTGGGCGTGAGTCGTTTTTGATCCGTTTTTGGAGCGGAAAGTCCGTGGTTTTGTACACGCTGTTCGGCGCGCGCCCTGCACGAGTCCAATACCGGTACCCACAAGCGGCGCAAGAACGGTGGCGATGCGATGGTTGCGAGGTGTGACGGTAAAGGTCGTGGCTGTTGTGGTGAAGCGGCGCCACGGTGGGTGGTTGATGTTGTGATGACTGTTGAGACGCGGTTGGCGGTGGTAATAATGGCGGTTGGTCCAAAATAAAGATAGTAAAAGAAAAACGGCTATCCTGAAGAGTCGCAGCACGCATGAATGACATTTATTCCCTCGAGACAACGGGTTTGGGCCTAACTACACATATACTTACCGAGATATCTCACCTAAGGGACCTGAATGGTGGTTTGCGAATTTGGTAACCACAACAATATGTTTTGAAGTATAAGGAACTCGATAGAATACATTTTAAGAGATGTTGAAGCATGCAAGTACCAATAAAACTGTTTGAGCTCTTCCAAAAATCCAAAATGGTGTCCAAAATGGCCGTCATTAACAATTTTATCTCAAAATTGTTTTAATATTTATCATTAATTAATTAACTGTGATATTTCATCCTGAAAATATTCAACAAACATTTCAATTATAAATGTGGTTGCTGTGCATACAGTATTCAAATCAATTTGAATGTTAAAGTCTAGAAGTGTGCCCTTAATCGCTTATGACATTACGAGGGAAACATTGTACCATCAGTTTGATGCTAAACAGACAGGGCGACATAAATTTGCCATATGGTCCATTTTCGTCACCTAAAGCTCCGAAATTGAAAACTTGGTGCTAACCTTTTTTTTACCAACAAGATGCAGTTGATGTCTACCATGAGGTGAGTTCTATTTGAAACATTTCGTTATCATTAAGGAAGTAAAACTATTATTTTTGGTACCCAGACTAAATGCATGATCAAAATTTGTGTCTTCATGCATGTACTACACAGTACTGTGTAATATCACTTGACAGGGAATTTCTGTGGAGTAGTCTATCGTTACACCTAAAACATTGTATTGAATCATTTTATTTGTTTCATGCAGATGAAAAGAATTATAGTATGATAGAAATCAGAGAGTGTATGACACTCCTTCCTATTGGTACATGTATGCTGTATTTGTATAAAAGGTTCCTTTTTTGTGTGTGTCATGTCATTCCTATATTGTGATATGCTAGTATACATTCATTATTAATAATAGCAGACATTTTAAAGTGCCTTTTCCATTTGATACAAAGTGCTATGAGATGTCATCCCTGGTTGTCATAGGAGATAAAATATATTACCAGGCTGCGACAGTACAAGTGCAGTGCACATCTAGGGATAACAAAATAAGTTAGTCTTCAAGTCACATATTACATGGCAGTGAATTTCTGTGGAGTAGCCACTATCATCATCATTTTCCTCTCGGGTTTCCTTGCGAGATTTTCTCTGCCCAATACAATTCCTACCAGACATTCTGGCACCCCACAATGAGTTTATTCATCCGTAATTTAACTTCACAGGTATCAATATGTAAACATGCTATAGAGTACTGTGATTGTGATGTGTTATAGAAATTGCAGAATCATGTGATGGCATTGGCACTTGTGTGCTTCTACATCTCTTATAATGTATTCTATTGAGTTCCTTGTACTTCAAAACATATATTTAGACATCTAAAGTGCGTTTTGCGGAAACCTACTTGCAAAGTTAAGAGAAAAACATGAAATGGCGGCCATTTTGGACGCCATCTTGGATTGCGGAAAACGCTCAAGGAGGATTCATGAGGACTTTTAGTATGTTATTTCACACACATTCCTGGACCTTTCCTGAAAAAATCAGCTTGTTACCAAAAATGTCCAGGTTAAACCCTAATGCTCTTGGACTATGTAGTTTTTTTTGTCCCCCACTCCTGCAACAAGGTCGGAGACTGAGGACATTAAAATGAGTTCCGTCCGACTGACCGATCATCCGTCCATGTCCTTTTGCGTCTGCGAAATTTCAAAAACAGTTGAACATTTAGCTTTCATTTTGCAGATATGTATTCCTCATATTATCTCAACCTGATTAGATCACTGCTGTGATTGCTTGAATACTGTTGCGATGGCAACCATCTTGGTAATGTGCCTTGTGTACGATGTTTGTGAGGCTGTTCTTGCCTTGTTTGTGTGTATATCAACCACCCAAAAGTTGGTAAACCGAGAATATCAGTTCCTTGTTTCGATAAAAATGGAGATTCTTTTGTCACGTACCTGAGAAGGAAGCGTTGTGCTGTGGATTATCCGTCGTAGTTTTGGAAACGGCTCGTGCCACTGTCTGATGGGTGTGATGAAAATGTTATGGACTCGCTCAGTTTATTATCTCCTCGTTGATCATGCTCCACTTCATCGTTACATCCTCCTACTGAGTCATTATCACTGAATAATTGAAGTGAAACACATTTAATCAACCTTTATGATGTTCATACTGTACTTGATTAGTGTGGCCCACCTCGTCCATGCAGGACGAAGGCCTAGAACTGTCAGCGTGGTCCATTCTGTTCAATGCAATGCTATTTGAGGCCATTGGACTCTTGTAAATTTTTCAGTTCCATCTCTCCGTCCGATCTCAGCTCGACCTCTGCTTCTTCCAGGACCTTCTCTAGGTGGGCAGTTTGCAATTATACTCGTCCACTCGTCTCTTCTTGTTACGTGTTCAACCCAGTTGCATTTTGGTTTTTTTGATTGTGATCAGAATGTATTTGACATCTTGCCTTCATACAAGGTGTTAAATGATCCTTAAAAAGGGTGTAGGATCTGTTCTTGGTCCATTTTGGTTTCCTCTATCTCCATTCACTTGGGAAATCTTATTTAATTTTAACATCTGTTTTCACTACTATGCTGATGATACCCAGAATTACGTGTGTATACATACATACATCCAGGCAGATGCTGGATAACAATTAACAAACGAACACAAGGAATCATTATAAATGCACAAGAAGACCCATGGGACCAACAATAGTGCAATAACAATCGACAACAGGCAGATGATAAATCATGAACAGTTAGTATCCTCAGCTTTTAGAGGTAGTTGTCCCCAATGAATAAGAAACATGTGCGTACATGGAGGCCAAAACCAGAAGTACAGACGTTTAACGAGGATTTTTCACACCTGGTCACGCAAAGATACGTCCAGAAATGACCTGTCCACCCCTAACCTCGGTGCGACTACGACTCACTGGTCATTTTTTTTTGCGCACTGCCATTCTTAATCTTCATCTTCTCTTTATAACGTTGGGCTCACAGAGCATGTCTATCTTCTGCTGGATAAGGACTATAGAAATGGTGCACAATACCTTCAAGTGAATTAAAATTTCAAAAATGGAGGGTGTGGGATAAAACACGATGAAGAAATAATTTAAATTGTAGGGTATGTAAAAATAGTGAACAGTGCTTTGATGGGAATGTCAAACAGGACAACTCAAACATCTTGTATTACCTTCCATTTATTTCCAAAAATTGTGTATCAGATCACATGACCCTGACTCATCATTCGACACTAAAATGAACTCGAGGCCTTTGCGTTAACTTGAATAGGTTAACCTGAGAAGTAAATCGAAACTGATAAATGCTAGTTTTATAAATACTTTGTGATATGAAGCGTCTTGTAACAAAACAAAACAAAAAAAGTCATCCTCGTTAATTGTTAAAATTTTATGATGGAATTTTGGGGGGGGGGGTTTTGTTTGTTGGAATGAAGTGTGTGAGATGAAATAAGATTATTTAGTAATTTGCACTGATATATGGTGATGTTTAAAATTTTGTTTTCCCTTGGTTACCATCCTTCAGACGTGACAACACGGCAAGGTATCATGGACTACGACGGAGTGTGAATGAGGGTGTCGAGTCCTGGGGCACGCACCGGGGTTTTTATAAATGTATATGTATCGACTTTAAAGTGTTGGTGTGAGAGAGTTTGTCAAAACGACCGATTTACAGCATCAGTGCTCTGTTTCCTGCTGGTGCTATAGCCTTTCTTTGCTCGATCGCTTTTTGTCTACTTGTGATGTGATAGTTTTCTCCACATCACAGGTTACTCGATTTTTCTAATCCAGAACCATGTGATGCTGCGGTCCGTTATTACAGGTTTGATCCACTGTATTGCTTTCATCTTTTGCTTTGCCCTTTTTTTTGTTTGGAAACTGAAGCTGTATCCTTGTTTTAATTTTAATTTTGCTTTTGTTATATAATTTTTATACTATCCTTTCCAGGGAGGGTGGTGGTCTTTGCATGAAGATTTTTGCTGTTGCAGACATATCCTTAGTGAGTGTTGTACGGGGTTTGCTGATCATCGGACAGCACGAACTGGCTAAATGAAGTTTAAAACACCAGGTGTGAATATGGTACACTGAAAGTTGAAGGGATAATTTTACCTGGACTCACTTCCTCCCCATCACCACGCACAATACTCCCCCCGTTTATCAAATCACAGCCTGGTGTCATGTGTGCCAAATCAACCATGTGACAGTGTGTTCCCAAATTCTATCCCCTTCCCTGTTCCACCACATGGGGGGGAAAAAAATTGATCATTTGCTATCATGGCATCAATGAGGTGTTACGGTCAGTTTGCCCTGAAAGTGGAAGAAAAAAAAAAAGCAACATTTGTAGCATGTATTCATCTCATGGCATTAAATTTAATTACTGTGAAGAACTTTGGTTTTCCCTTGAGCTCAAATGTTAACATCCTACTATTTCCAAACTGAGCCAAGTTTTGCACTTTAAACTAATAGTTTCAAAGCTTAACATTTTTTTTTCTTTATAGGAGTTGTTTGGATGGTAAGTTTGATGCTGTTTCCTGTTTTGTTATTTTTCTTTTGACCTGCAGTTCATTGGTTGCATGGTGTATTTCTTATCATGCATGCCAGGTCTATTCTGCAATTATCCCTGAGGGGAAAAAAAAAACACCAATAAAAATTGCTGTGCAATCATGTGAGCTGGTACTGTCGCTTTGATGGAAACCTCACCAGGAAGTGCATTAGGATACATCCAATCCTCAATTATTTCCAAGAAGAAAAAAAATACATACATGTATGTATATATATATTTATATAATGATACCGGGCGTAGTGGCTTGTGCCTGTAATCCGGCGACTGGGAGGCTTGGGTTGGAGGATCGCTTGAGGACGGGAGCTCTGCATTGGGCCGTGCGATGAGAGGGCGTATGGCAGCCCAGTCATGGCGAAACCCAATCCATATCCCTGTGTCGTAAGAGGTGACCAGGGTTGTCAGGAAGGGCATCCGGCATAAAACCTGTGCCAAATCAGTATGCGGATCATAACGGATGATCCGCTGTGGCGACCCCGAACAGGAGCAGCCGAAAGATGAACAACAACATATCGTCTTCATTTTTCGGCTGCTCCCGTAAGGGGTCGCCACAGCAGATCATCTGTTATGATCCGCATACTGATTTGGCACAGGTTTTATGCCGGATGCCCTTCCTGACAACCCTGGTCGCCTCTTACGACACAGGGATATGGATTGGGTTTCGCCATGACTCCAGGCTGCCATACACCCTCTGATCGCATGGCCCAATGCAGAGCTCCCGTCCTCAAGCGATCCTCCAACCCAAGCCTCCGAGTGGCCGGATTACAGGCGCACGCCACTACGCCCAGTATGACGAACAACAACAACATATTTATATAATGGTCACGACTTTATTCTGTATTTCGAGTTTCCTTGCCAGAACTTCCAAGGAACCACAATTACAGGTTTTAAAACTCCATCAAGCATATCCATCACTGAAGTATTTAACAGCTCTGTTCAAAGCATAAGGCATTGCCCAGTTCTGGTTACAGCCACCTGTTGAGGGTGTTTCGACACATCCTTCAGAGGATACAAGTTTGCTGTCATCTTATAATATATCCTTGTGGCTGTACATATCCCACAAATCATTCTTATAGTAAGATGTACCTTATTTTGTTCTTGGTTGTCAGTGAGTGATGCTTCAATTGGTTTTAGTACTGGTAACTGCACAATAATTTAGATCAAGGTTGGGCTGAAGAAATGCTTCTTCAGATTAATCAAAGCCAATGAATGTCTTGCAGAGAATAAAAATTGAGGGATTTTAAATGCTGTTCATTGACGACAAACATCATGGAAGGGCTCCAATGTGCGGAAATCACGCCATGTTGGTGGGAGACCATCCTGCAGATGTCGTCCACAGCGCTGGCAAGGATTCTGGAATAGTGAGATGTAACTATGCAGCCACATCTATCGGCAAGAGAAGAGAAACGGTACATTAAAGTTATAATTTATCCTTGTTTCGAAGTGAATGCATGGAATTACTGACCGGAAACTCATTCAAATAGGCTGGCAAAATAGCTTTGAGGTATGCACACACTTATAAAGGTGTCTTGTGTCCAGCTTGGGTTTGAATATTGGCCCAGCTATAAACTTTCATCCTTGCATTCCACACATGGGGTGAGGCATCAATGTATGTGCTGTCCCACTGACCATTAAACTGGGCATCCTGTCTGCCAGCATGAGGTTGGTGGATATCAAAGATCCCATGGTATCCTTTGCAACAAATAGTTAAGCTATCACCAGCACTCTTGCCAAAGTTACAACTGCACTCGGTCGAGTATCCTGCATCAGAGTGGTGACCCATCCAGGATTGCCACACCCAAGCCAGTGAAGCTGCCATGGCAGCTTTATGCACCCAATGATGTGAGGAGGATGAAATTAAAAAAAAAAAAAAATAAATCTTTTGAACCAGGTGAGTTTATCACCCATAAAGATGTTGTATCTACACAACTGATTCATGAGCAACTGGTCCCAATGGCATCAGTACAGTTCAAAATCTGCACATTTAAATTGGTTGTTGCTCTTTCATTACATACTTCATTTCCTTGGAAGATCTCACTGGAAGGTGGATTGTCAAAACGGTATTGATATACTCCGATGAACAACACAACAATAAATCCTTCTCTCCATACTGGATGGAATAAATAATCTGAGCAGACGTCAAGGCCTTCCTCAAACTTGAAATCGGATCACTATTTGGGGTTCCATCCCAGCTCTATGGATGGACACTACACCTCGCTGGATATCTATTAAGTATTTCACAAGCAGATTTGACAAACTTTTTGCAAAAGGGTCCTTCCTTGAGTAGCTGGTGATTTTCCTAGTGTTTGCAAGCAATGCATAGCCCTTGGTGTTCCACCTCCAGGCCTTTCAAAAGCTGGAGTCCCTCAAGGGAGTCATGTGACCTATCCTTTTTCTGGTTTACATCAACAACCTCTCCATTTGTTTGGAAATCTCTGTTTACCAGTCTGTAGATGACCACTATATGATCACTGCCAATTTGGAGAAAATATGAAGCTGGTCATTCACCTGGATTTTATCATTCAATGTTTCCAAGTCCCACATACTTTGTTTACACATGATGATGATATAGCAAACCCTCCAATTTACTTTTACAATATAATTCTGACAGAGGTGCTATCGTTGCAGCACCCCCTTGATCAACTATGATGTTCCTCAGCTGATCATATATCAAACTTGAACTCCAGGGTGGGAGGTGCCTCAGAATCCTCCAGAGTAACTTAATTCCTCGGTCACAATTGGCTCCTAAGTGTCCAAAGCCTTCATCCGCAGCACCTGGTTGGCGGCCATTTTTACTGCCGTCCATGAAACGGCAAATTCCTGCAGCCTGGAAGAAGGATAATATTATTGCCATCCTAAAGACTGGTAAGCAAGCAGACTTGCCCTGCAACAGGTCAGGTCAGGTATGGGAGCATGCGCCGGAGCAGCGGGTGGCTGCGTTCACTTTCCGCCGGTACTCCAAGGGCCTCCGTCTGGCCATCCCCCAGGCAGATGCCTGGCCCATCCCCATCTCCTTGAGATGCCTATCAACCTGCTGCAACCACGAGGCACGTGATCAGCCCATTGGCCTCCACTTGTGAGCCTCCCTCGCTGAGAGAATCTGGTGAGCAGGATCAGCATCAGGAAAATAAGCCACATGTCCATACAGCCGCAGCTGATGCACACGGATTATGCAGACAACAAATCTGATTTGAGTCTCAGCAACCGCTCGTTGGACACCAAGTCGGACGAGCAATAGCCAAGGATTCTCCAAAGAGACCTGGTACCAAAGGAATCAAGTCTCCGTCACGGAGTCTGACCTGTGACGGGATCTAAGTCTCACATCCGTAGAGCAAGTCTGGAAGCACCAACGACCTGAAGACTCGAACTTTCATCCTCCTGCACAGGTACTGACAGTGCCACACCCCATGATCCAGTGAATTCATGACTCCCCAGGCCTGACCCAGATGTCGATTGACCTCTGGCTCACAGCCACTAGAGACATGAATATCACTGCCAAGGTAAGTGCATCTCTGTGACCTCAACATCCTCACCCCAAACAGGTACAGAGAAGATAGCAGCATCCAAGATGTCAATGAACGCCTGGATCTTAGTTTTGACCCAGGAACCCCACAATCCCAGTGGCTCAAACTTCTCATTCAGCACCTCAAGTTCCCCAAAACGATATCCAGTCTCTGCAAAGATGACTGCATCATCTGTGAAATCAAGGTCAAAGATTTTGATATTCCCAAATGATGCACCGCAGCTTGATCTCTCCGGCATCCTCCCCAGAAACCAGTCCATACAAGTGCTGAAAAGTGTGGAGGCCAGTGTGCACCATTGATGAACTCCAGTGGAACTGGAAATAAGTCAGATGGTTTCACCACATCTTACAGCACTCTCAGTATGAGATTGATCAGTTTTGGTGACACCCCATGAAGACCAAGAATCGTTCAGAGGGCATCCCGATTCACTGACTCAAAGACTTTACAAGGATCAACATCGGCTGCAAGCAGCCCCTGTTGAATCTCTCGTCTGCGTTCGGTGAGGATCCAAAGAGCAAGGATACGGTCAATCGTTGACCTCTTTGGTGTAAAGCCTGACTGCTCTGGACGCTTGCGCTCAAGCAGATTGTGGCGAACCCGATCAAGAATTATCCGAGCAAAGGCCTTGCCTAGCACTGAGAGCAGCGTCATCCCTCGGTCGTTGTTGCAGTCCTGGCGATCATCCTTCCCTTTCCAGAGAGGGACAAGGCCCATCTTCCAGTCAGTTGGGATGATGCCTGTGTTCCAGGCAGAGCACAGAACTGCATGCACCAACATGAGTACAGCATTTCCACCAGCCTTGAGAAGTTCAGCCTGGATGCCACAGATCCCAGGAGCTTTACACCATTTCAACCGGTTCACAGCAGCCTGTGTTTCCACAAATGAAGGTAGATCACAGTTAATCAGCAATAGGGATAGTAATATCCCTGATATCCAACTCGCCAGTTGGTGGATCAGCCTGGTACAGCTGCTCAAAGTCACCGGCCCAGCAGGCCTTCACTTCGGACTCCACTGTCAAATGGCCACCACCCCCGGCTCCAACTGCAGTACACCGAGGGACAGGCTTGGAGGAATGCAATGCGCAAATTCCCCTGTAAGCAGGACGAGAATCACTTGACCACAGGTGATGCTCTACCCCTCACAGATTCCTCGCACATTGGCTTCCTTATCCACCCTCAGTGCACACAGTTTTCCACCTCAACTCCCTGAACAGCTCAGCTCTGCCATTAAGCCTGGCCCTGCGACTCTGGTCAATGGTATCCAGTATCCCATGAGACAAGATTCTTATTCGCCCTACGGTAAGTTCCAAGATATTCACGAGCAACATCATGGATGGTGGTCTTGAAGGCACTCCACAGCTCTTCAGGATTCCTCAAGCACCCAGACTGCCCAAATCCCTACTCAGCCTGTTTGCAAACTCCTCAGCTACTTTTTCATCCTTCAGCTTGCCAAGATTCAGCCTCAGCTGGGATGGTACCTTTCTTCCAGATTTAAGCTGCAACTTCAGAGTTGCTACCACAAGCCTGTGGTCAGTATTGAGGAACTGAGCACTCCGGTGGACCCTGCCTGGATCATCCTCCAGTGATGATTCTGCCTGGATCATCCTCCACCCTGCAGTTCTGGATCATCCTCCAGCGACCATTAACGAGCACATGGTCAGTCTCCTTTGCCAACACCAGCATTGGAATATGACGTCCAGTGATGGGTCTGTGGGCACTGAAACCATGAACCAGTCACCCTAAGTCCATGAACTTAGCACTCTTCTGATTCACAGTTCCAGACCCATGGAGACCAACACATGTCTCATAACCATCCCCATCAGTTCCAGTCAATGCATTGAAATCCCCCAAGACTAGAAGAGTATCTCACTTGGGGCAGTGATCAACCACAGATTCGAGCGAGGCATCGAATGCGTCCTTCACGGTGAGATCACTCGCCTCAGTCGGAGCATTTCCAGAGACCAGGGAAATGACACCCAAGGAGTAATGAATCCTAAGTCTCATACGCTCGTTGACCGGTGTTACCTCAATTATCATTGGAGTCAGCTTGTTGGACACAGCTACAGCAACTCCTTGGGAATGGTAACGATCAGCATGACCAGACCAACAGTTGGTATAACCACCCACCATGGTCTCACCACTGGTCTCCAAACCTTAGAGAGTGCTGCAATACCGATGTTCAAAAGCTTGAGTTCAGATGATAGCAGACAGGTGATCATCCTCTCTTCAGGCTAGGACATTTCAGGCACCAACCCGAAGGAACCACCTCAGGTTAACCCAAGGAGACCTCCTTCTCGTGGATGACACCTCAGCACCACCCGGACACATTACTGCAATCTGACCCGAGAAGGTTACCCTGTGGTTTTCCTCCTATCATGAAAGAGTGGGGGTCCCGAAGGCTTTACCCCAATCCCGTCATCCGGTGAGCTGCCCTGTGGAGGGCAGCGACACAAGAGGTACTCCCACGGAGTAGGTTTTCAATTCCCTTTGAGTTTTTCTTGTGTTTTGCAGTGATGGGTTATATGGTGGCCGGAGTGCAAGCCCTGCCACCAATCTCCTGAAAAAAGTAACAACTGCAGGAGGATGTCCACAGACACAGTTGGGCACTGGATATGGATGACCATTGGCTCACAAGGAGCTCCTCCGCCCTTTGATCTTAGCTATTATCGACTGTTATTTTCTAGATCTTGACTATTATTTTCTACCTTCGTTCACCCACCCCACCTCCAAACCCACCTCCTTCCAAATTTCCAGTTGTCCTTCCTGAGACATCTTGTTTCTGTATCCATCTTGTCCACCCCATGCCTTCTTTCTTGCCCCCCATTTCTCCCCACACCCATTGTTTGTCCAAGTCTCCCTCTGTTTTGTCCTTCAACCCTGCTGTTGGTGCCACACCCCCCTCTTCCTTTTTTTTTTTTGAGCTTTGATCCATTCAGTGTTCAAGCTCTTCCACGAGCCTTGTCTCTGTGTCCAGAAAAATATATACACACAGTTAGTTTCGCCAAACCTTGTTACTTTCCCCCAATCAAGGCTACCTGCTCACCTCATTATTACCTTCGGAAAACATGGTTAAACAATTGGTGAAACCAAGTTGGACAGATGTTTTAATCTAATATATAAAAGGAGCTTGGGTTCGGTGTGCTTGCGTCCGTCCCTACCTGCATAGTCCATCAGCAATAATGCTACCCCTACACAGCATAGCACTTCTATACATGAATATGCAGCATATAACGTGTTGCACATACACGCATTGGAAAGTTTGTTTCCTGGCATGGCCCACGCCTAATATGTACCCCAGTTTATCTGACCAGATCTGAAGGGGAGGGCAAGAATTTTGTTATTTTGTTTTGATCTTCCCTCTTAATGTGGTGTTGTATATTCAGAATTCAGCATCGAAAAAGGCTGTGATGAATATCCCATTAAAACTGTCCCCTCCTTGCTCCCTGGGTGTATATAGTTCGGCCAGTATGTATACATGCCTATTTTTATTTTTTTTTCCCATTAATGATTTTTTTTTTTAGCAATTACGCAAAGATTGGTATTCCCATCATCGGAATGATGGATCTTATATTCTCTAGTGTTGATAAAGAATACATGAGGTCAACTTCAATTTTCAACCCTTGCTTCACCCCCAACCACCCCTTCAAAAAAAAAAACAAAAGAAGAAAAAGAGCAATTAGAGATTTCAGACCTTCACCAGGACTTGTTTTGTGTGGTATTTGTCTATTGATGTTACAGAATTAAGAGACATAACTACAAATGCCACTTTATAACTCTCCCATCCAAAGGCAGAACCTAGTAACTCACTTCTAATTGATTTTGAGAAAACAAAGAAAAACTGCATATATATATATATATATATATATATATATATATATATATATATATATATATATATATATATATATATATATATATATATATATATATATATATATATATATATATATTAAAGCCGTATCCATTCGAGAAGATTTGATTATTCCTTTACAGATGTTAGAGCACTGCCATTTCGATGTCATGTGACTAAAGCGTGGCATCAGATTGGTCCATTGAGATGCTAGGTTTTTTGTGGTATTTACCAAATTCTATAGGAGTTGCTAGGTCCTGCCATGAGTGTACAAGCTTATGTAGGGAACAGATTACAAAAACTTACACTAACATGAAGCCTATAACCTAGTAACTCCAAAATTAGTATTAACTCAGTTTTGATCAAAAAAATAGTTACTTGGTTTTGTCTTTGGACGGGAGAACTGCTGGCAGGGATGACTGGGGTACCAAAACGCCCCGCTTTGATTGGGTACCTGACCCTGGCCCATGACGTTTATTATTATTCAATTGAATTCAGAATGGGATTAAAATAAATTCAAATCAAATGGAAGACCAAATAGGTACAGTCCTGCATTGGAGTAATCAGAAGGAACCCGAACAAGCAAAAAGCAAAGATGAAGTCATCAGGAGGAACCTGGATAGGAATCACATTTCAGATGCTACTCCTCCACTCAAAAAAAAACCTAGATCAAAAAGCAAAAATAAATTCCAGCTGCCAGATCCGATCATGAGTCCGATCAAGTTGAAATTTAAAACATGTACTCCCCACCACGACTCGATCATAATTGTGAAGTTTCACTTCGATTGATGAAGCAGTTACAGAGAAAATATTATTTAATATTTTTCTTCAATCCAATATGGCTGCCAAACCCGTGACCTATGACGTTATATGTGTGAATGTTTTGTTCCTCATGGATAGGCAGTTGGTCATATGTGTAAAGTTTCACCTCGATCTGTTCAGCCACTTCAATGAATTTTTGAAGGTTTTTAAATATATATTTTTATTTTTTAAACAACATGGCTGCCAAATCATGTGACCAATAATGTCAATTTTGTTTTCTGTGGACCATTTTATCTCAAGATGACCCTCAAATTTTCATACTGATCAGATGTAGCGTTCTACATGTGCAATTATGACATCATAACGAAGACACCTATGAAGTCATGAAAAAAAAAAAAATCACACCTACTCCCAATGAGTACTTGCCGTGTGCTGAATTTTTTCCTTGGTGCTGTTTCAGAGATAGAGAGGTCCAAAGTTTTCCCATTTTTCCAACATGGCTGCCATACCACATGACCTATGATGTCATAATTATCAATAAAATATTCTGCATGAGTAGTCCGCTCCTGTGGTGGGATTTCGCTCTTGAACAGCAGCGGAAAAATCCCGCAGTTGTACACAAAATAAATAAAGGAACGAGCTGCTCACCATAAAGGAACGAACCACAACTTCAGGCATTTGAGGGAGTTGGTAGTGCAGAGAGGCAGCTGTGGCATGGTCGGTAACCTTAAAAAGAAGAAGAAAACACTTCCTGTTTTTTGATTCCTTGGCCCAACTCAGTGGTAATGGATGTTAATGTTCTCGAAAGACACATTAAAAAGGGGGAAAACAGCACCAACTTCGAGAAGGAAGGCAAAAAAACAAAAACAAATAGAAAGAGCACAATCGATTATATATAATGGAGAAAATGTATGTCCGGTCACTAACCCACGTGACTAAATGTCTCTTAATTACGTACGGTTTCAACGTCGGCTGCACCATGACTAACTACGTCTAATTACGTACTATTGCAAACGTACCTTTTAAACCTTTACACCCTTTCGACTGCTGAGATCCCTGACACCTTTGAAGACCCTTTATATGCCATTAGACATTTACATCCTTTAGAAATTAGACCCTGCTATTGGAGCATACCCCTTAGAGTTTAGACCATCTTGAACGTTTTAGACCCACACCACACAAACATCGAGCGTCTTCTTGCAAAACAGACAATACTTTTTCAGCTAGTAATGCACAAACTCGACCCACCAGGATGGGTACTCTGTTCGTAATAATAAAAATGCTGTCCATGAGCATTTGGATGTCGTAGTTTGAAAAGAAAAGACCACAATATACACAAACCTCATATGTTTTAACTCGCAAATACCTCGTACATTACACTTGATACTTTGGTAAGTGTCCACCACCAGCAAAAACTATCTTTTCTCTCGGATTTACTGCTCGTAAGGGAACATCCTTGTATACAGGTGAATGCATACAAAAACAGGTGAAAATATAAAGAAATATATATATATATATATATATATATATATATATATATATATATATATATATATATATATATTAAAAGAGCAACTGAAGGTCATTGAAACATCTGCAACGCATGCAACTGTGAAGTGAATGGCACAATTAAATAAACAATTTTGCATTTGGCCTACAAACAATTCAGCAAAAAAAAGAGATCCATACCATTTTGATAGTTTGTCGGATCGTCAAAGCTGCCACCCAAAATGAACATTTCTCACAGACCCCCTGAATTGTACGCATCGTGTTCGCTGCTTTGTTGAGACATTGACATGAGCACTCAACGGTGTACGGTGAAACCAGAGACCGAGACAAAGCCGCAGAATTACAAGAGTGCTTGAACTTCGTCCAGGACCCAAAATAGCCACACTGTTGACATCCTCAGCTTCACAGGCTCGGGATGAAAAAGCATTTAAACTTCTCCATACCCCATGGGTGACTAATCAACTGCAACATCAACCAACGAGAGTCACCACAAATGCCAAAGCTGTCTTTGTACAAAAATCCAAAATTTGCCTCCAAAAACTAATGAGGACGCAAAGTTTCAAAATAACTTGCCGATCCTCTTTCTGCATCTCCAGTCACGTCCCCTTTGCCTTATTATGCAAGGGACAAAATTAGAGGAGCTTTATTCTCTACCAAAGCTTTATCTCTCTACCGTGAAAGCGGCAGCTCCAGATGGCATCTCACCGACTTCATAAAGAATTTGGGATCCCAATTAACGAGAATGGTTTTCCTCGTACGAGTACATGGATATTCATTCCACCAGTGAAGTACCACAGATTTGGAAGGAGGTGAAGGTCATTGCTATCCTCAAGCTGGGGAAACGGACAATGACCTCTCGAGTTACCAGCCAATACCACTCCTACCCTTCGGCTTACAAACTGATGGAGTGACTTGCACACCAATATTACTTTCTTCTTCCCATAGAACAAGCAGGTTTAAGACAGGTTTGAAGTAGCGTTAGTCACTCTCACTACGAAGTAGTTACAGTTGGTTATAACAGGTTGTGCCAACATAGAGTACACTAACCATGTAGCCATGGATCGAGGCCAGCTTTCACTGCGTCCTGAAGATCAGCACTACGTTTGTGGACCTATCATCAGCCTTTAATACAGTCTGGAGACAAGCAATGTGATGAAAATGGCCAAATTTTTCCGACGTTTCACTACTTTGCAGCTGTAGGTTTCGAGCATTTCTCAGAGAGCAGCTAATCTCTCTCGTAACCCTCAATGATGCACCACCTTAAAGCTCCTTTGTGACCCCACCACTTTTTCATTCATGTACAAGATGGAAGATATTTGCTTGTATGGAAAATCCCACTAAGGAAGCATGAAGCCTTAAAAATACAAACCATTTCCTCACCAAAGATTTTAAAACAAAAATGGAGAGCGAGAAACCTTTTACAATAGTGATGTCATTGTAACTGTCCAAGACTGAAATTTTATACCATTGGAATAAACGGCTTACAACTTATATTGGAATAAATAAATATATATATTTTTTAACCGTGAATAAGTCCAGAAGAGTTATTTCTTAGTGTTATGAAACGACCACGCATGTGCATGAAAACGAAGCTCAAAATACTCACTTTTTGAAACACTTGGTATTGTGACTTGGTCCACAAGTCGAGCTAAAAAAAAAAAACAAATAATCATGGACTTACAAAATTTGGACAAGGGAAGAAAGGTGTGGTACATTCATCAATTTGTTTACCACAAGGGGGCAATGCTATACAGGTAACCATGAAATGAACAGCACACTGAACACGAGTGAAAATATTCATGTTACACAGATAGGACAGTTGTCCACAGGCACAAGAGATACATTTATGCTCCAAATAATGTGATATTAACCTTTCACTTTTTAAATAGGAATCTTAGCTCAACTATTGCACAACTCGGGGTTTAATGGGTGTCCATCGCTTGTTGGGCTGCTCTAACGTGTTCCAATCATAAACCATCTAAAGCTTACCGTTTAGTGGCACATACTATGCTCACACTGAAGCTGCACAATCCCTGTCGTAGACAAAAGGAGTCCAAGCTTATGACATTCTCCCGAGACACAGACATCGGACTAACCCACATTATGGCATGCAATGCAATTCTGTTCTTACAAACCCACAAATCAATGGCAATTATGAAGCTGCTGTGGGCCAAGATTGGCACCAGCAGAGAACTACAAGGTCAATGTTGGATCCTGAAACATTTAGTGGGTCCTTCACCCAATATGAAGCCAATCAATACAATTTGTAAACAATGACTCAAAAGTTCAGAGAAGAGGAGAAAGGAATAGGAATGCAGTTAAAAGAGGGATGTAAATATATACATTAGAACACAACAAAAAAAATGAATGAAAACCACTAGATACATGAGGATCATGGACATAACTTGTAAGATATATACAGGGACATGGTGTGGGTGGAAGATGTATAATGGGAAGCTACTGCAAACTTGGATTTGACACGCAAGGAGGAAATGAGTACGGGGGGGGGGGGGGTACGTACAAGTCATGCTTGAGAATAAAGGCCATCTTAGGCATATTTTGGATGCAAAGAAGGGGCGAGGAGAATTGAGAGAGGAGAGGGGGAGGAACAGAGGAAATGATGTGAATCAAAAACTCCAGCGATTATTGCGCACACTTGTACACAGCAATGAGTTATTATCCCTCGCCAACCAACGAAGTTGGCAGGGATATAGAAATGGGTTCCGCCGTCCGTCCGTCACATTTCGTTTCCGGAGCTTATTTAATCTTATTTTGGTTTTCAAATTTGACAAAAAGGAAAAGCCCACTATGCTCACACTGAAGCTGCAGGGATTGTGCAACTTCAGTGTGAGCACAGTATGTGAGCATAGTATCTATGTCTAGTGTTTACTCTCTGTATGCAAAGAGTAAACACGAAATATAGAAGGACAAGACTTTATTAACATGATACAATCTGGAAAGTGGGAAGGAGAACCAACACCCCCATTCGTCTTCCTCCTGCCTCAGATTTCACAGATAAGCAAACAATAACCACCCCAAAAATAAGTAAACAAAAGAACACCAAAATTAGAGGAAGGGTTAAAAATCAAGGATAAAAAGATAGGACTTGTTACTTTATATGATACACAAATAAGCGTGAAGGTTAGCTTTTAAAGAAAACTGGTCAGTGGGACTGGTGAGCTTCGCAATCCACATCATTTCACAATTTTATTTCGAGTTTACAGAAATAAACGAGCAAAACACACGAATATCGGAAACATATTTTATGTTGACCGACGTGTTCTTCTCTTTTGGATCAGTGCTCACTAAAGTGATATTGGCAGATCTGTTTAGGACGATCTTCATTAACCCTCCCGAAGCCCACCTCTTTCCAAATTCCCAGTTTTCCCACCTGAGAGTTTGCTTTTGTGACCATCTTTTCCTCCCCTACCCCTCATTCTTCCACACATCCATTACCTGTTCAAGTATCCCTCTATTTTGTCCCTCAACCCTGCTATTGGTGGGTTTCCCCCTCTCTTTCTCTGCTGTTCCTTTTGTTTCGTTACATCCTGATCTGTTCTATGTCCCAGCTCCTCCACGAGCATCGACTTTGTGTGTGTGTGTGTATAATATATGCATAAACAAACACAAACACAAACACAAACACAAACACAAACACAAACACGTTATGTTTGTGGGGTAGATGGAGGAATTTCATAGGAGAGACAGGATCGTATAGAGTTGCTTGGCCCATGCACATATAGGAGACATCTCAATGTAAATTAAGTGGGGAGACTGTGAGCTTAAGTGTTACTTGTAACCACGGGGGGGGGGGGGGGTGGGGGGGGTGATACGGTGTTAATTAGATAGGGGTTAAGGATAATTTTCCCCAGTATGTAATTGCCCCCCTGTGACCTTTCCCGATGTTTTTGTATCACAAACGAATAATGATACAATTACTATATATATATATATATATATATATATATATATATATATATATATATATATATATATATATATATATATATATATATATATATATATGAAGAAGTATTTGATACACCGTCGATTTTGCAGGTTTTCCCACTTACAATGCACGTAGAGGTCTGTAATTTTTTATCACAGGTACACTTCAAGTGTGAAAGACGGAATCTAAAACAAAAATCCTGAAAAATCACATTGTATGATTTTTAAATAATTAATTTGCATTTTATTGCATGAAATCTGCATAAAAGACAGCTGTCCACACTCAATCAATCAGACTCCAACCTCTCCACAATGGGCAAGACCAGAGAGCTGTCTTAGGACATCAGGGCCAAAAGTGTAGACTTGCACAAGGCTGGGATGGGCTACAGGACAATAGGCAAGCAGCTTGGTGAGAAGGCAACAACTGTTGGCACAATTATTAGAAAATGGAAGAAGTTCAAGATAACAGTCAATCTCCCTCGGTCTGGGGCTCCATGCAAGATCTCACTTCGTGGAGCCTCAATGATCATGAGAAAGGTGAGGGATCAGTCCAGAACTACACGGCAGGACCTGGTCAATGACCTGGAGAGAGCTGGGACCACAGTATCAAAGAAAACCAGAAGTAATACACTACGCTGTCATGGATTAATATCCTGCAGCACATGCAAGGTCCCTCTGCTCAAGCCAGTGCATGTCCAGGCCCGTCTGAAGTTTGCCAATGACCATCTGGATGATCCAGAGGAGGAATGGGAGAAGGTCATGTGGTCTGATGAGACCAAAATAGAGCTTTTTGGTTAAAACTCCACTTGCCATGTTTGGAGGAAGAAGAAGGATGAGTACAACCCCAAGAACACCATCCCAACTGTGAAGCATGGAAGTGGAAACATCATTCTTTGGGGATGCTTTTCTGCAAAGGGGACAGGACGACTGCACCGTATTGAGGGGAGGATGGATGGGGCCATGTATCGTGAGATCTTGGCCAACAACCTCCTTCCCTCAACAAGAGCATTGAAGATGCGGCGTGGCTGGGTCTTCCAGCATGACAACGACCCGAAACACACAGCCAGGGCAACTAAGGTGTGGCTCCGTAAGAAGCATCTCAAGGTCCTGGAGTGGCCTAGCCAGTCTCCAGACCTGAACCCAATAGAAAATCTTTGGAGGGAGCTGAAAGTCTGCGTTTCCCAGCAACAGCCCCAAAACCTGAAGGATCTGGAGAAGATCTGTATGGAGGAGTGGGCCAAAATCCCTGCTGCAGTCTGTGCAAACCTGGTTAAGAACTACAGGAAACGTCTGATCTCTGTAATTGCAAACAAAGGTTTCTGTACCAAATGTTAAGTTCTGTTTTTCTGATGTATCAAATACTTATTTCATGCAATAAAAGGCAAATTAATTATTTAAAAAAATCATACAATGTGGTTTTTCAGGATTTTTGATTTAGATTCCGTCTTTCACAGTTGAAGTGTACCTATGATAAAAATTACAGACCTCTACGTGCTTTGTAAGTGGGAAAACCTGCAAAATCGGTAGTGTATCAAATACTTGTTCTCCCCACTGTATAAATAAATAAATAATAAAAAAAAATATATATATATATATATATATATATACATACATACATATATACACACACACACACACACACACACACACACACACACACACACACACACACACACACACACACACACACACACACACACACACACACACACACACACACACACACACACACACACACACACACGTGTCCCGAAAAAATGTACTCACATTTTGGCTCCTCATAACTGAATTTTTAATTTCTTTCCATATAATATCAAATTGACCCTAATAATGGCAGAAGTACGAATAGGTGTTGAAGAAAGAAAATTTATCATAAAGTGCTACTGGAAGCACGAAAACATCATGGAAGTGCAAAGACAATTTAGAAGACATTTTCACAAAGATCCACCAACGCGATACACCATTGCTCGCATCCGAGATAAGTTTGAAACAGATGGAACTGTGTATGACGTCCATAAGGAGCATTCAGGAAGACCATGGTCATCAATCACCCCCGCAAAGGAAAATCAATTGCTGGAAACCCTCCGCCGATCCCCATGGAAATCTGTACGACAAATGGCTCGTGAGACAGGAATCCCAAAATCAAGCGCCCATCGCATTTTGAAGCAAATTAATTGGAAAAGTTACATTCCAAAATTAATCCACGCTCTAAATGAAGACAATCCTGACCGGAGAGCTGAATTTTGTGAGTGGTACCTGGGCAAATGCGAAAAAGATGCAGCATTTCCATCCAAAATAGTTTGGAGCGATGAGGCCAGCTTCAAGTTAAATGGCTCAATTAACCGACACAATTGCACGTACTGGGCTCCTGAAAATCCGCATGTTACTATGGAACACCATTTAAACTTACCAGGGGTTACAGTGTGGTGTGGGATATCAGCATTGGGCATCCTAGGCCCATTCTTTTTTGACCAAACTGTCACTGGGGATGTTTACTTAAACTTTCTGCAGGAATCCGTCGGTCCATGTGTCGAAGAGATATTTGGTGACGAAGAGATTTACATTTTAGCAGGATGGAGCACCTCCCCACTCCCACCGTGATGTAAGGGCCTATCTTGAAGCAACTTTTTCGAACAGATGGATTGGGCGAAGAGGTCGTGTTGAATTACCTGCGCGTTTACCCAGACCTCACTCCAATGGACTTCTTTTTATGGGGATATCTCAAAGAAAAGGTTTACGGCTCAAAACCAGCAACAGTCGATGAGCTGAAAGAGGAAATTGAAAGACAATGTCTTGCAGTTCCAAATTAAATGATTCGTAACGCTGTTGAATCCATTGGTCCACATTATCGGCTGTGTTTGGAACGTGATGGTCGTCAGTTTGAACATTTGCAAACATGCATTTATCCATTGATACATTTAACCATTAATCTTGTTTCTAAGTCAATAAACAATGCATTTATTATCATTTATAGTGAGTACTTTTTTGGGACACCCTGTATATATATATATATATATATATATATATATATATATATATATATATATATATATATATATATATATATCTATCTATGATTGACCCCTCCCTTGCTCCTTCACCCAAAGTAGCTGCATAAAGCAACCCAAGAAGACTTATGCAAGGTAAGTGCTAAGCGCTGTTTCGAACCCTTCCCAGGGTTCCTCAACAACTATAAAGACGTTCACACATCGTACACACACGAGAATCCCAATGCTAAACACTCCCCTTAGCGACTGGACCGGTTTCATCACTTATTGGTGAATCATCAGCAATCGCGTAGACAGCAATGCTGACCAATGGTGCTCTCAAGTATGTGCCACGTGCAAACGTCAAAAGCAGTCAATATATAAATAAAGAAAGACCCACCCACATCTCTCACCTGTGAATTGAGGGAATAGCCAATCAGCTCTCACCTAATCGACTACGCCTTGCGCTTAGCACTTACCTTGCGTAACTCTTCTTGGGTTGCTTTATGCAGTTACTTTGGCTAGAGGCGCATGGGAGGGGTCAATCATTTATATTATCCTAGCCACCTGGGTGTAGTCAATTAGGTGAGAGCTGATTGGCTATTCTCTTCATTTACAGGTGAGAGGTGTGGGTGGGTCTATATATATATATATATATATATATATATATATATATATATATATATATATATATATATATATATATATATATATATATATATATATATATATATATATATATATATATATATATATATATATATATATATATATATATATTTTCAATTTTGGTGAAGATCTGAGTCTGGATGCAATTTTTTATTTTATTTTTAAAAGTTTTTCTTTCGTGATTCTTCACTATTGAGAGATCGGACCAAAAACGATATCGAACATGATATCTCAAAAAGTTGTGGACAAGTTGTGACAAAATTTGGTGGATGAGTTGGTTCGGTGGCAAGAACAAGCCGATTTGATTTTGGTTCAGGTCCGGATCCAGATCTGGCCTTTCAGTGGGATACAAAACGTAACCTGTTCAGCCCGGCACTGTACCAAGTGCCATTCTAGTTTCTATCTGCGGCTGGTCCGTGAAGGACATTGCCTTCTCTGCAGGACGCAGGTGTTGCACCTCGAGAAGCTTTCTTAGCAATTTAAATTTTCGTGCACTGCTGATGGTGATTTTGTGCTCCTTGCTCCTCCAAAGTTGGAGATTTGACCTTCTCATGACAAACAATCCGTTTTTATGGAGACTTTAGTGGAAGGTTTCAGACATTTTGAGCATTTCAGTTGCTGTTTGCAAGTCTAATCATTCTTCTACTTGACTTGACTCCACTTTTTCATTCTTCTTTCCCTTCATATATTTTTGCCTTCTTGTTCGTCTGTGTGTTGTGCCATCCTACAAAGAGACTTCTCCATCTACAACATGGACCAACTTTTAACCACTCATCCCAACTCTCTCTTCCTCAATTATTGTGGTGATTTCAGTTGTCACCGTGCAACTTGGCTGGGTGTTCGTACCCCTCTCACCAGCCATGGCACTTCAGCAAAGGACTTATGGGACGACTCAATCTGCGAACTTTCCAACCCGGATTTTTCACAATGGAAAACAGACTTGGTGATGACCAACATTCCCGCAAATATCTCCTGCTCTTCCTCTGCTCAAATTGGTTCATCTGATCATAAGCTTGTGAAAGTCAACATCTCTGGCTATTCTCAGAGAGCTGCCTCAATGCCAGCAAGTCTGGCATTTTATTCAAGCAGATTGGCAGGGATTGCAAGCAGCCCCTTTCTTCAGGATTGGTCTCCCATATGTACTGCCCCTGATGTTACCTCATCCTGGGAATTCTTCAACAGAAACCTGCTCATTCATGCACAGATTCATCCCATCCGGTCTTCATTAGCCAACCCTTCTTCCCACCCATGATACAATGAATCTGGTGGTGAGGCAGTTGCTCTGAAACAACTTGTGTTCTCTTCCTGGAAAGCAAACCCCAACCGAAGGCAATCTCAGCTCATTCCTCAAAGCCCGAACAAGTGTGTGTCCACTCTCAGGAGAGCCAGAAAACAACATCCTTCCAACTTCAAGATTGAACTTTCAAACTTGCCTCCCTCCTCGAAAACTTGGCCGTGCCTTGTTAAGTCTGTCTCTGGTGTATGCTCTCCTTCCATCTCTTCCCTCTTTTCAAATGGCACTACAGCTGACTTCACTCATGAGAAGGCTAAACACCTTCATTCTGTGTTTGCTTCCAAATTTTGTGGTCCAAACCCCTCTCTCTGTACCCACCCTACTCAGTCATACCCAACAACTGCACCTGTACTCTGTATCTTTTGCACCTGAGAAAATTCTGGCAACCCTCGACTGATTCTGCCACTGGACCAGGCGGCATCAGCTCACATGTCCTAAAAACCTGCTCTGCTACTCTTGTAGCATCCTCTCTCTGCTGTTTTCACCCTACTATTTGCCATCGGCCATCTTCCGTCTGCTTGGAAGTTAGCCAACATCACTGCATTGCATAAACAAGGTGCAAAAACAGATCCCCTCAACGACAGACCTGCCAGCTTATAATACGTGGCAGGTATGTATGTGTGTTTGAGATGAACAATATTCTGGTAACCAGTTTAACCATTTTATAAACCGAGATCATCTGACAAATGCAACCTCAATTGCAAGTTCATCAAAGTCACTCAATATCTTGGTGTTCCTTTGCATCTGGAATAGCCTGGTGAACAGGTGCTACAACACCTTGAGTTGTGTGATACAACACCTGTTTTAAAATAATTGCAAAGCTGTGATGCGTTTTTGTCAATATCCTAAATCCCAGTTTATCATTCGGATCTGTTGTGGTCACAAATAAGTCAAATTAAATGAGATGTCAGGTCAGGTCAGGTATGGGAGCATGCGCCAGAGCAGCGCGTCGTTGCGTCTACTTTCCGCCGGTGGCCTCCGTCTGGGGGCCTCCAGGGGCCTCCGTCTGACCATCCCCCAGGCAGATGCCTGGCCCATCCCCATCTCCTTGAGATGCCGATCAACCTGCTGCAACCACGAGGCACGTGGTCGGCCTATTGGCCTCCTCCACTCACGAGACTCCCTCGCTGAGAGAATCTGGTGAGCAGGATTAGTGTCATGAAAACGAGCCACATGTCCATACAGCCGCAGCTGAGGCTCATGGACTATGCCAGGTAACAAATCTCATTTGAGTCTCTCAGCAACCGCTTGCTGGACACAAAGTCCGACCAGCGATAGCCGAGGATTCTTCGAAGAGACCTGATACCAAAGGAATTAAGTCTCTGTCTCAGATCCTTGGTCAGAGTCCAAGTCTCGCATCCATAGAGCAAGACTGGAAGCACCAAGGACCTGAAGACTCAGACTTTCGTCCTCCCACACAGGTACTGGCAGTGCCACACCCCATTATCCAGTAAATCCATGACTCCCCAGGCCCGACCCAGACGTCTATTGACCTGTCACTCACAGCTGGCAGAGACATGAATATCACTGCCAAGGTAAGTGAATCTCTCCACGACCTCAACATCCTCACCACAAACAGGCACAGACAGGACAGCGGCATCCAAGATATCATTGAAAGCCTGGATCTTAGTTGTGACCCAGGAAACCCGTAATCCCAGCGGCTCAGACTCCTCATTCAGCACCCCGAGGGCCCCCAAAAGGATATGTAAAGTCTCTGCAAAGATGACTGCATCATCTGCGAAATCAAGGTCAGAGATCTTGACATTCCCAAACGATGCACCGCAGCTTGATATCTCAGACATCCTCCCTAGAATCCAGTCCATACAAGTGCTGAAAAGTGTGGGGGCCAGTACACACCCCTGACGAACTTCAGTAACAACTGGAAATAAGTCAGAGATGGTACCACTACATCACACAGCACTCTCAGTACCAGAGTAGAGTTCAGACATCAGATCGATCAGTTTTGGTGGCACCCCACGAAGACCAAGAATCCTCCAGAGGACATCCCGATTCACTGAATCAAATGCTTTACAGAGATCAACATAGGCTGCAAGCAGCCCCTGCCGAAACTCTCGCCTGCGTTCGGTGAGGACACGAAGAGCAAGGATATGGTCAATCGTTGACCTTTTTGGTGTAAAGCCTGACTGCTCTGGACGCTGGTGCTCAAGCAGATGGTGGCGAACCCTCTCAAGAATTATCCGAGCAAAGATCTTGCCCGGCACTGAGAACAGCGTCACCTCTCGGTAGTTGTTGCAGTCTTGGCGATCACCCTTCCCTTTCCAGAGGGACAAGGCCCCTCTTCCAGTCAGAGCACAGAACTGCATGCAATGACACGAGTGCAGCATTTCCACCAGCCTTGAGAAGTACAGCATGGATGCCACAGATCCCTGGAGCTTTACCCCATTTCAGGCGGTTCACTGCAGCCTGTTTCCACAAGCGAAGGTGGACCACAGTTGATTGGAGGGTCAGCAACTGGGATAGCAACACCCCTGACATCCAACTCGACAGCTGGTGGATCAGCCTGGTACAACCGCTCAAAGTAACCGGCTCAGCGGGCCTTCACTTCGGACTCCTCTGTCAAGAGTCTACTATCCTCTGCTCTAACTTCAGTATACCGAGGGATGGACTTGGTTGAACGCAATGAGCGAATTCCCCTGTAAGAGGACGAAAATCCCTTGAGCACAGGTGATGCTCTACCCCCTCACAAATTCCTCGCACATAGGCCTCCTTGTCCACCCTCAGTGCACGTACAGTTTTACGTCTCAGCTCCCTGAACAGCTCAGCTCTGCCATTCAGCCTGGCCCTGCGACTCTTGTCAGTGGTATCCAGTGTCCCTTGAGACAAAATTCTTCTTTACCCTTCTGTGAGTTCCAAGACATCCACCGGCAACATCAATGACGGTGGTCTTGAAGGCACTGCTCAACTCTTCAGGACCTCCCAAAGCACCCAGACTCTTCAAATCTCCACTCAGCTTGTTCGCAAACTCCTCAGCTACCCTCTCATCCTTGAGCTTGCCAACATCCAGCCGAGGCTGGGATGGTACCATTCTCCTGGATTTTAGGTGCAACTTCAGAGTTGCTGCAACAAGCCGGTGGTCAGTATTGAGGAACGGAGCACTCTGGTGGACCATGCAGTTCTGGATCATCCTCCAGCGAACATCAACGAGGACATGGTCAATCTCCTTTGCCACACCACCAGCGTTGGAATACCAAGTCCAGCGATGAGCTTGTGGGCGCTGAAACCATGAACCAGCCACCCTAAGTCCATGACTTCTTGCAAAGTCAAGGAACTTAGTGCTATTCTGGTTCATAGTTCCTGACCCATGGGGACCAACACACGTTTCATAACCATCCCTTTCAGTTCCAGTCGATGCATTGAAATCCCCAAGACTAGAAGTGTATCTCGTCTGGGGCACTGATCAACCACAGACTCGAGCGTGGCGTAGAATGCATCCTTCACGGTGAGATCACTCGCCTCAGTCGGAGCATGAACAGAGACCAGGGAAATGACACTCAAGGAGTGACGAATCCTTAGGCTCATAATACGCTCGTTGACCGGTGTTACCTCAATTATCATTGGAGTCAGCTTATTGGACACAGCTGAAGCAACTCCTTGGGAATGCTAACCATCAGAGCGACCAGCCCAATAGTAGGTGTAACCATCCACCATGATCTCGCCGCAATCCGGTCTCCGAACCTCAGAGACAGCTGCAATACCAATGTCCAAACGCTTGAGCTCAGATGATAACAGAGACAGGTGATCATCCTCTCTTAGGGATAGGACATTCCAGGCTCCCACCCGAAGGGACCGCCTCAGATTAACCCAAGGAGACCGCAGTCTGGTGGACGACACCTCAGCACCACTCCGAAACACTCTCCCGCAATCTGACCCAGAATGTTACCCCGTGGTTTCCCTCCAATCAGCAAAGATTGGGGGTCCCGAAGGCTTTGCCCCAATCCCGTCACCCGGTGCGCTGCCCTGCGAAGGGAAGCTGCACAGGAGGTACTCCCACGGAGTGGGTTTTCAGATTTCTTTGCGTTTTTGTGTTTTGCGGAATGAAGGGTTTTATGGTGGCCGGAGTACAAATCCTGCCACCAATCTCCTAATAAGAAGTAACCCAACTGCAGGAGGACGTCCGCAGACACAGTTGGGCACTAGATATGGATGGCCGTTGGCTCACAAGGAGCTCCTCCGCCGTTTGACAGGTTTTGTTTTTAATCCTGCTGGGTGTCCACATCCAAACACCCTCCTCACCAAAAAACCTGGTGGGGGAGACGGTTTAGTCGCTGACAACCCGACCATGTACACAGGTTAGCACAGGTTTACATGATACCTGTAGCAAGTCACAGATCTAATCTGGTCTGACCTGACACCTGAATGTCATTTCAATGACATGACTCAATGACTTGAGATGTCATTGAGCAAAATCCCCCAATGATTTTTCCTCTTTCCTCTTTCAAATGTGTGGTAGTTGTACAAGAAACATAACTCCTACCTACTGCATAATTCCTCTTCATCTTGTAGTTTTACCCCTTCTCTCTTCACATGTATGGTACATATTTGACATTCAATTCTCACCACTCAGCCACTGCACAGGTGGAGAAAAAATTTTGGTTCACTGAAAATGGTTCTGGTGTAATTTAAATCGAGATTTCTTCTTTGACATTAACCATTATAAATGCATGCAAAGAGTAAAAATCGAATAAAACAAAATAGAACAATTTTTTATTCAAAGCTTTCAACTCTTGGCATCGTATCATGAGCAATAACATTGCTCTGAAAACTGTGCCTCGAGACAGTGTTTAAAACCTCAAACCTGCCTCCATTTACCAACTGCCAGTGAATGAATGTACAAGAGAAAAGGAAAGAAACAAATGACCAGAATAATGTGCCGTACATACCGCTCCTTCCTCAGTGTGTGCGAGCTCGTGAAAGGCTCGTACAAGCACCCGCTCAATAATCAACGTCCGTAACACCACCACCGCACGCAGCACCTTACCCAAAGTAACCTACGGCAGTGGGAGAAAGATTACCAGGCATGAAAACGTTCTGGGCACTCCATTGCATTTCAAATGGATGGAACTGAAGGGTGGAAGCGAATAGAGTACGGTGCCATAAATGCAAAACAGACAGCAAATAGTTTTCAATTGTGAGGATGCAAACTGCAAAATCCTCTTACCACCACAATGACGGAAGTGCCTCCGGGACGGGACAATGACACAGACATGTCTGTGAACAGGCGATCCATCCGTGCGATGACCTCGTCTACATATCTATTGGGAAAAGGAGGGTTGAAAGCGAACATGGAATTTTCTTTCGCTGAAAACACCAGGATGAAACAACCCAAGATGAGTCAGATGACAATGCGAGTCTTCAATGATTTTCTTTTTCCACCTTAGGTTAATGGGAAGGACTTCGAGCAAACGTGTATTGGACTAGGATTCAATAACAAATTTGCCTGCATCATTACTGAGCTGTGGATGTGCCGCTGACACAGTGCCCCTGTACATTTGGCCATAAATCACAAACTTAATGGGTGCCGACCAGATGCTGATAGGTAAGCACAATAACTACTGAGTGACAGCATGCATTGAAATTTATTTGCTGCAATCATAGTCTCCATTCAACAATCACATAGCCTGCACTTGGGGATATGTTGAGATGATGACTCACTTTGATTCCTCTTGCCATTAGATCACAATCCCTTGATCAATGTACAAAATGGTTCGATAGAACCAAAGTGGAATACCTTTGGGAGTGTGTTAGTTTAATTACACCTTTCTTTTCTGCAATAACGGCGGTCCAAAGTTGACAAACACCATTTATTTCAGAACATGGTGGAACTATGGAGTTCATAGATTACAATAACCTGTGCATACTTCAATTTTAATAAAATAATGATTTTAATGATTGCTAAAAAAAAAGACAACATCCGAAAGTTTAGTGCTATTGAAGTGGTCTGGAAGCATTCCCGAACACCACCTTTATAAACCACTGCAATGAAACTTTAGTTTTTAAATTGAAGTCCTGGTACTGTAAAACTGGAGGTTCTTGGAAGCACCGTATTATGAAGGTGATTTGTTTTCCACAGCGCTCAAACATATATTTCACTTTAAATAGAGGTTTAAATAAGTTTAAGTAGGGTTACATATTTGAACTTTCAAAAAAGAAGACACTCCAGAGGGGGACACTCCAAAAAAAGAAGAGGGCACTCTGGAGAGGAACACTCCGGAAAAGGGGACCCTCTTTTCAAGAATTTCCTTTACGTATTGAGCAATTGTATTGGCACTCATTAGGTGTGTTCCGGACCTCGATTAATTTTGACTGCAAACTGCCGTTCTTCCAGTCAAAACGCTGAATTACTGGAACTATTGTGCTTGTTCGAGTCCACATGAGATTGTGCCAAATCACTATGCGGATCATACACATGATCCGCAGTGGCGACCCCTAACAGGAGCAGCCGAAAGAAGAAGAAGAAGAAGAAGAAGAAGATATATATATCAAAAAAATATATAAAAAAATATCTATATATATATATATATATATATGTATATATATATATATATATATATATATATATATATATATATATATATATATATATATATATATATATATATATAAATAAATATCTTCTTCTTCTTTCGGCTGCTCCCGTTAGGGGTTGCCACAGCAGATCATCTGTTATGATCCGCATACTGATTTGGCACATGTTTTACGCCGGATGCCCTTCCTGACGCAACCCTGGTCGCCTCTTACGACACAGGGATCTGGTACACCTATTCTAACCGGGGTATACACCGGCCCAGTACACTGGTACTCACTTCGCCGACCTCGGAAGGATGACAGGCTGAGTCAACCATATATATATACATATATTTATATATATATCTATATATATATACACACACACATATATATATATATATACACAGTCACCCCCCCCCCGTTTATCACGGGGGTTACGTTCCAAACCCCCCTGCGAGAAGTGAAAATCCACGATGAATGGATGCCTCCCAAAAAAAAAAAAAAAGACTCGTCTGGTCTGGTCGGCTTGGCAGTGATCGGGTTCGAGGTGCCGGAGATCGACTCGTCTGGTCTGGTCGGTTTGGCAGTGCTCGTCCACCCGCAGCAAACCTCTTTCCTTCCCGAAGCATATGGAGCACCTTAACTTTCTCCTGGAGCGTCAGGACCTTCGTCTGGCGCTTCGGTTCCTTGCCAGAAGCCTTAGAAGGTGCAGGGCATTTGGGTGGCATCGTTGGGCTTGGAGAAAAAAAATGTAGAAAATATTCGAAGTTCACAAGCGAAACTTTGTTTCTTGCGTTGTGTGACTGGTCGAGTGCCACGCGTTATAATTTATTGCTTAAATAATTTATATTTTATATATTATTACCACAATATACCGGGGGAATCCGCAGAAAAAATTAGTTAGGTTCCAAGGGAAAACCCGCGATGAACCGGGGGCACGATATAGCGGGGGATTACTGTATACACACACACACACACACACACACACACACACACACACACACACACACACACACACACACACACACACACACACACACACACACACACACACACACACAATCAATTTGCAGAGGATTAATAGCAATGGTGCTGTGAAATACAAATCCCTCAGACCCACTCTCTTCTCAGATCCTATGTATTTATTTATTTTTATTTAGATCAGATCCTATTTATCCCACAGAAAGAAATCTGATTTATTTATTTTTCTTTGCTGAAAAGGAAGGTTGATGCATCCAAGCCTGATGGTAGAACATCCCTCACACCCACTCCGTTCTCACATATACATGGTGGCCATAAAGTCTGGAAACAGGCGAATGAATACATTATAAATGGTTTATTTACATTACAATACATTATATGTTCAATGACATTATATGACATGTTCAATGTGTTGTCTCTCATGAGATGTGCACAGTTCAATGCGCTCTGCAAAATTGCAATGAACATGGTGCATTAATGCAGCATTTCCATCAATCCCTGCACATGCATCCATGATGTGTTGCCTCAGATGATTTTCACTGAATAAACCTGTGCCTTCAGCATACCCCAGAAGAAGTAATCAAGGGGGTTTTGATCTGGCGAGCATGCAGCCCACTCCATGGGGTCACGTCGTCCAATCCAGTTCGGGAAATTATCATCCAACCATTCCCTCACCATTCCTATGTTTCCAGACTTTATGGCCACCCTGTAGTATGCAGGCATTCTTGTAGAGTGTGACATACACACACTTTTCAGCTGTATTGTCAAATTTGATTCTTGACCTGACTAAGCAGTCAGACTGTTGCTTCTTAGGCAGGGGCATCACATTGAGAAGTGCACCATCTGTCGGACCCACTGTTGGTATTGACTGCTGCAGGAAATTAATGATCCCACAACGGCTTTCAATGAAGAGATGAGTTATTGCTGGCACTCCCAACAAATTGCAAATTCCTGTCCGAACTTGCTGTGTTTTCTTTTTAAGTCAAACTCTCCCAAGTTGGGGCTCTGGCACCTCATTACCATGGCTCATGGCAAAGTCTGAAGGCTGAAGCATGGCTGGAATTAGCAGAAGCAGCAGCAACAAAAATTAATAAACATATGCGGGGGGGGGGTGGGGGGGACATCACAAATTTTGCCCACTTTGAAAATAGGATTATAGAAAGTAGAGAAATGCAGTTCAAGACGAAAGCCCCATTCATACTTTCCAAAAAACTCTGAGCTTTCTTTTAAAGCCACTCACTCTCACAACAAATCACTTTAAAAAGAAGTTCCATTATTACTTTTTCCCCAAGTATGGATAGTGACCAAGACGTCACAAGCTAATGACACGTTGTGCTGTCATGCAACCATATACGTTATGGCGTCCATCAGTGTGAGGGGACAAGATACAAAACAAAGCACAGTCTTTATATGATGAACTGGGATGCGAAGGAATGCACTCTGGTTGGCAGGAACAAGAGTTGTTTCCTCAGGTTTGCAGAAAGGAAGATCCTGAGCAGGATTGGTTTGTGTACATTAATTCATAATTTCAAATCGCTGGGCACAGTGATGCACAGAATTCCTCCTGCGAGTTTGCAAAGGTTCCAAGGACTTGAAGCCATTTATAATGCAACAATTCGACTTACCTCTCGAGTGGGAATGTGGCTTTACTGCACAACAAACTCGAAGATGTACTGTACGCCACGTAGATTCCCAGAAAAGAAAACCATCTGACATGCTTGATAAGAGGCTATTAGCATCCAATGACACTTTTCCGAAATGAGAACAAGCAATTGAGCTTGATCTTGCCAATATGCGAGTTAACGAGGTTTGAATGAATGAAAAGCGCAGCATCATCTGCTCTGAAAGCAAGGCGTTGAAAAGTCTGAATTGGGTAGGAGGTGGGCGTTTTACATTTTGTCACCACAGCCGAGCTTCATCACGACGCATGCAAACATCCCGCTGCAGCTTCCACAGCGGTACTACAAAATTAATAGATGCTTTGTTTCCTGAGAATATGCTTTGACATTCATAACATTATGTGTCTGTTCTCCATTGTGTTTAAACATTGCAGGGGTAAACTGAGAATGAAGGTACAATAATAATCATGCTCTTCTTACGATGCATTTATCATACAAAGGCATTCCAATTAAAATGGACTGGGAATACAAATTAATGGGGTGGTGTGATCTAATGAAACACAAAATGATGCTGGCCCAGCATTAAACAACATTAGTGTACATCAATTGTCAATAACAAGGAAAAACATTAAAATGGTATCAATATATGCGTTCTCATTACACATGCCAGATTTCCGAGAGCATTAAGATCTCAGGAAATTGCACACTGCAGATGTTAGTGCCTCAAAAACCCTTATGAATCACTCGGGGCCAAATTGTATTTATATTTTCAATACTTGGCACAACTCAAATACGAATTCTTATTCGTTTTTTCCTTTTTGCAAAACCAGTCGAGTATTTGTGGTACTTTCAATGTGGACCTAAAGCAAGTTATTCACGTGAAAAGTAACGGAAACGGAGGAAAAAGAAATGGCTATAAAAACAAATGTCACGGATGTTGTGAAACTGAACTACTTGCAACACAGAATTTGAAGATTTAATTTGCCCTGGTTAGCTTATTTCTGTATGCAGAGTCGAGGCTCGTGGAAGAGCTAGTACTGGAACACTGAACGGATCAGGACGCAACAGGTCAAAAGGAACAGTGGAGAGAGGGGGAGGACATTGGGACCATACTCTGTGCAGAGCGTTGGTGCTGCTTAAGCAGTGTCCTTGGCTATTGGGCACAATCCTGGACGGGTCGCCACTCCGACACAGTATACCAGCATGCTGGCACTCATTTTGCCGACCTCGGAAGGATGACAGGCCGAGTTAACCCCACCTGGTATTAATTCAACAAATGAGCAGGATTTGAACTCAGGACCCTAGGATCCAAAGCCAGCCACCCTAATCATTAAGCCAACACCAGGCATAAGAGAGAGTGGGGGGGGGGGGGCACCAACAGCAGAGTTGAAGGCCAAGATAGAGGCAGACATGAACAAACAATGGGAATGGGGAGGAATGGTGACAGGAGGGTGGACAAGATGGATACAGAAGGAAACTCTCAGGAGAGAAAACTTGAAATTTGGAAGCAGATGGGGTGGGGGGGTGTTAACAAGGGTAGAAAAGATCATGGTTTTGGATGAGGGATGCTCTGAGATGGTTGTGAACAGCTGTCTTGAAGACCTGAAGAGTAGAATGACATTGAAGAGGATGTGAAAGTCGATTCCACAGGCAGGAAAAGAGAGGATCGAAAGAATGGAAATGATCAGTGATCCTGGATTTGGGTAGCATTCATCAATTACCTTCCTATTGTTCCTCTTTTACATTTTCTTATGGATTTCTCGACATCCAATAAGATTCTGTTTTCTTTATCACAATAGCATATAAATTAAAGTTCTCCAAAATTAAAAAAAAAATACTCTTCCAACAACCTTTCAACCAGACCTCAGCCAAATGTTATGTCTTCTATTTCACACTTAATTACTACCCCGACACCACCCATCCTTACTTATTGGCAATAAGACAAACAAACACTTGAGGCGCCGCGAGGAGGAGTGATGCAAGGGACACATCGGCCATTTTGGAGTTAATGCCATATAGCAGTACTTTAACCCTTACCCTATCATCCGAGCCTATCATCATCATCATATCATGAAAAAAATGTTGCTTACATCACTCCTCCTCGCAGGGCCTCATTTCTAGTTTTCCAAAATTGGCAAATCCTTTCCATTTTTTTTCAATGTCCATTCTTCACTTGATACCTTAATTCACTTAGAATAAGCCTCTCCGGCCATTGAAAAATAAAACGAGAACTTCATTCAGCACACAAGAAAGCTTCTTCCCAGAATTTGCTGAGAGGAATTTATTGCTGTGTATTGTCCAAAAATATTTTTGAAATAAAATAACTTTAAACACTATATCAAGGGAGTTTCAGTTAAGCATTTGAGGTGGAGTATTGAACTTACTGTGCAGGTACTGTCAAACTCGTAGGCTGAACTTTGACGCGTCGCTTGGCCGAGACTACCGTCTGTGCCGATGATCGCTTCAAGGACTGCTGGTTAAGTAGACTGCACACCAAGTTGGCATGCCATTGCAACTGTGCACACAAGAAAGAAAGCAGCATGAAAAAAACATGAGGATTTGTTTTACTTCTCAGATGCGTAGAGGTCAATCGGCAAGGACACAGCATGTCGATTCTAGCTCACATGGGTATGAGTGACCACCCAAAGAGATCTCTGTGGAGATGGCTCTTCCCAGAGGGGAACCCAACTATACTGCTGTATCAAAGTCATGGTGCTGTGTTCAGTCACCTGGCAAGTGCGCCCGTATGCACGCACGCGCACACACGCACACACAGTCATTTTGTCGAGGATTAACAGCAATGGTGCTGTGAAATACAAACACATCAAACATATAATATATTACCAAGAAAATTTGGAAATAACGTCAACACCTGAAAAGCTAAAGCGAAAGAAACATTATAGGCAATGTCAATAGATGCTTTCAAATCAGAGAAATTCTCTCCAAGTACAGCATAAAAAGAGAAAAAAAAAATCTGGAAACAAATAAAAGACAAGAAAATTAAGAGCTTTAGTTTAAAACATCTGGGGGCAGAGAAATTACAGTGGTGTTTTAGTGGTGGACAACATTTCATTAAAATGTAACAATAGATGAAGCTAAATAAATTTACACAACTATTCCAGACTAGCTGTCGTATTGGTTAGAGCATCAGCTCTGAGTCAAGGGAGGGCGGAGGGAGGTTCAAACCCGACTCAAGCAGTCATACCAAAAAGATTAAAAATGGTATGTGCCGCTCCCTTGCTTTTCGCTCAGCATATAAAAAAGGATAGAGCACGGATAAACAATCGGTTGGCAGCCATTGCACAGGCTTTGACGGATGAATGGCCTCCTGCGTTGAAGTTTCTTGGAAGGGGACTTGTATAAAGATCTGCACTGAGGTCATGAAGACCACAGGTAAAGCACACTAAAATTAACAGCGATGACTGGCCATTCAAACAAAAGATATCTACAAATCAGCAAAAATATTCATGTGGCCCAACATATTTTGAAGCAACAGATGTGAATTATTATTATTAATTTTTTTTGGGCCGATTGAAATGGCAATGGCAATTTCATTGATGTGCGCCATATAAAGTCTGTGCTATATACATGGTGTAGAAAAGCTTCTTTACAAAGACCAAGGTATTGCAAGTACCTGGGGGTGCACAAAAGAGCCCAGACTCGTGACAATAAACTTTAATATCCTTGAAAAAAAACAAAACAGAAAGGGGTTGGAATTCAGTTGTTTCTTTATTTTGCAAGTGGTTGTCAAAAAGTAGTTCACAGCATTGTAGGGTCTTGAAGCTTGAAGCTGTAAACACCTTTGCAGCAGTGTTGTAGTCAAGTTCACCTGGTCTGAGTACAAGCTGTTCGAGTCCAGCAGTCCGGAGTACTTGGTATTCAGAGTTTGAGTCCTGTGCTAAACATGCATTGGAAAGTGGCAAAAAAAACCCAATAAACTATTTGTGTTGATTTATTATGTAAATGAAGACAATTAAATATCAAAACCGACTAACAGTGTGACATGTAACTTGCATCAATATTTTATTCCATATTATGGCGCTCTTGCTGGAGTTTGCTCATTATTTTTGGACTGCAAAGTTTCTGATATTATACAAATCTTGTCCAGAACTATGGTAGTCAAAATTTACATTTATTGTCAACTGTCAAAATTATGAAATTCCAAAACAGCATCACACAAACATAGCTCAAACTGTAGACATAAATCATTCAAAAACAGTGATTTTAAGTCCGCTCGACTCTTGAAATATTGCCTGCAAATTAGACAATTATGCTACTTTTGAAGTTTTCATAAATAATGCTACTTGCTGCCAGGTATACAGTCGTGGCTAAAAATATTGGCACCCTTGCACTTTTTTCAAATAATGCAACATTTTTTTCCAGAAAATTGTTGAAATTAAAAAAATCTTTTGGTATCCACATCTGTATTTCGTTGGTTTGTGGTGGAACAAAACAAAAAAAATCTGAAAAAAATTACTAAATCTTAGCTTATTCCACACAGAAATCCTAAAATGGCCTGGACAATATTATTGGTAGTTGTTGGAAATAATTAGATTTCAAGCAGGTGATTCTCCTTTACTTTGGAACTGAACTCACCTGTGGTGAGTTGCAGGTGCCTGCAATATAAAAATCAGAAACTCAACCAGTTTGAATAGAGATAAGGAGTCATTCTGCAGTTTTGTGTCACTGTGTGTACCGCAAGGAGCATGGAGAAAAGAAAGAAAACCAGAGAATTGTCTGAGGAGGTCAGACACCAGATTGTAGCCAAGCATGGACAATCACAAGGCTACAAAGTCCATCTCCAGACCTTGATGTTCCTTTGTCCACGGTACGCAATGTTATCAGGAGGTTTAAGGCCCATGGCACTGTAGCCAACCTCCCTGGACATGGCCGCAAAAGAAAACTTGATTTTATTTATTTTATTTTTACCCTACACACCATGTTGTTTTGTCCAGTCTCCTATTTTCCTTGCAATTCATGCGAACGTCCCCCAATATCTACTCAAAATGCAGATTACAATCCGAAAAATAAATTGCTTCATATAAACAGTTTACACATATGGTACAATTATTTATACCATGAGCGTAAAACATGTACTATCATAGAAAACCTCAAGCCCAAAAAACAAACAAACAAAAAATAGCAGTTTCAACTCACACCATTGCAGTGAAGGATTGTTCCAATGGTGGAGAAAGCACCTCAATCAACTGCCAAACAGATTCAAGCTGAGCTTCAGACACAAGGTACTTTTGACAGTTTCAACTCACACCATCCGTCACCAACAAGCTGTTAGAAGGGTTCTATGAAAGGGGGTTCTACGTCACCAATGAAAGGGGGTTCTATGGTAGGAGACCCAGGAGGACGCCACTGCTGAGAGAGAGACACAAGACAGACCAACTGGAGTTTGCCAAAACACACCTGAAGAAGCCAAAATTCTTCTGAGAGAATGTCCTGTGGACAGATGAGATCAAATTAGAGCTTTTTGGTAAAGTACATCATCTCTCTGTTTACAGAAAACAAAATGAAGCCTTCAAAGCAAAGATCACCTTCCCTACAGTCAAACATGGAGGAGGTTCAGTGATGTTTTGGGGTGGCTGTGCTGCCTTTGCAATGCATGAATGGCATCATGAAATCAGGAGATTACCAAGGAGGCATTTTGGAGCACAATGTTCAACCCAGTGTCAGAAAGCTGGGTCTCCATCAAAGGTCATGGGTCTTGCAACAGGACAATGACCCCAAACACACTTCAAAAAACACCCAGAAATGGTTCAAGATAAAATGCTGGACCTGTTCTGAAGTGGCCAGCAATGAGCCAGATCTAAATCCCATTGAACACCAGTGGGGAGATCTAAAAACAGCAGTTGGGAGAAGGCACCCTTCAAATCTGGTAGAACTGGAGTCGTTTGCACTCGAAGCATGGGCCAAACTGCCAGAAGAGGGGTGTAGGAAGTTCATTCATGGCGATAGGAAATGCTTGACTGCAGTTATTTTATCCAAAGGTTGTGCCACCAAATATTAAGTCTAGGGAGTTAATAATTTTATCAATGTCATTTCTTTTTATTTTCTGATTTAAAAGGATATATTAAGTTCTGAACCAAGAACAAAGGAATATATTAACAGTGAAATAAAGAATTGTGGAGACAAAATACTTTTGGCAATTTCATTTTTTTGGAGAAAATTGTGAGTTATTTGAAAAAAGTACAAGGGTGTCAAAAAAAGTACAATGACCACGACTGTAGTTTCTTTGCACTAAAGAAAGATCAGCTAACAGAGTGTCTGCTCACAGCCTTTCCCAATGAGGTTTCTTATGATTCATGTCCCTATTCGTGTTCAAAATATAACATTCAATTTAAATACGTTGTTCCTCGATCATAAACTGATAAGACAGATGGACGGATGGATGGATATAAACCAATCACTTAACCCCACTTTTTCGCTTGGCGTGCACAGAGTAATGACTGAAATGATTACAGTGAGAGATATAAAGACTCGAGCTGAAATGTTCCAAGTCTGGGTTTCTGATAATCCCCCATCTTTGATATAAAAAAAGTTTGACCTAATTCATGATATTTCAACTCGAATGCCACTGGCCCTTACAAAATGCAACATTTTAATCTGGTCCTACAAATTCATCGCTTGTCCACAAAGAATGTGCAATGCTAAAGTGAGCCTTTATCTTTTGTATTAACTTTGTAAACCACAATTAGCATTCTGCTCATGGTTATGTGCACAACTAGTCCCTTCAGTGCTCTCAACATTTTCCATGTTGATACAAGTGCACAGCTGCAGTAGTTGACAAAGTTAGCGGATTAGTGTTCAAAGAGATTTGTGCTGTACATTTGACAAAGTTTATATTCTTGTTCAGCTCTAATAAAGCAATAAATACATTAACCTATGGCCAAAAAGTACACTCACATCTCGTGGTGTGACTGGTTTGTAATATTGTTGTGGTTGACGAAATTCACAAACCACCATTCAGGTCCCTTAGGTGAGATATCTCGGTAAGTATATGTGTAGTTAGGCCCAAACCCGTTGTCTAGAGGGAATAAATGTCATTCACTCGGGCTGCGACTCTTCAGGATAGCCGTTTTTCTTTTACTATCTTTATTTTGGACCAGCCGCCATTACTACCACCACCAACCACGTCTCAACAGCCATCACAACAACCACCAACCACAACGCCGCTTCACAACAACAACCACCAACCACAACGCCGCTTCACAACAACCACCAACTACAACGCCGCTTCACAACAACAACCACCAACCACAACGCCGCTTCACAACAACAGCCACGACCTTTACCGTCACAACTCGCCACCATCGCATCCCCCACCATTCTCGCGCCACTTGTGGGCACCGATACTGGACTCGTGTAGGGCGCGCACCGAGCAGCGTGTTCAAAAACATCACAGACTTTCCACAGAAAACGGATCAAAAACGACTCACGCCCACTTTTGTTCCGTCCAATCGGTGAGCGAGGGGCGATTTGGCCCCGCCTCCAGGGCGTTGGAGGGTGGTCGCTATATGCAAATACATGGATCAAAAAGCATTCACGCCCACTTTTCCTCGGGCCAATGGGGAGCCAGTTAGAGAGGTGAAGGGTCGGAGGCAGAGGGTCAAGGGTGAAAGAGCGAAGCCACGGGGCTTATATAAACGGCTGCGTTCGTCAGTAAGGGGAGTTGTGTGCGGAGTTCAAGAGAGTCGTCGGTGGAGCTGGAAAGAAGTGGGAGAAGTCAAGAGTGAAGAGTTGGGACGAGCCAAGAGAGGAGACGGAGAGGGCGAGTAGACGGAGCTGTGGAGAGGTGACGGCGGCGAAGGCGGACGAGGGGGTGCTCGCGTCGGTGCCGGGAGCTGCACAGGGAGAGGCCAGCAATGCGACCGAGGTCGAGGAGGAGACGCTCGCCGCGGGACCCGAGACAGGGTGATATCCTCCTTCCCCCGGGCATCAGCAACCCCCTCCTGTTTCCCCCCGCGCTGAGATAGTGCGACAAAGGGGGCCCCTTTCCCACCCCCGACCAGACACTGTCCGCGAGGCCCGCGGAGTTGAGGCACCACCGCCACTTCGCGTCTCATCATCAGACGGGTAGGCCCGACCCGGTCTCGGCCCCAGGCCCGCCTCATCCTGGAGGGTGGTTCTCTTTTCTTTTGCTTTGGGAATGTGTTGTCGGCGCCGTCTGTGAAGTAAAATTGTATAAGTGTTGCCGTGTGCCCGGTAGTCGGTTAGATCTGCATTGTTGCATTTGCTTTTTGTGTAATATTGCATTGTCTTCTTCTTTTACATGTGCTTTTGGTGGAATTGTATATGTGTGCTTTCCGTTCATCGCGAAATAAATGTGCTTATTGTTGAACTGTTTTCCCGCTTCGCTTCGTCTTTTCCTCTATTGAATCCCCATCTTGCTTCACGTAAAGGGTTGGTAGTGGGCTAAAACGGCCGATAATTAATCGAACCGTCGAGGCCGACGAATAACACCGCTCGGTTATCCCGATAGTACGGAACGGGTCGCTTAAAGTGGCCCGTGTCCGAAGTCGACCTGCGGCGAGGTGCGATCGCCCGGTCTACCCTCCGTGTGGGTACTTAGGTAGGTCGAATTTGGCGAGCAACCCTATCCCACGCGGGGGCCGATTGGCACGATCGCGGTGAGACCGAAAGGTCCACCCGTGACTAGTTCCCGGCGTTAGTCCGAGAGGGTCACGACTGGATTGTCCGTCCGGTGGGCGACGTGCCGCGATTCGAGTTACGTGGCCGTCCGCACGCCGGCGGGCACGAATCCGCAACACTGGTGTCAGGAGTGGGATATAAACTCATCGCCCTCCTCGCGGCACTGGTATCGGAGAACGGGAAAACGGGCTCTCCTGTCTCCAATTAAATTCACGGGAATCGGTCCAGGGGTGAGAGGAGCGACCCCCGATTCCCTCCAAATTACGAGCGAGCTAAATTAACCCTTTAAGAGAAGCAAGATGGCGTCTCAAGGCGAGCGGGAGCCGGGGGTATTAGAAATGGATGTAGAATGTGTAGAATCCATGGCTCAGGATGAAATCCCCGTGCAGGAAATGTTGGTTGTACAGGAAAACGAACTCGCCCAACTGAACCCAGAGCCCGAAATGGGTGCGGCAGCGGCCGCGGTGTATGACACCTCCCCTCCCCCTCTCCACCAAAACCCTTCCCCAACCCCTGCCGAAACGGCTCACCCAAGCGCACCCGACATGGCCCAGCTATTCACCATGCTGGCAAAAATGAATGCGGAAATGATCGAAACGATGGATGCGAATACACAGCAAATGAGGGAAGAAATGAAAGAGCTGCGGGGTGAGACGCAGAACATGGGCCGATGCCTGCAGGCGGGCATGAAGGCCGTGACCAGGGAGATAAAAATGGCGACTTCACGTGTGGGAGCGAACGAGCTGGAAGGGGGTACAACGGCTGTCGGGCCCGCGATGGAGGCGGGTGAAAAAATAATTCGGGGGACGTGTTGGGCGAGGGTCGTGACGATGACCGAAAGGGAAAAATTAAATGGGGAGACCAAAACGTGTGAGACGAGACACGAAGTGACGACAACGGAAATAATAGTTGAGACAAGGGAGGTAAAGGGTGAAGAGGTGACTGAGTTGGCAGAGACACGGGAGATGGGAACGATAGAGGGAAGACTACACGATGAAGACGGGGTAAGTGACGCACACACACACACGGTGGTAGTGGAGGACAATGGGGGTGAGCTCGCGGACTGGGTGGAGGCCCGGTACGAGCAGCTGGATGGCCTCCTCCAGGAACGAGGGGAGGGAGTATGCCCCCTTGAGGCGAGTCACGACCAGGTGAGTTCGGTCGTGCTTTGCGAGGTTGAGAGGACGGGTGCTGTGGACAGGTGCACACCGAGCTTGGGGGGTATAGAGGCCCCGGAGACCCTTGTGGGGACACGAATCCCCAGTGTGGTTGTCCCTGTGTGTGTGGTGCAAGGTGTGAGTGCGTCCCCGTGTGTGGAAGCGACCCCGTGTGTGAGTGGTGTGGTGGCGATGGTGCCGGAGTACGTGCTTCCCAGCACGCTGTGTGTGGATGAGGCACCGTGTGTGGAAGAGGCCGTGTGTGTTGATGAAACGGCCAGTGTGGATGAGGCACCACGGTTGAGTGCCCCCGCGTGTGTGAGTGAGGGACGGTGTGTGGATGAGGCACCGCGGATGAGTGCCCCCGCGGGTCTGAGTGGAGTGGTTTGTATGAATGGAGCACCACGTGTGAGTGGTATGGTTTATACAAGGGAGACCGTGTGTGTGAGAGAGCGGTATGTGAGGGAGATGGCGGTTGGCATGCGGGAGCACGCAGCCGCGTCTGAGCGTCGTAACACGCAGGTGTGCGTGGGTGGAATGGAGGCGACGACGGCGACATGTGAGGAAAGAAAGCCGGGTAGCGGCTGTAGTTGTTTCGGGAACCGTGCCGGGTTCACCCAGCAGTGAGCACGAGGTCCGTGCTGTGCAACGCACGAGGCCCCCACGTGCTCGCTTGCGAGAGTGAAGTCCCGGTCCGGAAACGCACGCGGTGGATTTGCCGATCCCGCGGACGGACAAAGTTTAGGCAGGTAAACGGATTTGGACTGGACGGGTTCTCCACGCGATCGTGTGTGTTAAGCCCCAACAGGAAAGGCACATGTGTTCGCGTGGGGAACCCCTCGAGATGTGGGGCTTGTTTTTTTTTATGCGCACGGTGACGCCATGGCTGCACTTGGGGTTGGAATCCGGCAGGAGGGGTATCCCTGCCGGATGGTACCGTCCAAGGAGGGACGAGGTACACGTGCAGCTGCATGACGTCACGGCCAGGTGCAAAGTGCGCGAGCTCTGAGTTGCCGCGCTGGTGCTGCGCATGTAAAGAAAAAAAAAAAAAAAAAAAAAAAAAAAAGCAAGCCTCACTTTCAGGTGCACAGGATTCCTGGGCAAGGGGTGGAAGACCCCCTTACCTGGGCACAGGATGGAAACTAGTTAGGGGGAAGGGTTAGCTTAGTTAGACAGACTTCATGGGGCAGGGGTAAGTACTCATGGAGTCCGTGGAATGGATTAGTTAGAGGGATTTAGATGAGCTTTAGGTGGGGAAATAAAAGTTATTTTAGAGATTTGGAGACAGTGACAGACAGTGAATGTGTAGAGGGGACGTAGCTTAGCTACGTAGTGTTAAAAGGAACGTGCTGTAGTTTAAGGGACGACGTGGGAGCACGAGTTAGTTAGGGGATGTAGTTAGGAGGATGGCAGAGTTCAGCGGTGTGTGTGTTGAAAAGTTGTGAGGTGAGTACATGATGAGTGAGTGAGGCCAGCGGGTCTGTGTGAGTGGAGCGAATGGGGACTGCATGGTGCGATGAGTGATTGGGGGGAGGAGTGACTCCCGCCCAAGGGACCCCGGGGTCAGAGTAAAGTGAGTTAGCTGGGTTAGTCAAATTGAAAAATGGAGGTCGTTTTGTTGTTGGTGGGAGTGTAGGCTCGAAACCCATTTGGAGGGGTGCAGGAGCCCTGTTGACGGGCTGGGAGCATGGCTGCGAAAGGTGAGTATCGCTGAGTGGGTACCCCGGGCACCAGGCTAGTCGGCCGTGGTAGGCCAAGGGCCCATGGGGGGCCGGGATAGCGTAGTGGGCACGGGTGCGCCTGCTTGGTGCGGGGGCCCGGGGCGCCATTAGCCGCGTGGGCAGTGTTGTGGGCACGGGTGACCCTCGGAAAGGGGCCTGGGAAGCCAGCCTGCCATGTGTGCGTTTCAGGGGAGGTGCCATGGGGGGCACTCCCCGGTGTTTAGGGAGCTGGTAGGCTCGGAGGCAGTGTAGTGCCCGGGGGTGCCATAGCGGGAGATTCGGCAGAGGGTCGTGCCTGCCAAAGGGAGCCACGTGTCCCAGCCATGAGACCGTGTGAGGGCACGGAGAGAAAATTGGGGGGCGAGGCCCGAAATTGTGAGGACACCAACACAGGCGACGGGAATCTGGGTTGTTAGAACCAATAGTTTAAGCGAGAGGCGCTTGTTGAAAGCCCCGGGGTAGTTTAACAGTTAAATGGATAGGGTAGATTAGGAAGTGTACCCCTCCGCACCATCCATCCCCTCGCTCTCGTTGTGGGCCGCTGGACCCACTTTGGTTATAGATCGCTGAACTCTGGGGAGGCCATTCTGAGGCTTCGTTGGGCCTCGACACAGGACGTTAGCTCTCCCTTATTCCCCTCCGGGAAGGGAACGTAGGGGTTGGGAGTAGGCTAGGTGACAGGATAGGTTAGCCGAACAAGGACGGTAAAGGGGGTTAGGGGACGATTTATAGTGGGGAAGTAAAAAATAAATAAATAAAAAAATAAGTGGGGGCTAAATTGGTTTTTCACAAATTAAGGGGGTGGGTATGTACAGTGACAGGCAAAGGTGATAGGTGGGAGGGAGACAGGTAGGTAGGTCCGAGCCCGCCTTCCAAGTGGCCAGCACCACCACACTCCCTCCACCAACCTCCACGGAACGGCAAAGACTGGCCAACTTCATCTGCAGCTGCTGTGCTGCAAGGCCTGTGCCGGCCCACTTCATCTGCCGGCTGGCTGTTTTTCTTCAAGGCCTGTGCCGGCCAGTTCATCTGCCGGCTGTGTTTGCCTGCAGCGGCCTTCTTCTGCGGGCTGTGTTTGCCTGCTGCCTTTGCCATGCCATGCCCACTGCCCCTGTTCACCAGCCCCGTTCAATTTTTGCTTTGCCCCCCCTGTTCATTGCCATGTGCGCCAGGATCAAGGCAACAGTTTGCAAGCTGCGAGAACTGCCCTGATGGCAGCTACAACACGGGCCTGCACTGGCGGCCCGTGCACCGTGTTTGTGTTCATCCATCCATTCGTTGTGTTCATTGCGTGTGCCACTTGAGCTTTTTTTTTTTTTTTTTTTTTTTTTTTTTTTTTTTGTATACCTTGGTCAAGGCTCGTATGAGAGCAAACACACAACTCACAGCAAGGAGGCATGAGACAAGAGGGGCGGGAGTGGAAGGGACAAAACAGTGGGGAACAGACACATTAGGTGAACTGTGGAAGGGAGAGGGATGGGGATGGGATGGGGAACATGGCGAAGAGAAGATGGACATTTCCATGGACTTTCAGGAAGGAAAGTAGGAGAAATGAAGGAAGTGGGCTTGGGTGGATTATCGGGGGTAGAAAAGTTCGAGGATTTGGATGGGGGAAGATAAGAGGTGGTGGTGAACAGCTGTTTTGAAAGCCTGGAGGGAAGAATGGGAAAGAATAGAGTGAGGAAGTTTATTCCAAAGGCAGGAAAAAAGAGGAATGAAAGAGTGAAGATGAGCAGTGATTCGTGATTTTGGTAGTTTTACCAGAAGGGGGTTGTTGGCGGACCTTGAGCGCCCTGTGGAAATGTGGTGGAGACAAATCGCAGAGAGAGCAGGGGGGGCAAGGCTGGAGAGGAGTCGGTAGAAGACAGAAAGACCACCGACCAACCTGCGGTGATTGAGTGAGAGGCCCAAAGACTCAGCTTCATTGCGGGAGATGCCGATGATCTTAAATGCCCTGGTTTCGACAGCGTGAAGCCGAGAAAGGTGGGAGGCAGGAGCACCAGCCCAGAGGGGAGAGCAGTACTCCATCAGGCTATGGACAAAAGCTTTGTAAGTGGTCAGGAGCTCAAGAGGGCCGAGGAAGGACTTAGCACGACGGAGGATTCCCAGTCGGCGACTGGCTTTTGAGGCGAGGTTGGAAATGTGACTTTCCCAGGAAAGGTCATGGCAGATAGTGAGACCTAGAAGCTTGAAAGAAAAGACTTCTTCCAGAGGATTGTTGAGAAAGTGGATGGGGGGGTTTTGGAAATGGTCCTTTCGAAGAGACATAGTGAGAGTGTGAGATTTGTCTGGATTGAAAGACATGTTCCACGTGTTGGACCAGTTTGTGATTTTATCCAGATCTGCAGTGAGTGAAGAAGCTGCTGCTTGCCGGTCTGAGGGATGACAGATGGTACGGCAGAGGGTGGAGTCGTCGGCAAAGAGAAATAGAGGATTTTCCAGAGAGTCCGAGAGATCATTGATGAGCTGGCACGGAGACTGCATTTGTGCAGCCCATGCACCGTAGTGGTTCACTGCGTTCAGTTCAAACCATTCATTCATCCATTCGTTGTGTTCATTGCGTGTGCCACTTGAGCTGGCACGGAGACTACGTTTGTGCAGCCCATGCACCGTTGTGGTTCACTGCGTTCAGTTCAAAAGGGAAGGCCTTGGACTGCGTGTGAGCAGCCGGCCACGTTCCCTGTCACCTGCATTGTTTGAGCCAGAGACTGCATGCGAGCAGCCTGGCTCCCTGCTAACTGCTTTCTTTTTGCAGAGCTCATTGATCCTGGGCCATGGTTTAGTGTAAAATTTGTAAGTTAAGGTTAAGATGTACTGTAAATATGAGTGCGCCCCCGGCATGTTTGTCTTAGCGCCGGCAATTTTATTTTAGTCGTCCGTGTGAGTGAGTTTGTTTAGGTAGTTACTCAGCCCTTAGGTTATTTATTTTGGGGACACGAATACCATGAATGTCGCACTCAGGGATCCGTAGGTAAAATGTACTAGGGGAAAACTACACATGATGGCACACGAAAATTGGACGACTCGGGACGAGTCTGTAAAAAGGGGAGGGGGTAGTGTTGTGGTTGACGAAATTCACAAACCACCATTCAGGTCCCTTAGGTGAGATATCTCGGTAAGTATATGTGTAGTTAGGCCCAAACCCGTTGTCTAGAGGGAATAAATGTCATTCACTCGGGCTGCGACTCTTCAGGATAGCCGTTTTTCTTTTACTATCTTTATTTTGGACCAGCCGCCATTACTACCACCACCAACCACATCTCAACAGCCATCACAACAACAACCACCAACCACAACGCCGCTTCACAACAACCACCAACCACAACGCCGCTTCACAACAACAACCACCAACCACAACGCCGCTTCACAACAACGCCGCTTCACAACAACAACCACCAACCACAACGCCGCTTCACAACAACGCCGCTTCACAACAACAACCACCAACCACAACGCCGCTTCACAACAGCCACGACCTTTACCGTCACAACTCGCCACCATCGCATCCCCCACCATTCTCGCGCCACTTGTGGGCACCGATACTGGACTCGTGTTGGGCGCGCACCGAGCAGCGTGTTCAAAAACATCACGGACTTTCCACAGAAAACGGATCAAAAACGACTCACGCCCACTTTTGTTCCGTCCAATCGGTGAGCGAGGGGTGATTTGGCCCCGCCTCCAGGGCGTTGGAGGGCGGTCGCTATATGCAAATACATGGATCAAAAAGCATTCACGCCCACTTTTCCTCGGGCCAATGGGGAGCCAGTTAGAGAGGTGAAGGGTCGGAGGCAGAGGGTCAAGGGTGAAAGAGCGAAGCCACGGGGCTTATATAAACGGCTGCGTTCGTCAGTAAGGGGAGTTGTGTGCGGAGTTCAAGAGAGTCGTCGGTGGAGCTGGAAAGAAGTGGGAGAAGTCAAGAGTGAAGAGTTGGGACGAGCCAAGAGAGGAGACGGAGAGGGCGAGTAGACGGAGCTGTGGAGAGGTGACGGCGGCGAAGGCGGACGAGGGGGTGCTCGCGTCGGTGCCGGGAGCTGCACAGGGAGAGAGAGGCCAGCAACGCGACCGAGGTCGAGGAGGAGACGCTCGCTGCGGGACCCGAGACAGGGTGATATCCTCCTTCCCCCGAGCATCAGCAACCCCCTCCTGTTTCCCCCCGCGCTGAGATAGTGCGACAAAGGGGGCCCCTTTCCCACCCCCTACCAGACACTGTCCGCGAGGCCCGCGGAGTTGAGGCACCACCGCCACTTCGCGTCTCATCATCAGACGGGTAGGCCCGACCCGGTCTCGGCCCCAGGCCCGCCTCATCCTGGAGGGTGGTTCTCTTTTCTTTTGCTTTGGGAATATGTGTTGTCGGCGCCGTCTGTGAAGTAAAATTGTATAAGTGTTGCCGTGTGCCCGGTAGTCGGTTAGATCTGCATTGTTGCATTTGCTTTTTGTGTAATATTGCATTGTCTTCTTCTTTTACATGTGCTTTTGGTGGAATTGTATATGTGTGCTTTCCGTTCATCGCGAAATAAACGTGCTTATTGTTGAACTGTTTTCCCGCTTCGCTTCGTCTTTTCCTCGATTGAATCCCCATCTTGCTTCACGTAAAGGGTTGGTCGTGGGCTAAAACGCCCGATAATTAATTGAACCGTCGAGGCCGACGAATAACACCGCTCGGTTATCCCGATAGTACGGAACGGGTCGCTTAAAGTGGCCCGTGTCCGAAGTCGACCTGCGGCGAGGTGCGATCGCCCGGTCTACCCTCCGTGTGGGTACTTAGGTAGGTCGAATTTGGCGAGCAACCCTATCCCACGCGGGGGCCGATTGGCACGATCGCGGTGAGACCGAAAGGTCCACCCGTGACTAGTTCCCGGCGTTAGTCCGAGAGGGTCACGACTGGATTGTCCGTCCGGTGGGCGACGTGCCGCGATTCGAGTTACGTGGCCGTCCGCACGCCGGCGGGCGCGAATCCGCAACAATATATTGTGCTGGGAAAGGTCCCATACCGGTTAATGCTGTGATATTGACGATGCACCATACGACTCATGCACTCTGAACACTTGCTGAGGGGTGTGGGGGAGGCAGAGTCACATGGCACGACTATTGTATTTGCAATTTTTTTAAGTCACTCAATACAAAAGATTCACAATTTTATAAACACCAGTTTTATGAACGATGAGTTGATTACAATGTATAAAGTCAATTCCCAGTTGCAGTGAGTTTGAAGATTTCGTGACTGTGTGTAGAGGGATTTGAAGACTGATTAACAATATGCCCTTGTTGGCATTTTCTTTTGTTGGTTAAACCCCATACTTAACGTTAATTATGAAATGTTTAATTTTATGAACTCCTCAATCCCAAATTAAGTTGATCGAAAAAGGTTGTATTGCACTGAAAAGTGCAGTGTTTCGTGATGATATAGTGCTGGGCCGATATCGGTATTCAGTACAGGCTGATATCGGCGAATATTCAGTAATCAGCATCGGTAGACAGGAGTCAGTGTGAGTGCTGATTACCGGTTACAGTCCTGTATACAACCCAAAAACCTTGAGTAGTCTACACCCTTGTTTAGGGCGAATGTCAATAAATATATTTTAAAAAACCAATGTTGCATGAAAGACATTTCAAGGAGATGTGTGCACAAACATTATTCTTTATACACAGCTGGCAATCGTTGTGTGACGGGTCGAAAAAAAATTGGCTTGGTAATTGGGAAAATTATTTTATCCCTCAACCCCTCTATTTCTACTTGTGTTATTCTGTCATGTCCTGATCTATTCTATGTTCTCACTTCTCCATGAGCCCCGACTTTGTATAAAAAGAAAAGATAAGAGCACACAAGCTCGGAATGACCCAACAGTTTAAAACTTACATACCATGTTGTTTTGTCCAGTCTCCTATTTTCCTTGCAATTCATGCGAACGTCCCCCGATATCTACTCAAATTGCAGATAACACTCCAAAAAATAAATTGCTTCACATAAACAGTTCACACATATGGTATAATTATTTATACCATGAGCGTAAAACATGTGCTATCACAGCAAACCTCAAGCCCAAATGAATTCAGGGGGAAAAAAACAAAATAAAATGAAAATGTAAAATTTTACTAAACGCACGCACGCACGCACGCACGCACGCACGCACGCACGCACGCACGCACACACGCACACACGCACACGCACACACGCACACGCACACACGCACACGCGCACACGCACACGCGCACACGCACACACGCACACACACACACACACACACACACACACAGCAACCAAGCCGATGGCAATATCCTGACTAGGCGCAGAGCACGATCATCAAAACGATTTATGCAAACAAGCAAATTTGTGGTGATGCTTCTTTAAGTAATTTTAATTAAAGTCTTCACAACGCTTTGTAAAGTCACAGTAAGGAAATTAATGCCAAAATTAGCTGTTTCCTGACAGCCATTAACAACAACAGCAACACCTGCTCTGTTCCTCCAGAATTAAATCTTAAAAGAAAACGTGAGATAAGGAAGACATTGGGGATCTTCGAAAACAAGCAAATGCTATAATTTGAAAATTCCAAGCTAAAAAATAATTTCTAGAGTTCCCAACTTACTCTAATCAACGAATACAGCTGCCAATAGCAAATGTAAAGCTGCAAAGCAAACCTGATACCTAAAAAAAACAATTAAACCTCTGAAACTAACAAAATCGTTTTTTGTGTTTAAAAACAAGCTTCACAGTTATTGTCAAGTTTAAAACTTGTAACTGCAATGTCGTGTGGGATATTAAACAGTGCAGGATTGTGTTACAATGTACACTGATGAGCCAAAACATTATGACTACCTGCCTAATATGCTGTTGGTCCTCCGTGTGCCACCAAAACAGCACCTACCCGCCGAGGCATGGACTCTACAAGACCCCTGAAGGTGTCCTGTGGTATCTGGCACCAAAACATGACCAGCAGATTCTTCAAGTCCTGTAAGTTGCGAGGTGGAGCCGCCGTGGATCGGACTTGTCGGTCCAGCACATCCCACAGATGCTCAATCGGATTGAGATCTGGAGAATTTGGAGGCCAGGGCAACACCGTGAACACTTCATCATGTTCCTCAAACCATTCCCGAACAATGTCTGCAGTGTGGCAGGACTCATTATCCTGCTGAAAGAGGCCACTGCCATCAGGGAATACCATTGCCATGAAGGGGTCTACCTGGTCTGCAACAATGTTTAGGTCGGTGACACGTGTCAAATTGACGTCCAGATGAATGGCCAGATGCAGGGTTCTCCAGCAGAACATTGCCCAGAGCATCACACTCCCTCCACCGGCTTGTCATCTTCCCACAGTGCATCCTGGTGCCATCACTTCCCCAGGTAAACGGTGCACACGTACATGGCCATCCACATGATCTAAATGAAAACGGGACTCATCGGACCAGGCGACCTTCTTCCACTGCTCCATGGTCCGGTTCCGACGCTCGCGTGCCCATAGTCGGCGCTTTCGATGGTGGACAGGGGTCATCATTGGCACTGACCGGTCTGCGGCTATGCAGCCCCATACGCAGCAGGGTGCGATGCACTGTGGATTGTGACACATTCCTCCCGTGACCACCATTAAAATTTTCTGACTTATGCCACAGTAGACCTTATGTTGGTTCGGACCAGACAGGATAGCCTTCGTTGCCCTCGCGCATCGATGAGCCCTGGGCGCCCAACACCCTGTCGCCAGTTTGTGGTTTGTCCCTCCTCGGACCACTGTCGGTAAGTACTCACCACTGCTGACCGGAAGCACCCCACAAGCCTTGCCGTTTCAGAGATGCTCTGACCCAGTCGTCTGGCCATAACAATTGGGCCCTTGTTAAAGTCGCTCAGGTCTTTACTCCTGCCCATTTCTCCTGCATCCAACACATCAACTTCAAGAACTGACTGTTCACTTGCTGCTTAATATATCCCACCCCTTGACAGGTGCCATTGTAACAAAAATAATCAACGTTATTCACTTCAGCTGTCAGTGGTCATAATGTTTTGGCTCATCAGTGTATAACAAAAACACAGGAAACTAGAGGGGGAGCACTCGGGAGAGTTCAAAACCTCTGCTGCCAATACTGCTGGGTCACTCAAGTGAACCTTATATCTTATTCATTAAATATGTCAACAGTGCTGACAGTTATAGTTCTTTTCTCCAACATTTTTTTTTGGGGGGAGGGGGTTGGAAATCACTTAAAACATGTAGAAATGCAAAAAAAAAAAATTGGGGGGGGGGTAACAATTTTTTTTTGGGGGGGGGGGGGTTGGAAATCACTTAAAACATGTAAAAATGCAAAAAAAAGCATTTCTTCTCAAACATTTTTTTTTGGGGGGCGGGGGGTTGGAAATCACTTAAAACGTAGAAATGCAAAAAAAAAAAAAAATTCTTTTGGTGGGGGGTTACAATTTTTTGGGGGGTTGGAAATCACTTAAAACATGTAAAAATGCAAAAAAAAAAAATAATTTTTTTTTTGGGGGGGGGGGGGGTTGGAAATCACTTAATATGTAGAAATGCAAAAAAAATTTCCAACAATTTTTTTTTTGGGGGGGGGTTGGTAAACAAAATATGTAGAAATGCAAAAAAAAAAATTCTCTACTTTTAATTTGGGAGGGGAGGGGGGGGGGTAAAAAAATGTTTTTGGGGGGGGTTGGAAATCACTTAAAACATGTAGAAAAAAAAACATTTTTTTTTCTCTTAACAATTTTTTTTTGGGGGGGGGTTAGGGTTAGGGTTAGGGTTTGAAGGGATGTGGGTCATGATGAGGGGTAGGGGAGAATGCAAGGGGTGGACAAGATGGACCATGTTACATAAGTTATTTGTGCCTGTTGTTTGTGTCCTTTATGACGTCCTAAAAAACAGTAAGTTTCCTGTTTGGAATTATTTTCAATTTTGTTTGACGGCCAGGCAGGCAGACAGAATAAAAATAAATTGCCTTACTCCTCTCTGCACATGCGGAATCAGGACAAGATTATGTACAATTTGCCAAGTTTGAGCCAAAGTACTGTAAATCTGCGGGTTCGTATTCTACACCATTCAAAATATATCATTCAATTGAAATCAAGTCGTTTCTCAATCATAGACTGCTGTCTGTAGACAGACAAAGTGAAGCAATTGCTTAATCCCGCTTTTTACTTCGTGTGTGCACATTGGGTAACAGGAGTTAAGTCGTGTTATTGCAAACATCTTGGTAAGTTGTAATGGCCTTGCCCAAAAAAATGAACTAAAAGGACTCGTTCTTAAACAATCTCAAATTGACTGAGGGTGGGGGGGGGGGGGGAGAGGAAGAAATGAAAGTGACACAACCAGTGACAGCGACGCAAAAAAAAGTTAACCAGTGACAATGACCTTAAAAAAAGTTAATCAGTGACAACTCCCTGCCTGGAAAGCTACCATTTGGATGTTTAAAACAAGTGTAAAGCATGATCATTGGCCAAGAATCTGCTTTGGCAGAAGCAATGCTCTGTACCACAGCATATGGTATATCAGTCAGTCAAAGACGACACAGATCGTACAACTAGCAAAACGGTAACTTTGTGTATCACGTCTCAGATGTTACCTACCGAGGTGTAATAACATCAGGTGTAGAAAAAGTCCAGAGCAAATGCCCAAATCGTCAGCCAAATGTTTTCTCTCTTTAAACAAACCATTATTTCATTATTAATCCTCCTCCCCTTTCTTGCACACAAGGGAGGAAACACTTGCACACATGATGCTACAAAAGACCTCCACTAAAGGGACCGTCTGAAATTGTCAGTGTTGGATAGGTTTGCAGCGTTTTATTATTGATGTCCCATCAGGAAGACAAAATCAGTTCAGGTAAAGCCAGTGCAAACCACATATAAACTAGAAGGGCACTTGGTAGAGCACATCCCTCCACCAGGCTAAACAGTTTACGTTTTGTATCCCACTGATGGACCAGAACCAAAATATAATCGGGTTGTTCTCGTCACATACCCCACTCATTCACCATGTTTTGTCATAATCCGTCCACAACTTTTTCAAATATCATGCTATATATAGTTTTTGGCACTATTTCTGAATGGTGAAGAATCACTTACAAACAATTCGTCCATGCCACACTCCCAAACTGTCCACCAAATTTCGTCCGAATCTGTACATAACTTTTTGAGATGTCCTGCTCACAGATAGACAGACAGAGAGACAGACAGGTGTGAAAATATAACCTCCATCCACCTTCGGTGGTGGAGGTAAAAAAGAAAAGACAAATAAAAACAAACAAAGAATTTCATTGGGGGTGTTGTGGGACAGAGGGAAGGTCAAAAGAGGATACAAAGATGGGCAGGTGACAGCTGAATGGATGAAGGAAATAAACCATCAGTTTTGGGCCCTGGAGGGCATCAGGACAGCTTTGATCTTGCAGCCAAAGAATCTAAAGCCACTGCGGGTGGTGCGTGGGTAGTGAAAGATTCTGATACGGAAGAAATGAAGTGTCAACGTGGCTGCATGTGTGTCTGTGCTACACAAGTACAGGCATATTCACATGCACGTGCGTGAGAGACCGATTATACGTGCGACTCTCAATTATCCATTACAAAATGCCAAAATTAATTAATTGCGTTCAATGTTTAAAAAAATTAGACAAATGTCGATGGTGGGTTGTCCAGTAAGCTATAAAACAGGAGTTAGAATTTTTGTTTAATTCTTGTTCCTTGATATATCCTTGTTTTTACCAACCTTCCCAATCCCCCCACCCATCCCCCTTTCACCTCACTGCTCACCACATGAGCTCAAACAGTGGGGTGGAATAGCAAAATGAGACAGTGGGGAGGAAAGAACAAGGATATATCCTTCATGAGCAAAACTTCAGCGAAAGAAAGGGAATGGTGGGAGGTAAAGAGGAGATAAAGAGCGAACATACACAGGACTCCCATGTGTCTTTGCTTCTGGAAATGTTGGGCAGAACAATCGAACTGCTTCTATCCCCTGGGACCAACTCTCAAGAAGTCACAAGGCAAGTGACCCTCAAAAGCCCGTGGCCTTTCTCCCCATCAGTGCCTGGTTTAATTTTTTATTTCACTTTTCTCTCTGAGGATCCATCTCCCATCTCCAAACATGAAGGAGAAGTAAAGTGCAAGCAAGCACGATTCTTTGCAGACTGCATTATTATATGAAATTGTGAAAATAGGACAATCCCAGTATAGCGAGGTGGTGTGGGTGGGGCAACTATGTGATTCTTTTCTTGGACATGTACGAGGGCATGGAGTAATCATGCGATTCGGACATAAATCGGAATCTCTCTCGCTCGCGAGTGCAGCCTGTGGCTGCTGGTTGCATCATTGGTTGGGACGCGGCAATGCCGCTGATGCAGTGTCCCCCTTACCAGTACACTGGTGCTCATTTTGCTGACCTCGGAAGGATGACAGGCTGAGTCAACCTCCTGGTGTATTTTAATTCAGTGGCCAACAGGGCTTGGACTCAGGACCTGAGGATCCCAAGCCGCCACTCTAACCACAAAGCCAACACCAGGCTTATAAATCGGAATGAAACGACCAAACGATAATCATTTGACAGGAAAGAAATCTTTGCATTTTCACGATAAACAAGCCCATACTGCATGAGCAACTATAATCTTCTCATGAAAGGTAATGACCAATATTCAATCAAGTTTGGTAAATATTTGTGCAAAGACTGTTTGCAAGGAAGTGTCATAACTCATGGATACAAGAGTTGGTACTGCCCGGTTGCAATTAGCAAATCAATCTGGATACTAAGCTTTCAGAAGCTGAGCAAGTCTCAGGAGGATTAACCATTTTACTCATCAGACTGTGGATAAAAGTCAAACTTGCTCAATAAAGATCTTCATGGAAGAGGCAATCTGCTTGCACCACCTGTTGTTGTCTGGCCTAAGTGTGGTGCCAGTCCACACTTTGTGGATCACTTAAATGTACAGGCAACTTATTTTTATTCACATTTGATGACCAAACAACAAATTTGAGTGCTATGAGATGACGGAAATATCTCGGTGTTTGGAAAAGTAAAACGAGTTCCTTTCCATGCAGCTTCGACACAGGATGAGGCCATTGGCCCTTCAAAGTCTACACTATTATTACCAACTTGTGGCTGTTTGTCCATACTCCATCCTTCTTAAATGCTGAGCTTCAAGCAAGGAAGCAGCATGTACCATCTTTAAAGTCTTTGGTATGACTCAGCTGGGGTTAAAACCACCAACCTCCAGGACTCGAGTGGACGCTCTTACCATTATTCCACCAAGTCTCGTGAACAATGATCTCTCTTTCTTCCAATTGCAAATGACATTGTGTACAGCATTTAAAGCCCCTTTCAAGATATTTTTGAAAAACTTTATTACTGACAGTAAGGGCACCTATGGAAATGGCAAGAATATTGTTGTGGTTGACCAAATTCGCAAACCACCATTCAGGTCCCTTAGGTGAGATATCTCGGTAAGTATATGTGTAGTTAGGCCCAAACCCGTTGTCTAGAGGGGATAAATGTCATTCATGAGGGCTGCGACTCTTCAGGATAGCCGTTTTTCTTTTACTATCTTTATTTTGGACCAACCGCCATTATTACCACCACCAACCACGTCTCAACAGCCATCACAACAACCACCAACCACAACGCCGCTTCACCACAACCGCCACGACCTTTACCGTCACAACTCGCCACCATCGCATCACCGTCATCTCGCGCCACTCGTGGGCACCGATGCTGGACTCGTGTAGAGCGCGCACCGAGCAGCGTGTTCAAAAGCATAGCGGACTTTCCGCAGAAAAACGGATCAAAAACGACTCACGCCCACTTTTGTTCCGTCCAATCGGTGAGCGAGGGGCGATTTGGCCCCGCCTCCAGGGCGTTGGAGGGCGGTCGCTATATGCAAATTCATGGATCAAAAAGCATTCACGCCCACTTTTTCTCGGGCCAATGGGGAGCCAGCAAGAGAGGCGAAAGGTCGGAGGCAGAGGGTCAAAGATGAAGGAGCGAGGCCACGGGGGATATAAGGGGCCGCGTTCGTCAGTCGAGGCAGTTCAGTTCGCAGGAGGAAGAGTTGAGTTGGAAGCGGAGGAAGAGTTGAGTTGAAGAAGCAGTTCGCAGTTGGCAGTTCAGAGTGCAGTTGGGAGTTCGCGGAGTCGGAGTGAAGAGGACGGAGCTGTGGAGAGGCGGCGGCGGCGAAGGCGGACGAGGGGGTGCTCGCGTCGGATTCGGGGAACTGCGGAGGGAAAGGCCGGCGGCGCGACCGAGGTCGTGGTGGAGACGCTCGTCGCGGGACCCGAGATTCTTCTGAAATCCTCCTTTCCCCGAGCATCAGCAGCCCCCTCCTGTTTCCCCCCGCGCTGAGATAGTGCAACAAAAGGGGGCCCCCTTCCCACCCCCTACCAGACACTGTCCGCGAGGCCCGCAGAGTTGAGGCACCACCGCCGCTCCGCGTCTCATCATCAGACGGGTAGGCCCGACACGGTCTCGGCCCCAGGCCCGCCTACCCCCTCATCCTGGAGGGTGGTTCTCTTTTCTTTTGCTTTGGGAATATGTGTTGTCGGCGCCGTCTGTGAAGTAAAATTGTATAAGTGTTGCCGAGTGCCCGGTAGTCGGATAGATCTGCATTGTCGCATTTGCTTTTTGTCTTCTTCTTTTCCATGTGCTTTTGGTGGAATTGTATATGTGTGCTTTCCGTTCATCGCGAAATAAATGTGCTTATTATTGAACTGTTTTCCCGCTTCGCTTAGTCATTTCTTTCATTGAATCCTCATCTTGCTTCACGTAAAGGGTTGGTCGTGGGCTAAGACGCCCGATAATTAATCGAACCGTCGAGGCCGACGAATAACACCGCTCGGTTATCCCGATAGTACGGAACGGGTCGCTTAACTGGCCCGTGTCCGAAGTCGACCTGCGGCGAGGTGCGATCGCCCGGTCTACCCTCCGTGTGGGTACTTAGGTAGGTCGAATTTGGCGAGCAACCCTATCCCACGCGGGGGCCGATTGGCTCGATCGCGGTGAGACCGAAAGGTCCACCCGTGACTGGTTCCCGGCGTTAGTCCGAGAGGGTCACGACTGGATTGTCCGTCCGGTGGGTGACGTGCCGCGATTCGAGTTACGTGGCCGTTCGAACGCCGGCGGGCGCGAATTCTCAACAATATATTCAGGAGAAAAGCAATAAAATGTCCTCATTCAAGCCATTTTGTTTGAAGTCTTGGGGGTCATAATTCTCATTGCCGAGGTGGATAGCCTAATACATGCATGCATTAATAAAATCCACCACCCCTGTAAACAGGTACGGTAAACAATGAGAGAAATATTCGACGTTTTTGATAGTCAAACCCCTTTACTTTCCTTCTGTGCAAAATTGTATTGCTGAAAATATTAATTCGCATTGGTTTTCAAATTTACATTTACAGGGGTCATGATTTACAGGGGTCATGGAAAAACGTTTGGTCAACAAGCAAACCAGAAAATTATCATACTTCCCTCCAATTCAATTTCTCGGAATCCACAAATGATATGGCTGATAAAAATATACCATCAGAGATGGGGAACCCCTGCCATTGAATGAAAATGGTCATACATATTCCAGATAATGAGGGAGGTGAATTGGAAACAAGACACCATTTGGTCATCGTCTCGAAAAAGTTCCCCAGGGGTGAGGAACGTAGTAACCAAAAATAATTGAAATCAGATAAACGGTTTTCCATTTATTACAAAAAACATTTTTTTCAACATGGCCGCCCCAGTCGGCCATCTTGGATCCGGCCACGCCCAAAATCAATAGGGTTCTTCCTTCAGGTGGTACATGTGTGACCCAAATTTCAAATCGATATGGCGAACAGTTTATGAGTTATCGCACTCACAGCTATAAATGTTGACGCCCGGACGGACGGACAGCCGGATGACCTGGGTAACAACAATATCCCTCTTCTGCCACGCGGCGGGGGATAAAAAAACCGACATCTTCAAAAATCCTTTTCAGGCAGTTTAAGCGGTTAACCCAAGAGCAGTATGGGTAATATCGTAAACAAATAGACCTTGTTACATCCTGAATAGCGACTCTCAATACAAAATCAGCAGTCACGTGTCACGGAATTACAATGCTTTGTCGGAAGCAGGCTCAGCTGCATGGTGGTTTGGAAAGAGGTTTCCATGTGAAAACGAATTGAAACTTTTCTCAGTGAAGGCCATTAAAGTTTTCCAGCTCATCTTTTCTGTAAATTTGAAGATCATAAATATAAAAGGAATAATCTTTAAGACGAAACGGAGTGAAATGTAATATCGTTCATCAAATGGAAAGCGTTACAAGAAAATCAATCATGTCAAATAGCAAATCAAGATTGGTTCATGATTATAGTACACACAAATCTGAAACATTGTTTCTTCTTCTTTCATCATCCCTGGTTTAATGGTTAGGGTGGCGGGCTTTGGATCCTAGTGTCCCGAGTTCAAATACCACTCTGGTGTTGAATTAATACCAGGTGGGGTTAACTCGGCCTGTCATCCTTCCGAGGTCGGCAAAATGAGTGCCAGCATGCTGGTATACTGCGTCGGAGTGTAGACCCATCCAGGATTGTGCCCAATAGCCAAGGAGACTGTTTAAGCAGCACTAACACTTTGCACAGAGTATGGTACCAATCTCCTCTCCTTCATCATTACATAATGTTCATTTGTCAGTCAGCAGCTCAGAGCAAATGTTGTTGGTAAAATAAATAGTTTACAAACAGGATGACCAGGCCTGACATTCAACTGATATTGGCTGGGGTGCAAGCAATAACTCACCTGCTCTTCGTTGAAACACTGTGGATCGTTCACGTCCAAAAGGAATCAGCACTAACAGACAGGTTTCCAGCTTCACAACTAGAACTAAAAGGAGAATGTGTGTGTTTGTGTGTTTGTAGAAATGTGATTGTTGGGGCACATTTGGCAGGAGCTTCAGTGACAAAGACAGCTCAACTTGCTGATGTTTTCATGAGCAATGGTGTCTTAAGTGATCTCGGGATGGAACTCTGAGGGAAAGCCAACAGCAAAGGGTAAGAGTGGGTGGAAGCACATACTCCAGGATCGTGATATCCGCACATTCATTTGAAGTGCAAGGCAAAGCAGGTGAGCAACTTCAGGTCAAGACGAAATTTCAACCTGGGGTGGAGCAGCCAGTTTCATCAACAATGGTCTGCCGAGAATTGCACAGAGTGGGATACAGTCTGGATGCAGTGCACAAACCGCTCATCACACCTCGTTATACACGTTTGCAGGTCCAGTGGTGCAAAGTGCACAGGCAATGGACTACTGAAGCAGTGCAGAAATGTGATATGGTCAGATGAATCATCCTTCATCATGTTCTCAACAAACGGATATGTGCACGTGTGAAGAAGCCAATCTGAAGAACTCTACAACCCGGAGTGTGTTGGTTCCAACAGTGAAGGGTTCTGATGGTTCTATAATGTTGTGGGACACATTTTCCTGGAGATTTGGGTGCAGTCATTCCCTAAAGGCCCTGTCACACCTTGACGATTTAGCCAGCGTATGCCTGACGTATGCAAAATTTGGCTAAAACGCTGGCACATGTCGAATACGTTATGGGTAAGTTTGTATACGTTAAGAGCACGCTGGCATACGTTGTAGTATGCTGGCTTTTTTTGTAGTACGCTGGCATACGTCTTTGTATGCTGGCATACGTCGTAGTATGCCGAGGCGTTAGACAAATTTTCCATGCTTGAAATTTTTCGACACATGCCAGCGTACGACTCACACGCTCCGCATAACGCTGGCCATAAGTTGTAGGCACGTTATGCGATCGTTGACACACGTCGACACACGTTACTTGTAAGTTACTCATAAGTCGAAACACGTCGACGTCATGTTTAGCATTCCCGAAACTTATTTCTAACCTATGAATAACGTATTGTAGGCACGTTACGCGATCGTTGACACACGTCCACACGTTACTTGTAAGTTACTCATAAGTCGAAACACGTCAAGGTAATGGTTAGCGTCAGTGTTCCAGACTCCGTTTTTTTTTTTTTTTTTTTTTTCTTCGGTATGACGGTGATGTTGACACTTCGATTTCTAGTGTGGTTATAATATAATATAATTATTGACTGCCGCTCAACGATTTAAATCATAACCGCACTAGAAATCGAAGTGTAAACATCACCGTCACACCGAAGAAAAAAAAAAAAAAAAAAAAAAAAAACCAGTGAGTCTGGAACACTGACACTAAACATTACCTCAACGTGTTTCGACTTATGAGTAACGTACAAGTAACGTGTGTCGACGTGTGTCAACAATCGCGTAGCGTGCCGACAACTTATGCCAGCATATGCGGAACGTGCGTCATACGTCGAGAAATTTTCAACATGCTGAAAATTTTTCGACGTATGACGACATATGCCAGCGTGCTCTTAACGTATACAAAACCTCCCCATAACATATTCGACGTGTGCCAGCTTGGTTCGGCAAATTTTTCATACGTCGGCATACGCTGGCTAAAACATCAAGGTGTGACAGCGGCTTTACACTTCGATGTCTAGTGCGGTTATGATTTGAATCGTCGAGCCGCAGCCTATGAATAGCCTACGCCACATGATCGTCGGCGATACGCTGCTGCGCGCTATTCATAAGTTAGACTATCGTTGGGCATAGGTTGTGAATGCCGACAACACGCTCAGCATTCGTTGGTATAAGTTATCTATATGTGATTAAAACGTTCTGTGAACGTTACTAATACGTTATGCATACGTCCAACACGTTATTAAACGCCCAAAACTTAAAAAAAAAAAACCATCAATAGTTCAGCGTACGCCAGCGTTTTACATACATTTTGAGACCTTGCCATATGCTGGCAAAAACGTCAAGGTGTGACAGCCCCTTAAAGCAGGGGTTCTTAACCTTTTGATGATTCCAGACCCCCCAATGGATTGCCCAACATGGTCCCATACCCCCTTTGCTTGACTTTCGAAATCACCATCATCACCAGTCCTATTAGTTGACAGTATGAATTCCAAAGATGTCAATAGTTTGAATTTATTTTAGATATGGATAGCTAGGAATAGAACATGAAAGGCAATCATAAGCATTTATCATATATACAGTATTTACAAAAAAATAAATAAAAAAATAACCGAGAAATTACAAATATACAAACAGCTACAAGTATTTTACAATATAACTTTGATTCACCTATTTCAGATTATAAATCAGCAACTTTACTTCTTATCGTTGAGTTTTATTACACAAAAGAAGAAAACAAACTTGAATGTGCAAGTTTTTCAATATCTCGACTCCATAACACACACTCTTACTAATCTAGTGAGATATTTGATGTTGTTTATGTTGTTTGACAAATATTCAGAGATCGAGTCCCATACCCCCAGCATTTAGTTCCCATACTCCCAAGGGGTATGGATACCCCCGGTTAAGAACCCCTGCTCTAAAGAGTATAGTACATCAAAATTAAAAAAATGAATGCACAAAGATAGTTACACAACAAAAACCACATGGAATGTGCAATTATGAAGGTGTCAAATGAGACAAGACATTGCCTCGTTGTATCATTAATGATTTAAAAAACACAAATCCAAGTTTTGCTCGCACAAGCAGTTCAATGAACTAGCCACATAGGATTAACATGGTCACAAATCCAAGGCAAGATTCCACACACTGCAGCATAGAAAGCCTGCGAGAAGCTTTGAGTACTTCATGCTCAGCTATTGTGGGACGCCGGTATAAGATGCCACTGCAGTGGCATATTCTTTGGAACAGTTCATGGCTGAACAGGTTTCTGTGCAGTTCAGACTTCAAATATGTTTTTCTTCATATTCTGACAGCTTTGGCAGGATAAAGGGAGGAGGAGAGGAGAATGCGGAGAGAATCGGTTTAAAAAGAGCTGTTCAAAGAGGCCAACTGGCAGGGATTGCAATCTGCCCACTGACAAAAGGTCTGTGCTACAGAACCTGATATGGATTATGCCTGGAAATACTGTAACGGTTTTGGAAGTATACCCCAGGGGGAGAGCAAACTGGACATGGACATGTAGGAGACCCGAGGACGAGTTAATTCTTCAGTCTATGTGTAGGTAGACCTTGGACCCTTGTCTAAGGGTCACCCCATTGGTCCCCCCCCCACTCCTTTCAACAATCTGTCCTTTACCCCATTAGTCCATTTCAATAATCCCCCAATAACTCCCCACCCCCCCCCCCAAATCTCAAATCAACGGACCCTCCTTCGTCCCTCAGTCTGTCTGTACCCCTCTCCGTTGCCATTACATCCGTGCTCATCATATTCCACATGTTCATGGCACAAATCACGACACTTGGTATTCGCGGCTTGCAGGACAGTGCCTCTCGTGTGATACAGTGGAGCACTCACTGTACAGAGAAAGATAGCACGCAATAGTGGGGCTGGGGCACTTTCCGCATCGTTCACGCACGAGGGGAGGGGTTGGGAGTGCTCATGGCAGTCACCACAGAATGACGTGGCATTTTCCACAAGCTGCATTGGGGACACACCCATATTGGATGCACACCAATGAGGAAGAGGCTCGCATGAGAGGGAAAAACACGAGATCCTGTGAGGAGAAAGGTGCTCAGAGCTGGTCCTCATCCTTGTGAGAGAAAAATATATGAGCAAGAAGGGGACAGGAGTGTGCGGGGAGTCACCTCAGAGCTTGCCCTTGTCCTGGTCCAAAAATCTTGTCCGTTGAGGGACAGAGGGGTGTGCAGAGTGTGTGGAGAGTATGACGTGGAGCTTAAGCAGCTTGAGGGAATGGAATGCACCAGAAACTGCGTTCCTGCAAATGTTGCATGGCAGAAACGGAGCTGGGACGCAGAGAGGACTTGTCTACTGGGTGTGGACACTTCAGACTTGGCTGCGCAACCCATTGCCACTCCACTGACCATCTTTCCCATCCTTTCCCCACCATATTTGGGCTGGCACAGCCCCATTGGGCTGTGTGAGGTGAGGGAAGGAATCGACCACACACTCTGTACTTTTCCTTCCTTCTCAAGTTCTTCTTCTTTTCTTCTTCACCCCATATTGAATGATGGCCATGTATTTTATGTCGATAAGATTGTATGAGAAAGACTGTGTTACAGTTAAATCTGTTCTTTTGTGCCTTTTACTTTCTTGCCTGTAAGTACTCACTTTTAAATGATGTCTCGCTTGCTTGCGTGTGTGTGTAAATACATAATTGTTGGTTGTTATTTCCAATCCGTCTTGGTTGTCCTTTCCTTCATTGGTCCGACACACTATACAAGTATAGCTAGATGGGAAGTAGTACCCCACATAATTTGCTCTGTTAGCCGGTGCTGCACTTATCTGTTCCACGAGGCAGAAGATCACCAAGTGCGGTGTCGAGGATATGGCCTCTCGTTAGGTTGCCGTGCTAGTAGAAAGGTATTGCAGAAACATCGAAGCATAGCCTTGTTAAGCCGGCAGTTTAAGTCAAGCGGCTATGGCTTGTAAGAACTACAGCCCGTTGGACCGCAGAGTTATCTGTGGTCGGCGGCCTCAGGACCAGGTGTTCGAGAGAAACTCGATTGCTACCACCCATGGTGAGCCCCGAACCCAGAGCCATAACAATACGTTCAGAGCATATTTTCTCTCATGCACCGGTTTATCCCAACCTGCCTGCAGCTACCCTATGTATCCTCCAAGCCCTGATACATTGAATGCAGTCGAAAGGAGTTTGTGGACACGCAACTTGCTTTCTCAATATGGAAAGCCAACCCAACTGAGGGAAACTTTAGTTCATTCTGTGAGGCTTAATGCAAGTTTGTGTTCATCCTGAGGCCTGCCAGAAAAAAAAAAAAACATCTTGTAAATCGCAAGGCTGAACAACAGGAGCTGCAGGCCGTAACAACAGGTCGACTACATGCCTCAACTTGTTTGTTCATCACTCCTCCAGTCTAAAGGCGCTGTCACACCTTGACGATTTAGCCAGCAATAGCAACGTATAAAAATGTATGTAAAACGTTGGCGTACGCTGAAATTTTGATGTTTTTTTTTTTTTTAAAGTTTTGGTCGTATTCATAACATGTTGGTTGTATGCATAACATATTAGTAATGGGCACAGAACGTTTCGTTGTCTTATGGATAACTTATACCAACGAATGCTTAGCCTGTTGTCGGCGTTCATAACCTATGCCCAACGATAGTTTAACTTAGGCAGAGCGCGCTGCACGTATCGCCGACGAACTCGTGGCGTAGCCTGTTAAAAACCTGCCGCACGCCGATTTAAATCATAACTGCCTGAAAATTGAGCGTCAACCACGCAGTCACACCTTGATGATTTAGCCAGCGTATGCCGACCTATGAAAAATTTGCCGAACACAGCTGGCACACGTCGAATACGTTATGGGTAAGTTGTGTATACGTTAAGAGCACGCTAAAAAACGATGAAGTACGCTGTCATATTTCGTGGTACGTCTCGTACGTCGTGAAATTTCAAGCATGCTGAAAAATTTACGACGCACTCGCCGTATGGCTCACACGTTCCGCTACGCTGGGAATAAGTTGTAGGCACGATATGCGATCGTTGACACACGTCGACACAAGTTCCTTGTAAGTTACTCATAAGTCGAAACACATCGAGGTAATGTTTAGCATACCCGAAACTTATTTTCTCCGTCAAGGCACATTTTTTTTCTCCTTGGCTCCGTGAAGGCACGTGACGAAATATCTGAAGTTGTTTTTTTTATTATTATTTTTTTTTAGTCTATCACGAATTTTAAAATATATTTGGACATTTGCTTTTAAGTTTCGACGTCGACATGACAATATCCTCAAACAGAAAATATTTACAAAGGAGGAATTAAGAATAAGACATGAGCAAACTGAAGAGGCAATCGGACGTGTCGTAACGGCACGTGACGAAATATCGGAAGTTATTGTTGTTGTTTGTTTGTTTTTTTAAACTGCCAATACGCCATTATACGGTAGCTGTAAATTAGAAACACATTCAGTAAGTTATGTGGTCGTCCGGAAGACATCCATGAAATACGTCTACATACATCAATATGCGTTGGAGGTACGTTACACATAGGTTCAAAGCACGTTACTCATAGGTTAGAAATAAGTTTTGGGTACGCTAAGCATTACCTCGACGTGTTTCAACTTATGAGTAACTTACAAGTAACGTGCCTCGACGTGTGTCAACGATCGCATAACGTGCCTTGACGTGTGTCAACGATCGTGTAACGTGTCTACAACACGTTACTCATGGGTTATAAATAAGTTTCGGGTACGCTAATCATTACCTCGACGCGTTTCGACTTATGAGTAACTTACAAGTAACGTGTGTTGACGCGCGTCAACGATTGCATAACGTGCCTACAACTTATGGCCAGCGTAGCGGAACGTGCGAGTCATACGTTGTAAAATTTCAAGCATGCTAAAATTTGAGGACAACCACAAAGTACAACGATGAAAGCCAGCATACTACGACGTATGGCAGTGTTTTTCAGCGTGCTCTTAACGTATACAAAACTTACCCATAACGTATTCGACGTGTGCCAGCGTTTTAGACAAATTTTTCATGTCGGCATACGCTGACTAAATCGTCAAGGTGTGACAGCGCCTTTAGGAACCGCCTTCCAGAGGTTTCCCTCTCGGGCAAGAGTTTCCTTCACTCTTCCCTCTTGGGCTTCAAAGCAGGCAGTGCACTGCAACATTATGTCATCCCCCATGTTGATGCATGATCTTTATTACCCCATTAATCCTTCATAACCAACCCCCTAACTTGCTGGTTTCAGTGTTTTCTTCCCTCTATCCAGCAGTTATTTCCTACTTTTCCAGTTTGCTCATTCTCTTGAGGGTTGTGCCCAATTATTGCCCTGCTACCCCACTGTCAATTCCCCTCTCTCAGCAGGCTCATGGAAGAGCAAGAGAGTGAGAGAACAGTTCAAGTTAAAATCGATTACAAAATGTAAGCAAAGCAGACAGATTGAGATTTCTGCAATCTTGTAATAGATTACAAACAAACGCTCAATTTCGGAACCAAATACTCAAAATTTCAAAATTTCCTGGTTCCCAACCACACAACAGACATGCATCACAAAGGCAGTGGATGTTTAAACAGTATAAACCCCATCATATGTACATCTTGTGAATTTTGTTCTCCACATTCTCATAAAGGTTTGTTGAAGATTTGATGAGAAAAGCTCAATTGGTTAAAAAAAAAGTTATGGCCAAGACAGATGGGCGATTCCAAAACTCCGTCTCCCACCGCGTGGGGGCTAAAAAAACAAACAAACAAAAAAAAAAAAACACGGAAAGGAAGACAAAGCAACGAGTTTTGCCCACTACAAAGACTGGTGAAATCAAAACCTGAAGCGATGAAGGAGTTCATAAATGTACAGACCTGCCAAGAACATGGGCCCAGTGTGAGCAGCACTTTCCAATAGTCTGAAAAGCATCCACGTGTTAAGCAGTTCACAAAGCTCTGTCCATTGTTGAGATGGGGAAGGGAGGGGCTCGATGGACAACACTGCTGGCCACCAGACCATGAGGGAACTTTGGAAATGTCACAGGCCCTGTTCCAACCGACTCCCAGGAGAACAGCACAAGCCTTTGCCCACAGAGATTCTTGCATTATAAAATAAAATAAAATAAAATAAAATAAAAAGATTCCTGAATCATATTCCATTGTTGTTTGACACGATCTAGGTAAGTTGAGCATAATCAGTGTATTTTACAACCAAACATTGATAAGAACATGTTAACTTCCATGGGATGCAAGATGCATTTAAGGTTTTGATCAGCCCTTGGTCAAATTAAAGGAGCACATTTCTCGACTGAAGAACTACTCTTTACGTGTTGACTTCTCTCAAAGTTAACATTTATTCAGGGGTGACATTTAATAAAATGAGCATATTTGAGAGGAAAAAAAAACGACAGTGGGGGTTTCCAAACGTTTTGGCCAAGGACCTTTATGGGTAGGATTGGCTGGTGGGCAGCATAATAAAAATAATTCAAAACAACATGTCCCAAGTATGTAACCTGCCTTTACTGTATATGAATATCACTTAGTAGGAGGAGATTGGGACCATACTCTCTGCAGAGCGTTGGTGCTGCTTAAGCAGTCTCCTTGGCTATTGGGCACAATCCTGGACGGGTCGCCACTCCGACACAGTATACCAGCATGCTGGCACTCATTTTTGCCGACCTCAGAAGGATGACAGGTCAAGTTAAACCCCACCTGGTATTAATTCAACAGCTGAGTGGGATTTGAACTCAGGACCCTAGGATCCCAAGCCCACCACCCTAACCATTAATCCAATGCCAGGCATATCACTTAGTAGATTTCAAGCAACTTTCCTAGTTCCTGCTTGAGTGTGTTACACAGCTGACTTTTCAAGGCAATCATTTTTATCAACATTGGTTGAAACTTGTCACAATACAATGGCTTGAGTGAAAGTGATCATTGGTCAGTTGTGATTTAAACTTCAATTTTTTTGTATACAAAATTGAGGTTCATGAAAGAGTGAGGCGAAAGATGGCAACAGAGCAACACTAACATCGGGGTAACTGCAGGGAATAATAAAAGAAAGAGAAAGAAAGAGTAAAGGGGAGACACAGTAACTTGCAAGCAAAATGTTAGAGATAGGGAAGATTGCTTTTAAGGATGGGTGATGATGTGATGGGGGGTACACCATCTGCTTGAAATCCTGGAGGAAAGTGTGCAATTGAAGTCTATGGAAGGCAGTTCCCCAAACAGGAGAAAAGAGGAACAAGAGTCATGAAGGGCAAAAAGCCTGGATATTGAGAGTTTAACCAGGGGGGTGTCACCGAAAGACCATAAGCATCTTAGAGTTCTTTGGAAGGGTCAGATAGCTGTGAGGGCAGAGGGAGCTCGACTGGAGGACAGGCAGCAAAATGGAAGCACTTTCGTGAGCAATGATGTAGCTAACCACAATAGCAGCTTAACTTACTTGGACACATACTGCTAAGCTGCAAGTCCTTTATGCAACTGTTAATTGTTCTTATTTTACATTCGCTGATAAACAAATGCATCGAAGAAGCTATGATGTCTCTTAATGAAGCTTCACTTTGTAATCTTCCATCGGAAGGTATTGTTTGTTTAAAACTTAAGCACAAGTCCAATTGATCTCGTTCTTGTTGGACAACAAAGTTAGCATTGTTCCACTCTTCGAGAAATCTCCTCCTCTCAACAATGACTTTTCATGTGCATAATCCAAAGTTTAGCTTTACGAAAACCGCTGAAAAACTGTTTTGCAGTGCTGGTCTCCCCAAGCAACTATGACAGTAGCACCACACTATAAAGACAATCGTGAAGTGGAAATTGAACAAGCAATGTCACAAATTATTACCTCCACAACAGAAGGTGAAGGAGGTTATGTTTTCACCCCTGTCTGTTTGTTTAATTGTCTGTTTGTTAATTGCCGGAATTATGTTTGACGGTTGTTTATTTGTTTGTGTGCAGGATATCTCAAAAAGTTGTCAACGGATCCGGATGAAATTTTGTGGACAGGTTGGGTGTGTGACAAGGACGAACTGATTATATTTTGGTGAAGATCCAGACTTGGATCCGAATTTTTTTTTTTTAAGTGATTCTTCACTATTGAGAGATAGGGCAAAACTAATATTGTTATGAATCTGGCAGCCATGTGCACACAACAGCCAGGTCCTATAGATCAGTTATATCGGTAAGTACGTGTTTCTAGTTAGGGTCCCGTCCCAAGTCTAATGGGAATTAAATGTTTGTGCGCCGCAGAGTTATTTTGATAGTTAGGATTTTTACATCACTTACAACACCCATCTTCGTTTTCACAACAACAACATTCTGCTCGCGGCATTCTTCGTGCGCTCGCGGAGTCTAACATAAGCATGGCGTCCCTCTTTGGCCAATCGGCAAGGAGCGGACGTCTCACACGCCCCATCTACCACTCAGCACCATTGCCATTACGCACGTGGCCAGAGGTGAGGAGGTGGGCGGAGCTACAAACACCTCCAATCAGGACTCCGCCTAGAAGGGTGGGAGTTTCCCCGCCTACCGTGGGCCTGTCCAATGAGGGACGGCCAGTGAATCACGCAATGCAACCGTCCAATCAGGAGGCGAGTTAGCTCAGAGCAGACGCTCCACCCCGCGAGGGGGAGGGATAAGAAAGGTCGCGAGCCGCTCGTGTGAGGAAGAAGTTGGTTGGTTCCTGCTGGTTGAGTTCGTGGCTCCTGGTCAATGATCGTGCTGGTCGGAGTTAGCGTTCGTCCTTGTTGGTGTTCGTGTTCATAGTGCTCGGGTCGCCGATCGGCGTTCGCAGCTGGCCAAGTCGTTTCTTGGATTCTGGAGGCGTGGGTTCGAGTCCCACCGAGGCGGGTTGTGTAGGAGCGAGCGAGCTGAGGATCCCGTTTCCTTCCACGGAATCCGAGCTCCCCAAGCGCGGGTCGGTGAAGACTGCACGAGGCGGAGAGGTACCAACCCAAGAAGTTGGCTGGTTCCTGCTGGTTGAGTTTGTGGCTCCTGGTCGATGATTGTGCTGGTTGGAGTTGGCGTTCATCCTGGTTGGCGTTCGTGTTCATAGTGCTCAGGTCGCCGATCGGCGTTCGCGGCTGGCCAAGTCGCTCCTTGGATTCTGGAGGCGTGGGCTCGAGTCCCACCGAGGCGGGTTGTGTGGGAGCGAGCGATCTGAGGATCCCGTTTCCTTCCACGGAATCCGAGCCCCACAAGCGCAGGTCGGTGAAGATCGCACGAGGCGGAGAGGTACCAACCAGACCTTTACCCTCAGCTTGCCTTCCCTATCAAGCCGAAGGGCCGAATAAAGACCATTGAGGTCCATTTCTTTTGGGTGTGCGTGTGTGTGCGGGCCTGTCTTGTCCAAGTAGAATTGTTAAGTGCTTTTGTTGTACATTATTTGCATTTCTTATAGTCGAGATAACTCTGCTCTTTGTGTGTTCCCTTCCCCCCATTGTAAAATAAATACCCCGATTGTTGAATGTATCAGCTCGTTTCTGTACTTCTTGCATTGGCTTAGTACGGTGCGTGTTGGGAAATTGGGAAGCGGCAAAATGTGCATTTGGTCCGACGGGTCTTGGTAACCATCCGCTCGGGTTACGCACGGTTCGAGCACGATAACGGCTCGTTCCGCTCGAGGCCTGCCGTGGGTGTGAATTCCCCAGTAGCTTTGCCGTGTGGATACTTAGGTATATTGAAGTTGGCAGTTAACCCTATTCCACGCGGCCAAATTATTGGCGATTCACGGTCCTGGAAGGGACCCGTGCCCTTCGGAGTTCTCCGAGGAGCACGATCTAGATTCCGGGTGTTCGGTGGAGCCGACTATACTGCTCCACCTAGCGGTCGTGCTTGCCGCCGACACTCGGCCCCACAACAATATATAGCACGATATCTCAAAAAGTTGTGGGCAGATTCGGATGAAACTTGGTGAATAGCTTGGGTGTGTCGCAAGAACGAATCAATTAGATTTTGGTGAAGATCCAATTGCAGATCTGGATATGAGAATTATTTAATTTTCAAAGTGATTCTTCACCCTTGAGAGATGGGGCCAAAAACAATATTTCAAAAATGTAATGTTTAGTCAGGGGTGACATTTATGATATTTCATGATATTTTGCATGATATTTCAAAAATGTAATGGGCCCGATATGTTCTCGTGGATCAGGCATTGCGTGGCAGAGTTATGTTCTCTACTGAGTGCCCTTCTAGTTGTTATAGTTGTCAGTCATCATGATCATCATCTCATGCAAACGTCTGCCCCAAAACAGCCCAAATCTTTTCTTTCCAAGAGAATATGGGAATTTGTTTAAGAATATGCTAGATGTGGGGGTTAGGCAGCACACAATGACTACATGAGTCATATTTTTGGAACCTTTGGACTAGTTGGGGAACCCTGAATAAAACACTGTCACATGGATGGCACCCAACCGGAAGTGGAATTCTTTCCTTTTTTGTATGCAGCGTCAAAACTTGTGGAAGAGCTAGAATAGAGAACGGATCAGAATGCAACATAACAAAAGGAACAGCAGAAAGAGAAGGGAGGAAATGCTAACAGTATGGAGAAAATAGATGGAGACGGACAAATGAGGGATGCGGGTAATGATGAGGGGTAGGGGAGAATGCAAGAGGTGGACAATGATAAAGAAGCAAAATAGGGAGGGGGTTGTGGACATTGATTCTGATGTATGTGGACAAAAAAAAATCATGGTTTTGGAAGAGGGATGATTAACAGCCGTCTTGAAAACATGAAGGGAAGAATGAGATTGAAGAGAATGTGTAAGTTGGCTCTACAGTTGGGAGAAAAATATGAGTGAATGGGTGGAAGTGAGCAATGGTTCTGGATTTTGGGAGTTTCATGCGTATGCACCCTGCAGATACCTGGGGGAAGCATGGAGAGGGGCAGAGGGTGCAACACGAGAAAGGAAGGGTTAGAAGACAGAGACCACCGACTTGTCTGGGATGTGAAAGTGATTGGCCTATAGACTCAGCTTCAGTACGGGAGATTACAATGATCTCGAAGGCCTTGGTTTCCATGACGTCAAGCTGAGAGGCATGACATAGGAGTGCCAGCCCAGAGGGGAGAGCAGTGTTCCATCAATCTGTGGAAGAAAGCTGGATAGGATGTGGATAGTAGTTCAGGTGTGCCAAAGGAAGGACTTTGCATGCCAGACAATACCAAATCGGTGACTGGCTTTGGAGGCCAACTGTGAAATATGGTTATTCCAAGAAAGATCATGTCTGAGAGTGAGAGCCAAGAATTAGAGTGACTGAACTTCTTTGAGAGGGCTGTTTGAGAAACTAGATTGGGGGTATGTCAGATGGTTGTTTCAGAAAGAGAGACTGTGTATGTGAGATTTCTCAGGATTAAAAGACATATTCCAAGTGTTTGACCAGTTTGTGATTTTCTGAAGGTCTGAAGAAGGAAGAGGCTACTGTCCATCTGAAGGATGAGGAATGCCCTGGCAGATGGTGGAGTCATCAGCAAAGAGAGAAAGGGGATTTTCCAGAGTCAGAGAGACTATTGATTGAGATGAGAAATGAGGAATAGGACTGGGCTGAATAAAGGAAAAGGACAGAACACTGCCTTGGGTGACTCCAGCCTTGACAGGGAGACAAAAAAGAAAGGATTCTGTTGAGAGCCACACATTGGCTATGAGAGTGGGGGAAGGAGGAGGAGGAGGAGGAGGAGGAGGAGGAGGAGGAGGAGGAGGAGGAGGAGGAGGAGGAGGAGGAGGAGGAGGAGGAGGAGGAGGAGATTGGGACCATACTCTGTGCAGAGCGTTGTTGCTGCCTAAGCAGTCCCCTTGGCTGTTGGGCACAATCCTGGAGGGGTCACCACTCCGACAGAGGATACCAGCAAGCTGGCACTCATTTTGCCGACCTCGGAAGGATGACAGGCCGAGTTAACCCCACCTGGTATTAATTCAACAGCTGAGCGGGATTTGAACTCAGGACCCTATGATCCAAAGCCCACCACCCCAGGGTTTATTCTAAGGAAAATTTACAACTGCAAACTCTGATGCGAGGCAGGGGCAGGAAAAAATAGAGGCTGCGAAGCAGCAGAGTACGACGGCGTTTGACAGTGACATTGACAAGCACATGATGGAGGTACTGGTGCCCTTCTTGAAGCTACAAGATTCTGACATCAAGGCTGTTCATCAGCTGATATGTCCAGATTTGGACCTTGAGGAACTCGGTATGGAATACTAAGATCTTGTGTCTTCTGGACAAGGAAAAGACTCAACTCTCAACAAGGTGGTCAAGTATCTGGTGTCTAAAGAACTGTTTCCAAATCTGGTGAAGGCATTAAGCAGAGTTGTGGCTGCCAAGCCTCATTCAGCAGATGTCGAGTGTCTTATAAGTAGCAGCAATGTTCTGAAAACATGTGAAAGATCAAGAATGTCAGTGGAGACGGAAAATCTGTATTTGTACATACATTACAACATGCCACCATTAGAAGCATTTGATCCAAGGGAGGTGGGTATGATTTGGCTGTCATTAAAGGCACGCAGAAACAAAAGCCATGACAAAGGAAAGTTTCAAGTCCACTTCAAGGGAGTTGTCACAGAAGCAGAACACAAAGTGGAGGATGACGAGCCTGACGAGGTGGAGGTACCACCTAAGAAGAAGGTCAAGAAATTCTTACTTCTTACAGTTTTGCTTACTTGGACAGGTTCAAATGTTCATTTTCGTTAAGTTCTACAGATTTTGTTTAATCTTACTCATGCCAAAGACAGCTAGCGAGTTGGACTTACCTGAAACTTGGTTCTAATGTTAGTCATAGTCAACCTCAGGCTCAGGTTTATGATTTTGTTCTTTGTGCGACTATGAGCAACCACTTGTGGTTTCACATCTACTGCAAATAAGTTTGATAATCCTCACTGTTTAAGATATAATTTGTAATGTGAAATGTGGTAGTCGATGTCATATATTATGATTTATGTAATATGTATGATTGCATTATATTGTAAGGTTAATTAAAAAAAAAGTTTTGGTCAGCTATCAGACTATCAGTGACGTCTATTGTGGTTCCTTCCTAGTTTATGACACCCTAGCCATGCAAATTCAAACAAGGAACAAATTGACAACTGCACAAATCTGGATTTACAACTGCACATTTTGAATTTACAACTGCACAAAAGGGGTACAACTGCACATTAGAATAAACCCTGCACCACCCTAACCATTAAGCAAACACCAGGCATGGAGGAAGCCAGTAACTCAAGAATGGAGTTTGCTTTGAATGCCATAGGCAGAGAGTTTGGAGAGCAAGACAGGATTCCAGATGATTGAAAGCTCGACATATGTCGAGAGAGACGGCCCTGATCACATGTCTGACATCGAGGACCTTCTTCCATTGTTTGGAGAGTCGAAGCATCATGTCCAAGGTAGAATGACATGATCTGCATCGAAATTGATGAATTGAGATGAGGTAATTGGTGAAAAAGGATGATTTCATATCAACTGTGATTATGGATTTCATAACCTTGCTGATGATTAGAAGCAAGCTAAAAGGTCTGTAGTTAAGAATATCTGTTTTTGCACCTTTTTAATGTAATGCAGTGATGTTTGCTGACTTCCAAGGCGATGGAAGATGATTGAGGACAAATGACAGGGTGAAAGGGGCATAGAAGAAGTTCAAGAACAGTAGAGCAGGATTTTAGGACATGAGCTGATACTGTCTGGTCAAATTGTAAAATCAAAGTCGACGGTTGCCAGAAACATCACCTTCTCAAGTGCAAAAGACACAGTGCAAGATCAGTTGGGTGCAAGTGGGAAGGGTGGGTACAGAGTGAGAGGTTGGGGAGGGGGACAAGATTTGGAAGCAAACACAAAATTGAATAGTTCGGCCTTCTCATGAGCTGAATCGGTCGTGGTGTCATTTGAGGAGAGGGAAGGGATATATGGGGAGCATACACCAGACAAAGACTTAACAAGACAGCACCAGGTTTTAGAGGAGGGAATCAAGTTTGAAAGTGTAAGCCTGGTGTTGGCTTAACGGTTAAGCGGTTAAGATGGCTGGTTTAACATCTTAGGGTCTTGAGTTTCAGCCCCTTTCATGCCATCAAAATAACACCAAAGGGGTTGACTCAGCTGGTCATCCTTCATTTAACTAACGACCTTCAAGTTGGCAACTTATCTCATGTACCTAGCAAGGCATGAATTTATGTTAGTCAGATGTGTTGACACTCAAATCAGGCTCTGTTTCCCCGATAAGGGTACGAGTGCGCTCGGCCAGTCACATTCCCAGTCCCTAGAGAGTGATCTTCGAACCACTGAAGCAAGCAGATGACCTCGAGTACAGTACTCGCCGTTAAGGACCACTCTGCACACCAGCAGTGCCGAGGAATGAGGAAAGGAGAATTTGCTTTTTGATATGCCCAGAGAGGATTAGTCTGCTGGATGTTGGCTCTGACACCCACAGGATTTAGTCATCTGCTTGGGTGTCGTCTCCGCGACAGGATAGTATGGGTTTGTCGAGAACCCGACCGACCAGCAGATAAGATCGTCCAGCATCCACGGAGATGCAGATGGTTTGAAATTCGGGCTGTGGTTAAGATGCCATGTGGCTAATATGCAACCCTCTCAGCAACCTCATTGCTGTGTTGAGCCCAGTTTGTCAAATGTAATTCAGCTTGGACGTGCTACACACCCAGCTTGCTTCTCTCTGGTTACATCGTATTCCCTTCTTCCTTTCCTTGCATTGTATCTTACACAAGGTCACTCCGAAGCCTGGTGTCAAGGAGTCTGCAATGGCTTGCTTTTGATGATGTGTGTACCTGGCTTTGATCAGCATTTCCCATAACAATTTTTTCCTCCCAGTCCATCATTCCTTTTAACTCAGCCACCCTGAAATTCCTTGAATTCAACCCAGCCCCACCTGGCAGGCGTGGGTGTCGAAGGCTGCCAGGACACTGCATGATTGCCTGCTATTTCCCCACATTACAAACTTATTTAATTTAAGTTGCTTTTTCCACAGAACATACTTCACCAACATTTCCAATTATGTGGTATATATTACTCATCCATAACAGGTGGTAAGAAAAAGTTTTTGATTGAAGGCACAGAGAAAATTGGGCTGTAGGTGCAAGAGGAGGCTGGATGAACGAAGTGTTGAGGATTGAAGAGGTTTTGGGAAATAAACGTTGTGAAAAAGAAAAGGAAGAGATTTTGATGAACAATAATGAATGGGTTGTGCCTGATGGAGTCATAAGGAGAACCATTTTAAAACAAATTTTTGAAGAATATTTTTGAAACTTAAGAGCTTTTAAAGGAAGAGATGTTTTATTGAGTTTGGGGGAGATTGAAGGGTTAGGGAGCAGGATATTGTAATCGGAGGGAGGGAGCAGGATATTGTAATCGTCAGGTTTGTTTGTCTGTCTGTTAGCAACTTTAAGGCAAAACGACAAACACTATCAAATTTAATCCACAGGCGGGCATTAACCTTGGATGACCCCCAGTAACTTTTGGGTCCAATTGGATTAAAGGACACGAAAAGATCAAAATCGTTTTTCGCTCATAACTTCGTCAAAAATGATCTGATTTACTTCAAACTAAGCTTATAGTGAACCTTATTCTATTTGTGACTTATAATCTTTCCCATTCCTATAGTGAAAAATGTATATTTGTGAAGATCTGTAGGGTCCGAAGTTTTGGGGGTCATGGTCATCGGTCAAAATTACAAATTTTCCAATATAAATCAAAAAAGGTTAGGAATATGCATGTTTACGATGGAAGACGTATATCAAGTCCTTTATTGGCTTTCATTTGACACCATGACCTTACGTGGCCTTGAAAGGACAAAATAATTTTACGATCATAACTTCGTCAAAAATGGTTTAATTGACTTCAAACTAAGACTAAAATATTCCTTATAATCAACATTCAGGTTAAGGATGTATCAAATTTAAATTTGATCCCAAAAATAACTTTATGCCTGAAATGGGCAGGATTTGTTGTGCCTGGCACTACTTGCTATTATTTTTATAATGCCATGAACAAACTTTAGTACATCACGGGTGATGAAGGTTGTGGTGAGGTTTCATCGAAATTGTGTGTGTAGTATCAGAGAAGAGAGCAAATACCTATTTTAGGTTGTCAAACCCTCACCCCTCCCCCCCCCACCCCGTAGACGTCCTTAATGAGCGCAGATTTTGATGCGGTCAATAAACCTTTGTTCGGCATCAGATATGAAGCTTGGAGACAAGCTTCATCAAAATCGCATGTTTGGTTCAAGCGATAATGACTAAAGTGTTGACGGACTGACTGACTAACTAACTCAAACTGCTCCGCCGTTGACATTTGCACATGATACATGCTTGGGAGCCTCATTGTTATGCATTGCTGTCTGCACTATCGCTGATGATTCGCCAATAAGCGATGAAACCGGTCCGGCAGCTGAGAGTGTGTATAGCATTGGGATTCTTGTGTGTACCATTTATGAAAGTCTTTATAGTTGTGGAGGAACTCTGGGAAGGGTTTGATACAGCATCGCGCTTACCTTGCGTAGGCCTTCTTGGTTGCTTTATGCAGCAGTTTCGGCTATTGAGCATGGGAGGTGTTTATTTATATAATCCGAGCTACATGGGTTTAGTTGATTTAGTGAGCTGATTGGCTATTCTCTCCATTCACAGGTGAGAGATGTGGGTGGGTCTTTCATACACACACACACACACACACACACACACACACACACACACACACACACACACACACACACACACACACACACACACACACACAGAGCCTCCTCGTCGCTTCGCTGATGGACCAATTTGTCGTATTTGCCAAAATTTTTGGGTGAGAAAGAAGAAAAGGAAGAAAATTCACCCAAGCATAGTGTGCTTTAACCCCTCACCCTCACCCCAATGTTCCCTGTCCGTGCCCTCACGTCCTGCTCCCCCCCTCCCCCTTTTGTCCCAGTTCGGGATAAAAAATGTAAATTGTTCAGCCTGGCGGATGTATGCGCTCTACCGAGTACAGTTCCACTAAATCGGATTTTTTTTTTTAATACATGTGATGAAAATCACAACAGTAGAAGATGCAATTATGAAGGAGGGTGGTCACTAATAATAATAATAATGAGCCGAAACCCCGTCACAGACAGATTCCATTCCATGAGCCCAATAGGCAATATGACAACCAGTGGCGGCTCTTGTAAGAGCCAGATCCCAGTTGATGTACTCAATGGCCTTACCTAATGAGGCCTACAAAACGTCCTTGTACACGACATTTTTGGTGTACACTACTCCTTGTGAAGAAGTGCCCTGATTTGTGCACGTGTCTACTTTGACGTACAAACACCGTGTCAAAACTTCTCAGGTCACTGTACCGAGAAAAACATGACGCGACCGCTAGGAGTAACACAAAATTGGTTCTTCAGTATTAATATAGAGATACAATGTTTCTTGTTACATTTTTTGTGTCAAATTCACATTCTGAGGTAGTCACCATGTACAGAAGAGGGTTTTACATCGCAGACGCTATTTTCGATGAGCGGAATTACACCTCTCAGCGGTGACGGTCTGTCGACGACAGACGTAATGGCATCAGCGAATGACCGATGATGTCATGACGTCCTTACGCCTCTCAGCGGTGATGTCACACGTTGCCATGTAGACGAATGTAAAACGAAAAGTGTTTATTCTGCTTCAGAGTTGAAGTTTGACTATTGCCACTTTGTGCGATGCACTCTTACAGGTACGAAGTTTCTTTCAGTCCAGGTCACAGTACCAAGAAAAACGTGACGCGACCGCTAGGAGGAGCACAAAATTGGTCCTTCAGTATTAATATATAGATAATAATAATAATAATAATAATAATAATAATAATTTTAAGCCTGTTGAAATTTGCAGCCGATTGGCTACACAGTATTGTGGTGATTGCCTGTCATGGTGATCCATATTAAAGTTTAGCTTGGGGGCACACATTTTTTTGACAAACATGGCTGAGAATAACGATATACAGTAGACTAGGCATAAGTCGTCACCATCGGGACCGAGAAAAAAGTGACTTAGACATGGGACGACTTGTGCATATGCGAACATTCATGATGACTGTGGGGTGAAGGATGAAGTCACGTGTGGTCTGGACACGTCCGTGTGAGAGGGCACAACAATCTCTAAGCTGGCTATTGTACTAAAAGGGAAACACAATCCTCGGGGCATAGGTGGGGGTTCATTGGTTAGTTGGAAAGTGATCAAGCAAAGATGGAATTCATGAATCACTTTATCAAAAGTAAAGATAATGAACAACTGTAAGACAACTCATATACCATCGGTGATGGTATATGACCATCAACAAATGTGGAATGAATGGCTGTTAGAATTCATTCATTGGAATTAATGTAGAATGAGTTTTCATATGGAATGAAAACTCGTATACCATCGACAAATTACATGACAGTCATTGTGATGACTACCACTCAGTACCGATGTGAAAGTGAGTGTGGTGATGTACAAAACAAGCCAATATGAAACCATGATCGGACTTCAACACTAAGCTCGATCAATCCTTTACTCCTTCGCCAGACTGCATTGCGCAGCCTGTATACCTCTTCAGATGCATGTGGGACGGCACGCTGACTGAGCTGAACGCAGCGCAGTTATAAATAGCCTATCACTGGTGGTGTACACCAATGAGCGAGCATCATGATTCCATGAAATCTGGCTTCTCACGAGGTGGAAGTTCCATGTGACGAGTTAGGCGTGGTAATTTACTTGAGTTTCCATTACGTGGGAACGGACAACATCTGACGACTTAGACGAAGTGACGACTTAGAGATGACGACTTACAGACTATTCAAAAGGGATTTAACATTAGATAAATTCGGGACTTCTTGACGCTGCCGACTTAGGCGAAGTGTCGAGTTACACGCTGCCGACTTACGCCTAGTCTACTGTATGTACTGCATTGGTTTTGCCAGTTTCCAATAATTTTGTACTGAAGGTATATGGAAACTTCTGGGACAAGCATGCGCCCAATACTGGAGCGTAGGCCCGAATGAAAGTATAAATTTTCGATTTGCCTTCACGCTTGGTTATGAATATAAACAAAATAACAGCTCAAATTTGAAGCACCTTTTTAACAATCTAACCAAAAAAAACCACAATTTTACATGTTAATAAAAAAAATAAAAAGTGTGGGAGCAGCCAAGTCTAACTTTTGTTTCCCTACTTGGCTAGGAAACAAACATGTCATGTGAAATGTACAATTAGTTGGCTTCTTTCTTGGGTATTTTTCATTTTGTTTAAATTGGAATGCGGTGAGCTATTGCATTCATTTGGAAATGGGCTGCAGATTTTTTTTGCTCTGCCAAAGAACTAACGCCAAAATCGGCAGCTTCTGCTTGCTTTCCATGGCGATTACCATTCCTCGATCAACGTTCTGTTTATTCCATCCATTATTACATTGGTATGTTGCTCATCTCTTCATCATGATGGTGAGAGAAGGAGTCGAACAGGCACATTTAATCTATGGTTTATTTTTCTTTCTCATGGGTCATGGCTGTGATGAAATTTTAAGTGGTTCCAACTGGTATGTACAGGTAGTGGACAAAAAAAAAATGGAAGCACCAATGGTACATAGTATGGTGTTGGACCACCATGTGCATCCAATATGGCATGCACACAATGTGCATGGAGTCAACAAATGGGTAACTTTGTCATTGTGCTCTTCAAACCACCCGGTGACAACACGAGGATTGGAGCATTGCCCCTCTCAAAGACACCCCTCCTGAAAGGAAGAAATTCTGCATCGTGGGATGTAGATTCTCACTCAGGATGGTAATGTAGCACACTGCATCAATCCTGCCTTCTAATGGAATGAGTGGGCCCAGGCCATGCCAGGAAAATGCACCCCACACAAAAAAATGGAACCGACAAAACCATCGACTGTTGGAACCACACACTCAGGGCTGTAGTACTCTCTGTGCTGTCACCACATCTACACATGTCCATTTGACTCATCAGACCATATGACAATCCTCCAACGCTCTGCAGTTCACTGTCCATGCTCCTTTCACAACTGAAACCCACAAACAGGCATTGCCCGGTGTTACGAGTGGTTTGTGTGTGACAACCAGTTATCGTGCCCTGCCCTGTGAAGTTCCCTTCTGAATGTTCTTGATGATCCAGGATGCTCATGACCCACGTTGAACACCACATACAGTTTGTCCACCATTGCTCTCCTGTTTTGCCTTGCAGTCAGGTCTAATGCCCGTGGAATCACGCTTGTCGAGTATGCACTTCCGCCTACGGTTGCCCTTCAATAAAGACGTCTTTCCTTCCTTTTCCCAGGCTCACATCACCTTCCAGACAATTCTTCGTAACATGTTCGCAATTTCCGCAGTCTTTCTCACTGAAGCACCTGCCCAACACATACCAACAATTACACCCTGTTCGGAGTCAGAGGTCTCTTTTTGTGGCGATGATGGCTCTGAATACTGGACTTGAGCCACAGTCCACGCATGCGCGCACACGCACACACACACGATGACAGGATTGCTGGGAAGAGATTTGCATATTTCACACACCGGTCATGTATGTGTGGGCTCCATACTTTGCATATACTGTATGTTGGTTGTACTGCCAATGTACTGATGTTTCCCCCTTTTTTTGTCCATTGTCCTTGTGTATCCATATACAGGTAGTGGACAAAAAAGATTGTCCCTTAAAAGGGTGTTGGGCCACCACCACGTGCGGCTAGTATGGCCTGTATGCACCGTGGAATAGAGTCCACTCGTGTCTGGAATTCTGCAAGGGTGATGCAGCACCATTCTTCCACGAGAAAGTCAATCAACTCACACCTGTTTGATGGAGGTGGAGAAAGCCGTCTCGGGCGTCGCTCCAGAATATCCCACAAATGCTTGATTGGGTTCAGATCTGCTGATCTGAACATATGGAACATACGAGGGCCATGACATATGGATAACATCAATGTCATTCTCATCAAACCATTGGGCAACCAAATGTGCTCTGTGGATGTGGGCATTGTCATCCTGAAAGACATCCCTCCCAGCAGGAAAGAAATGCTGCAACATGGGGTGAAGATGATCACTGGGTATCATAAAGTAACAATTGGCATTGACCTTGCCTTCTAAGGAAATGACTGCTTTCAAACCATGGCAGGAAAATGTGTCCCACAACATTGCAAAACCACCTGAACCCTTCACTGTTAGAACCAAGCATTCAGGCTTCGAGAGATATTCACGTTAGTGCCACATGTGCAACAACCATTTGTTGAGAATATGGTGAAGGATGATTCATCTGACCCCTCAAAAGACATCAATGGAACAAAATGGTAGCAGCATGTTAAAAGTAATGATCCCAACATTACGCAAGAAACAGAACTTTGTAATTACACCTTCAGCACAAATATCTTGTGCAAGGAGAAGAAGAGGGACAAGAACCAAGCAAGAGTTCAGAGATATTTCTTCTTCAGCTAAGGAGTTTATATTAATCACATGAATTGTAGAAAAGGCAACCAAAATCACATTTCTCCACTGCTCAGTAGTCTATTGCCTGTGCTATTTGCACCAATGGACTCACAAATGTGCATTGCCAGTTGTGATGAGTGGTTCGTACACTGCAACCAGACTATGGTATCCCGCTTTGTGCAGTTCTCGGCAGACCGCTTTTTTATGAAACTGGCTGCTCGCTCCCCAGGCTGAAATTTACAGTCAATTGATCTGCGCACTCCACTCCGTGGGATCCGTTCCACTCGCTCCACCCGCTCTGTTGTTCATTGCACTGCGACCCCAAGAATGTGCAGCCAGAGAACAGAGCCCGACCTAATGTGTGGGATGCACAGCCCTTTACAACCCTCTGGTAGGGGCGGTGGTGGGGAGCGGATCAGGTGGAGCAATGGGCATTTTCCAGCACTCTCAGTGGTGTGCAGACCATTACCACATTGTTGGCCCCACCCATGCGATGGTTCGGGAGTGGAAATTGCCCCAATCGTTCTACACTCTACCACGTGATCCATCTCCAAGATTAAAATAGTGGTGCAGATTTGGTTGCCCACCTCAACCGCGAATGTGTGACATACACCCAATGGAGGCCATAATTGAACAGAACACGGACTATCCACACGTCGAACGGAGCATAACGCACATTTTCACCTGAAGTTGCATGCCAGAGCATCCCAATCGGAGTATCTACTATGGTGTGTCGGGCTGCCCCATCTTCTGCCGGTCCAGAGGGTGGTGGTGAATGTCAGTGGTGATGGTGGTTGGGTGATGGCAGCGGTGGTGTGACGTAGCGGTTGCAGTGTGGCGATTCATGATGGAGGTGGTTGGCTGTTCGTTGTGGCCATTGATGGCAAAGGTAAGCATGCTTGGGTTGTGGTCCGATGGTGTGGTGATTTTTATAAAGGCATTGTGGTGGTGCATGGAATGCTGTAACGTTGGAGTTTGAGTCTTGTGAAGTCTGAGGTGTAACGTCTGTTGGATAATGACGGGCGATTTGAAGGGGTTTTGGCACGCGTATGCAAATGGCTTGTCTGTTTCTTTGGTATGAATGCTTGTGAAGAAAGGTTGTACAGCAAAGCAAAATAATGTAAAGAATGACAGATGGGTAAAGAATGGAAAGAAAAACACGACCTCAAGCCCACACGCAACACATACTGTCCCATAAACACACTACACATAAGGGAAGGGTTATCTAAAATGACGACTAATGAAATGACTGTCTCGGGACCACTATATGTTGTGTGCCATTGCCCTGGGAGAGTGCCGATTTCGCAGAACTGTAACAATATCATATAGTATCACTTCAAGGATGGGTGATTTGCTCGTGACTAAACACCAACAACATTCCTCTTGTTTTCTCATCCGCTTGTTATGTCAGCATGCCACCCCAATGTCAGTGTGCTCGTCTCCCATCCATCATCTCACCACAGACTTGTGTGTATAACATAGAAATAACAAAGCAAAGTCCATTCAATTTGAACCACTCACACAAGAAATAAATGCAATACAAAAAGGCATGTTATTAATGCTGCCCAAAAAAACATCAATACGATCTTTAAAAACAAAAAAAATTCCCTCAAAAGACATCAATGGAAGAAAATGGTTGCAGCATATTGAAAGTAAGGATCCCAGCATTATGCAAGAAACAGCACTTTGTAATTACGCCTTCAGCACAAATATCTTGCACAAGGAGAAGAAGAGGGACAAGAACCGAGCAAGAGTTCAGAGATATTTCTTCTTCAGCTAAGGAGTTTAATCGCATCAATTGTAGAAAAGGCAACCAAAAGCAAAAAAACAAATTGGATACCTTGTAAAGACCAAAGGCAAAACCTTAATATTGATTGTAAAGTTCTAAAGGTGGCTAGAACAATTGGCAAAATAATCAGCTATTGCCAAGTGAATGCCCTTGGGTTCAACATGCTTCTCTCTGTCCTTGAAACTTTTGTTTATTCTCATAGAGGATTGTGCTTCTCAACATTTCAATATCATTCACTAAGTTTAAAAAGAAAACTGCATGCGAAAAACATGATTTTGAGGAAATTTGAATATTGTTCACCCCCCAATCCTTGCGAGTGGCTTGCTGATGGCATGGATAAAGCCTTAATGAATTTCTGCCCCCACCAGTGCGGGTTCTATTCTCACGGCTTCTCAAGGTGGGAATTTACACACCCTGCGACGGAGTGGCATCCTGTCTTGGATTGCTTCTTAGGCACAGAAATGTTTTAAAGTTATTATGAGCACCCTATCATTTGTTAAGAATATGGGCCTCCACGACAACCACTACATTCTCGTTACCCTCAGATGTGTTTTGAGAAATCCGGCCTTGCTGAAGAAAAGTGCAATTCCAACACCCTTTCTTTTTCTGAAATAGCTATTCCACAGCTCCAGTAGTGACACCAATGCTTGCACAGAAAAACAAATATACATTATGTTTAACATTTTTCTGACAAGCATCTAAATTTTATATAAATGTGCAGCAAGAAAAAGCTTTTTCAAGGAAAAGCAACCCCAAACAGGAAAAAAAAAAAAACTGCCATAAAAAAGCAATTTAGTACAATTGATCTGCTTTGGTGAACATTATTACATTCCTCGTATGGAGGGCAAAGTGGCAATTCCAAAAGCATTGGCCTCTTTGATTCCAACATCCTGACAGAATGCTTACAGTCTGACTGTACTACCAAATTCCATTTTTCAAACTCTGGTTTACTTTATAATGAAAGCAATGACATATGTGGTAATGATAACCAGTGAAATAAAGGTAGCTAAGAAATGAAGGTACCAAAACAAACCAAAATAAATAAATAATGAAACTCCTACCATTCTCATCCAATTGAGTGATAATAGTCCATCAATTTCTAGAAATCTAACCAAAGCTGAACACCAAACGGCAGATTCGTCATTTGAAATATTCCTCTTGGTCTGTCAGAAATTCAATACGAAATAAAATGGTTATCATAAAGGACTACCGTTTGTCATGGTGAGGTGTTTATTAAAAAAGCTGGGTAGAGTTAAATTATCACTGCAGTTTGACTAAGCTGTGTGGAAAGATCATGAGAGTTGGGGAATTTTCTGGTTACTTCTAGCCATTGAGCCATCTCCTGTTCACGAGAAATTTCTCATGCCATCCGACTATAAAACCGTCCAGTAATTATGAGTAGTTGGTAAAGGAACGATTTTTGCGAATGCTCTTATACAGAGTATATATATATATATATATATATATATATATATATATATATATATATATATATATATATATATATATATATATATATATAAATATATATATATATATAAATATATATATATATATATATATATATATATATATATATATATATATATATATATTGTAAAGATAATGAGAAGAGAAGGGAAGAGGAACCAGACGTAATTCGCTTTGCTGTGTACATTGCCATACCAGTGGGTTTCGTGTATCACTTGTGCTATTAAAGAAACACAATTTTGGACGATACTCACCTGGCAGTTACACATCGATCGAAGAACCTTGGGTTTTGCGATATGATTCACGATTCATAAAATAGACAGCCAATGCTGGTCGAGCCAACTTTAAAAAAGGTTATCTGAAGCTCTGAATATGAGAATCACAAATGAGGACCTTGCTTGTCAATTAGCACATTTTTCAAAATGGTTTTACACGATAGCTTAGAGGTAGCATACCCAAGTTATCCTGATGGGGTTCGATTCATGAGCTGACCAACTATCCTCCGAATTCTTTGCAGTAATAGCATGTTAACTTCAAAAAGGGAAATCAAGTTTGCTTAGCCCTTTTTTTTGTGTACCTTGTCGAGGCTCATATGAGAGCTAACACACAACGCACAGCAAGGGGGACATGAGACAAGAGGGATGGGAGTGGGAAGGACAAAACAGTGGGGAACAAAGACAATAGGAGATCTATGGAAGGGAGAGGGATAGGAACACGGGGTATACAAGATGGACATGACAGGGACTTTCAGGAAGGAAAGCAGGGAATTTGAAGGAGGTGAGAAGTCCCTTATGATGTGAGAAAGCCAATGAATAGACCTTGGACAAATTTCAAATTTCTATTTCCTAAATTCTCTGATGCAAGGCTATTATAAAATAACTAACCTGAAGAGTGGGAAAAAAGGCTCACATCTGACTAACATGGGCTGCAGAGGAAAGTACCTCCAGATTATGAACACATTATTCATTTTACTTCTCAGATGCTATGCCTACTCCCTTGGAAGAAGAATGTCGATAACATTAATTCCACATTACCCTTGGAGAAAACTTTACTTTAAACTACAATTCACATTGCGATAATCATACTGAATTCTTACAATCCCCAAGTCCTTGCAGAAGGGAATGTTAGCAAGGTCATTTCTGAAGAAGTGTTCTCCACTATGCAGCACTTCATGCGAGCACCACACAAAAACAGCCATTGATTCTGCCTCCACTGGGACAAACCCAGAAGTGAGAAATGTAGCAAAGAGTTATCTTAGCACTCATTTGGTGCACAGATACACCCTATCTTTGTTGATAAACTTCAAAAGTCCAACAAGGCCATCATTTCTCTCTTACGGGAGATGGTTCATTTTGTCAGATGATCCTTCAGACCAGTACTCGGTTTGATTATATCGGTGCCAGTGGCCAAGGATAAAGAGGGGGAACAAGCTTGTTTTATCACGAGGTAATTTGTCATGTTAATGTGAAAAAGCCACTGGCAGGACAGATGAGGTTGATAAGATGAGCTCGGAAGAGAAGTGTACCTACACACGCTGCAAATGCGATGAAATGCGCATTTAAGTGAAACAATCGGTGTCCAGCACTTGCAGTAGGCAGCAACCTATTACCATTTAAATGGTGGTTTAAGAAGCAATGTATCAAGTACACTCAACTTGAGCCATCAGCGAGGCAGACACCAGGGATGATTAGATAGATAGTCACTAACAAGACAAGACTCTCAAGTTTTGCCTTGTTCATATTATTTATCCAAACATGGCACCATGTCTTTGTATGCAGTGAAGCAAGATCAAATGTTTCAAGAACATATATGAACTTGATACCTGGCATGTAAAAATCCATCCTTACTCAAGCAACACACAAATAATATCCCAGTGGTCTCTAAACATACTCTAATTGTATAAAACAAGTTCAATATACAGTGATTTGATTTTGGTCTGACATTCAAAATGCAAAGCAACCACATACAAAACACAATTTCAGAGTAAATAACAAAGGTCTCATTAACAACAACAAATGAGAGAGTTCATAGAACACCGTACTGAGTGCAGTGTTCAAATATATAATTCATTTGAAAGGAAAAAATATATTTGACATTTTTAAAGGCCGTTTGTATATACATATATATATATATCAATAAAAAACGACAGTGTGTGTGTGTGTGTGTGTGTGTGTGTGTGTGTGTGTGTGTGTGTGTGTGTGTGTGTGTGTGTGTGTGTGTGTGTGTGTGTGTGTGTGTGTGTGTGTGTGTGTGTGTGTGTGTGTGTGTGTGTGTGTGTGTGTGTGTGTGTGTGTGTCCTCCATAATTCCAAAACTATAAAACCTCGCAGCCTGAAACTTTGCATGCATGCTAAGAAAACTCCAAGGAGGTGCAAGAGTGAAAATTGGGTGTTTGAGTTAATTAAACAATTAACGGCCTTACTTAATTACATGCTTCATCAGGCGATCCTCGGCCACCTCGCTGTCTGGGGTCTTAAGGAGTTTCCTGAGTAACCTCGCTGGGGTCTGAAGCTGCCGCGTTTGTTGGCCTGCTCAACCTTACCTTACCTTGACTTAGAACATGCCGCAACGATTTCTTACCAATAATGTTGTTTTCACTTTCCTCACTAAGATTATCGAATGCCTGTTCATCATAGCTACAAATTTCTGGGTATATTGCAATGCTTATAAACATCCGGAGATGTCTGCGGTCGTGGCTTGACATTGCGGGCGTCTCCGGGAGGTGTACGTTTAAGGTGTTTCTAATCGCTTGCCAAACTATCCGTTTCTTCACAACCGTTTTGTTGGAGTGCTTGCTTGAGTGCTTAAGCAACTTGGCGAGCACTATCCAAGTTGCTTGGTTGTTCGTTTCGGTAAGGTATCCGCGCTCTCAAGAACATCGATTAAACAGACATACGTTTCCACCTGTGTTGGGCCCTGCGGTGCCGTGTGGTTGATGTCTCGGGGAGATGCAATTTTATTTTTACAGGATATCGCTTTTTAAACCTTTTGTGCGAGCTCCTAATTTAATCCACCCCTCACTTAGACATCGATACATATATAAAACCAATAAGGTCCATCTGACCACGTGTTTGCCGTGTTCTGGTTGTGAAGGCAGAGAGCATAGATCGACATTTTGTGTTCTGGGCCTTGATATATTTTTCATTTGAATTTTGTTAATTTCCCACTTGAATTTCTCTTTCAAAGAACTCTGTTTAAAGGTAAATCTTTGTGTTTGTCGTTTTTATGTATTTTATGCGTGTGTACGTATATAAACTGTATTATCATAACGGGTGTGTGTGTGTGTGTGTGTGTGTGTGTGTGTGTGTGTGTGTGTGTGTGTGTGTGTGTGTGTGTGTGTGTGTGTGTGTGTGTGTGTGTACGTGCAAGTTGCTGCTGTTGCCCGCTATCTCCACATGTGGGTGGGTTTCAGGAGGTGAAACAGAGACCTGCCAGGTCTCAAAGTGTGTATGTGTGTATGTGGTTGATTGGTATCTGCATATATGGAGTTTCAGAATGTGGAATGGAGTCCTCCAAGGGTGGGTTCAAAGTATCCACCTTCATTTGGGTAAGGGGGTCATGATTTATGGACCAAGCTGTGAAGTTTTCTGTTTGCAAAGTTTTATGCCGAGGGCTCTCTTCAGGATCGTTACTGAGCCCAGGACGGCTTCCAACTGAAGTTCGTTTGTCAGGATATTCCCAGGGATGTTCTTCTTCATCATCATCATCATTCCCACGAGGTTCTTCATCATCACTTGTGCAACTTTGACATTCTTCAGCTTCCAGGATCTTTTCACCTCATGCTTGAGATCTTGGTATTTGGTCATTTTCTTGATTTCTGATTTGTTACTCCAAAATCACCAGTATTAACACCTCAATTAGCAATGCCTTCTATTTTTTTGCAACCAAGTATGATATCTGGTCACAACGCTTTGTTTTCGCTGTTCATACTCGATGGGATCATTAGGTCGTACGTGAGCGGTACTTCAACGTTTTCAGTGATTGCTTTTGGTTCATTTTCCCACAAAATTTCTGGAACTGGAATGTCAAAGTTTTTGCAGATGTGCCAGCGGATTACTTTACAAACTCTGTTGTGTCGTGTGTACAGCTGTTCTGACATGTTTTTTTTTGTGTTCGGTCTTTAAGCGTCACGTATCATTCTCTCTGCTAACCCCACCTCCACCCCTCACCTGTATTTATTTTTTTTATCCTCCTCTCACCCACCCTTTTCTCTCACGCCGTTCCCTCCTCATAAAATGCAGCACTCTCCTCCCATACCTTTGTCGCTCTCTCGCTGTCTCAGCCTATGTGTTTGTCTCTCTGTCTGTCTCTCACCCACTCACACCCTCCCTCCCGCAGTGAATCGCAACGTTTGGTGAGGTGTCGCTCTCTCCACCTCACCCCTAACTCCCCCCTCTCTGTCTCTGTCTCTCTCCAATTATCAAACAGAATGAAATACAACTTTTACTTCTACAAGCTGGTGGCCAAAAGTGAATTACTATCACTTCCATTAAAAAATATAAATAAAAAGAGAAAAATGTTTGCAGAGATTGCAAAAAATGACAACACAAATACGCTTAATGTGAACATGTCAAAATAAATGTTATTCAGTATTACAAGCAGACAGCAGACACATAAATTAATGTCATTGGCATAAATTAATAATTGCCCTGCTTTTGTTTCCATTTCCACAATAATTACCAAAGTGTTTTGAGCGCATGCACGCACATGTTAATATCTTTGATTCATTTTGCTGCATTCAAGATGTTTGAGCAAACTTATTATTTCAGAAAAGGGTGAGAACAAAGCAGGATTTGCACTTGCTGTTAACAGAACATGTTATCATAAGACTGCCTTGCCTTAAGCCTATGCATTTTGTAAATCTAAGAAAATGATCATGCTGTCTCTTCCTAGATTTATTCTTTGAGAATTCAATGCAGTGGAAGGTAAAGCTCAGAAAGAGGATGGCGATTGACAGGTTTGGGGAACACACAGTAAGGGGATGTTATGCAACAGAAAACTTAAGAAACAGTGCAGCAGACATGGCATATAAGGATAAAAAGAAAAAAAGAAAAAAGAAAAAAAAAAGAGAAAACATATCCTGGTAACTCAAAGGGAGAGGGAGAGGGAGACAGGCAATCTGGTGCGGATCCCACAGTATAGGAAACTTGCTGTGGAGAGCAATAATCTGGCAATGGAAAAGGCAGGTCAGGCAAAGGGTGCTCAGTCTTGGCAATGCATCGAATAAATGTCAATAGCTCATCGATCCCACAGAAGGTTCAGGAGATCATCCGGATTTCTTTTTTTTTTTTAATCACCAGTAGTCAGTTCAGCACAGCACATTTCATCAGTTTGTTTGCTTGTACAAGGTCATGAAAACTGTTAGCCTGTGCACTAAACAAGTGCAGAAAAGATTTTCAATAGAAAAAAAAAAGTCTTCAAAACTAAAACGAAGGCATGCCAGTACGAAGGAGCGTATAATAACGACTTTACGAACTGTATTTTAAACAGGCTTTAATGGGAATATAGTGCCAGAATCAAGGGTCTTTTGATGTCACATCGACAGGGTCTGTTAAGGTGGAATGGCCGAATTAAAGGAAGCCATACTCGAGCGGACAGTGAAGCTTCCCCGGTTGAGATCCAAATCCCACCAGTCTCTTACAATGAATCTGTTCAACAAACTTACATCTCCCCCAGGGATTAATCAAACACCACACCAAAACAGTTTGCACGCGTGCACAAGAAACGTATACTTGAGAAATAACAGGTTTATTGAAGAAGAAAGGACAAGACGACAGGTACGGAGAATCCCAAACGAAATATAGACAGACAAGAATGAATAATAAATGTTACACATAATGATACTGTAATATGAAGACGAGAGCACCATGAGGACATACTCCTTCACTCACAATGAGATTGGGGGGGGGGGTGGAGATAAGGTTCCAAAGGATGTAGGGATGGAAGCAGGCTCCAATGCAGCCAGGCCTTCAAGCACGAGCAGCATGGGCAGCGCTAAAGGCGCAGCCAGCCCCAGAGCCAGTGAAGAGAGGCGAAGAAGAGAGAGTGGCAGGACCACCCATGTACAACCCTCTATCTCCTCCCTTTGGGCTACAGCCTGCGTCCCTGAACGTTCTTTGCTCATGGTTTGGTACTGGCCACCGAGGTGGCACGTCGTTACAAGCACAGCCATGTGATGTCACCACATCATGTATATGTATATGTATATATGTATATTATGTATTTGCACGACTGTCATATATAAAAATATATAGCCTGGTGTTGGCGTAGTGGTTCGGGTAGCGGCTTGAGATCCAAAAGATCCTGAGTTCAAGCCCCGTTGGCCGCTTTAATTAATACACATCAGGAGGTTGACTCAGCCTGTCATTCTTCCGAGGTCGACGAAGTGAGTCCCAGTGTACTGGGCCCGGTGTATGCCCCGGTTAGAATAGGTGTATCATATCCCTGTGTCGTAAGAGGCGACCACGGTTGCGTCAGGAAGGGTATCCGGCGTAAAACCTGTGCCAAATCATTATGCGGATGATCCGCTGTGGCGACCCCGAACAGGAGCAGCCGAAAGATGAAGAATATATATATATATATATATATATATATATATATATATATATATATATATATATATATATATATATATATATTTCCAACCTCCTCTTACACTTCACACCATACACACCATTCATGTTCACGTCAAAGATGATAACAATGCTCACAGACGGTATGACCCATAATGCCACTGCCTCACACAGTCAAGGAGGCAGGGACAGGACTGTTGAATATCTGACACATTCGATCAAGTCAATGAGCAGAGAAATTAGAAGAGGTCGGTGCCAGCTCGACACCTCCTCTCCCAGGGTTGTTGGGTCCTGGTCCATTGTCCTCCATCATCTCACCTTCCTCCACACCCCAGCATGTTTCAGGTGCTGACCACCACAGTGCAGAGGTGGCAGACTGAAGCTCCAGACCACCGGAGTGGACGTCTGTAGCAGTTTGGGACCGTGAAATCATCCACTGGTCAACATGCAGCCCCCCATGATGAATGGCGACCCAGCATCCAGATCCAGTTCACCGTATTTGTGCAACCGGTGTGGTGGGCAAGACCATCTGCCCATATCGGTATGAGGCACGGTACTTATGGAAATTGCTGAACCAGCGGCACAAAGCCAACGATTCAACAGTTAACCAAGCACGCCAAGGTCAACCCAGGTTAGAAATCTGAGATTGCCGGTGGAATACCCATCAATGACCCCAACAGACTCTCCTGAGAGGGCCATGCTGGGTGCAGTGTGTTGCAAGTACCGTGGAGAAATTCTGAGGGAGGGGAGTAGGACCCGTGTCAACAGGGTACCCCCTTCGAGGACATAGTGGAAGTACCGCACACCCCAATGGAGGGACCCGTTCCCCCGAGTCGGCCAAACCATTGGACACTCACCAAAATCGGAGCCCCAAGGAGCGGGAGTATAAAAATAGGACCACTGGACCTGTAGCTTATCTGGGCCCTGGCCTAATGTTGCAACCTAAATTTGGTATAATTCTGACTGGTGAGTCTGGTGAAGAAAGCTTTTGAAGGAATTTACATGATTTTCCAAAAATTTCACCAAGTCCACCATTTTGACACACTTCCGGTTGTGGGATAATGCAGGCTACTCTGTTTCCATCCTGAATTTAACATCACGACCTTGTCCTAATATTGTAACCCAAATTTCGTAGCATTCTGACAGGTGGGTCTCGAGAAGAAGATTTTGGAAGAAATTTGCACGACTGTCATTTTGACACACTTCCAGTGAAGTGATCAGCATGGCCTGCACAACTTAACATCAGGACCCTATCCTAATGTTGTAACCCAAATTTGGTAGCATTTTCACTGGTGTGTCTGGAGAAGAAGATTTTTGAAGAAATTTACTAAGTCGGCCATTTTGACCTACTTAAAGTCATGTGACCAGAATGAGCTTTGCAATTCTTGTTACCATTCAGGAGAGGAACGTTGCTGCAAATTTTCAGCTGGATCGGCCCAGCGGTTTGGGCCGGAGAAGGCGAAAAATGAGACGGATGGACAGTGCGCAATGACAATACCTTAGGGCTTAGGCCTTAGTTATTTTATAACTTGGTTTACGGATCCGCCGAAATGAAATATAAAACATTTTTAGCCTTTTATATTTCTACATTTTCTGCCAAAGGTGCAAAAGTTTCAAAACCCGAAATGTAAACGTCAGCATTTATTTTCAAAATATAATTTCGTGCATGTGCACCAAAATGCCGAGTCCCCTTTAACCAAACTGCACAGCTGCTGCGCAGTAGTCTTCGGTCATGGCGTCTGAGTAGTGGCTTGCATGGTTCAGATTGACTGTGGTTTCTGAGGCGAAAATGATTGATAAGAAGTATGTCAGCGGTATAAATTTGAGTGCCTGCCTGTATTGGTGATTTAATCACGCAACATCTTGACAACGAATATTCTGGCCAAACGATTGCATAAATTCAGTGCAGCAGCAGGGATGATTCGCAGGCTACTCTCGATCGTGCCGATTTTGTTTCCATCAAAAGTTGTACACCGCCTTTCGTATTGAAAGATTTCGGTGCCAAGTACGTCAAAGTTTCCCTGCGAGATGCTGATATTCCGCCTTCAACAGACCAGAAATCAGCCTTTTGTGCTCATGGGGATGGGGAGACGGTACGATCAGATGCCCGCTGAAAAGTAAGAACTGGTTATGGCTCTGATTGACCGTTTTGAGCGTGTTGACTCCAAGTAGACACCTTTTTTGAATCATATCCAGCACTATGCACTGGTGTGCACACACACATCTATGACTTGGACAGTAATTTTCTCAGCATTGTTTCCATTTGTTTGATGATCCAACAGGTTTCTATAAGAAAAACATGCCAGACTATATTGTAAAAACAAGTTTTAATCCTTCTTTATTGTTTTTCACTTCAGATGATACAGTGAACATGGGCATCCTGCATTTGAATGGTCTTTCATCTTCAATGTCTTCTTAGATCCTCCTGGTCCGGGATTTATATTTATCCCCCCCCCCCCACCTACCCTTGTCTTTTCCATGAAACATCCAAAAACAAATCATAAAAATATATAATTTGTAAAAATTGAAATTATATTTATATTTTGACCTACCGACCCTACATTTTAGCTAAAGAACTGCATAAACCAAGTTATAAAATAACTAAGGCCATATCTGGAATGTAAATTCCAGATAAGCTAAAAATAGGACCAGTGGACCCGTGGCTTATCTGAGCCGTGGCTTAATATTACAACCAAAATTTGGTAGCATTCTGACTGGTGGGTCTGAAATAGATTTTTGAAGGAACTTACGTGATTTTTCCCACTGCCATTTTGACACACTTCAAGTCACGTGATCGGCATGATCTCCGCAATTTAACATCATGACCCTGTCCTAATGTTGTAACCCAAATTTGGTAGCATTCTGACTGCTAGGTCTTGAGTAGGCTCAGTCGGTATCGATTTTTTTTTTCGATATACCGGTGAGCTCATACCGGGATTAAAAAAAAAAAAATTAATTAAATTTTTTTGCGCAGGTTCCAAGCCTAGTGTTGGCGTAGTGGTTAGGGCGGCTGGGTTAGGATCTTAGTGTCCTGAGTTTGAGCCCCGTTGGCTGCTGAATTAACACCAGGTAGGGTTGACTCAGCTTGTCATCTTTCTCAGGTCAGCGAAATGAGTACCAGTGTTCTGATAGAGAGGCACAGCTGTGCTTCCAAGAAATGATAGCTACCTGGCAGCCAAGCTGCCATATGCAAGAACAGAACAGAGTAGGCAGGTTCCAAAAATACGCAATGGTCCAATGGCCCATTATGTATTCATATATGCCATACACATTATTGACACACGGTAATTTTTCAAAGTATTCCCACATGGGGCTTTTTAAATTATTATTATTTCCCCCGATGATTTCAGTTATTTTACTTACTACTTCAACTTGTATGAAAAATGATTTTGTTTTAAAGTGAGATCAGTATTTGTAATCCGCACAGGCTGGTATCACCAACGTGGATTGCCATACCGGTTCATACTGGTATCGCTAAGACTATACCGGTATTGTTATTGACCCAGTATGACTGTCGTAGATCACCACGTTGGTAATCAGAATAGGTTTTCTAAAGCACACCCGATTCATCTATCTATAATTCCAGCAATCTCTGTGTGTGACCGCTGTTTCTCAACAACCTCTGGTCCGATCTAATTTCAACCTGCCAGGTATATTGCTGGGGACCTGAGGATGTGCCTTTTCAAGGTTTGATATTAATCGGACAAGTGCCTCCCAAGTTATGGCCATTTATTTACCAAACCAATGGCAAGACATGTTGTTGCGTGGGCGTGGCCGATGGGGAAGGGAAGCTCAGCCACGTTCCCCATTACGGGTTACAACGTACGGGCTTCCGGAGAGTGGTGACTTCATGTATTCTAATAATTTCTCGATTTCTTATGCGCATTTATAGATAAACACAATGGCCCAAGTTATGATCGTTTTCATATTAGACGGTGTATAAATTTCGGGAACATCAGAGTGCTGGTATGCTCCGAACCAGGAAGTAAATTTTTTCTCTCTCTTCTCTTTTTGTTTTTCCTTGCCACGACGTTGCGAAAAGGTAAAATACGTTGGCGCTAATTGAATAATTGGGTATTAAAAATAAATTGTGAATAATCGTAACTGCGAATAATATCGAACTTCAGGGTCACGCACGTACGGGCACGTGAGAGCGAAGAAACGGCCTGTGTGGTTTATTTTATTTTATTATTATTTTTTTTTTTACGGGCACGTACTAGTATAAATAAAAATAACCAATTGGCATGTGCTTTAAAAACAGCCACGAGGGTAAAGAAAAACATGATTGCTTGTCTAGTGTCCTGGTGCTGAGGGTTGAAAGTTTAAACCTACTGTACTTCCTTATGTGTCTTGAAGTCATACATTCCACTGTTCCAGGTGTAGTCAAGTCCAGCAAAGCTTTTTAAACCATGTCGTTCATGTATGATATTTAAAGACTGTAAACACCTTTCTTAGATTTGTTCATTGTTGGTATATCTATACATTATTTTTTTTCATTCGATTTTTTTTTTTGGTATAACCGGGTTTTTTTGATAACCGTTTTTTTGTTTTTTTTTGGTATACCAAGATAATAGGTATGTATAAAATTCCACCCTACGAGCAGGAAGCAGCTGCTGTTTATCTCACACAATGACGACAATAGTAGTGCCAATGATCGGGTTTTATTGGGGAGTTTTGCAGGAAAGAATTTAATAAAAGAAATCTATTGTCACGGGTCTGGGAAGTTAAGTTAATCCCCCCAACCCAATTGTGGATGGCGGGTGGTTAACACCAGCCATCACGGGTAGCCAAGCGGTTTTCCTTAGGAGGCGGACACGTTGATCCTCCGAGATTATAACGCATGCGGAAGGAGTGGGGCACGACACTGGCAGATCGACGGAGGCACAGATGGATTGATAGCAAAAGGGGTTTATACTCGAACCCCACGACAAATACACGGACACAGCAACTTAAAAATAACACTGATTTAATGAAAATAAAATATTTACAAGGGACAATAAATCAGAATGTAATAATATATGAGGTAAACTAAGCCTAAAGTTGAGGTGCCTCTACACACAGACTCTAATACAGACAAGGGGAAACAAAAGAAAAGCAAACCTCCCTTTATTTTGCACTTAGCTTGGTCCAGAGATGGTCTTTATGGAACTTGGAGTCGAGGGGCTTCATCCTGCATGTGTAGACGCGCCCAAAATGGCGCCGAGCCGCTCCCTCACAGCAGGAATGTACGTCAGGCAATTCGTGAGGCGATATTCAACACCAGGGCTCAGAGACCACCGTGCAGCTTCTTTGTCGATTTTCCTGACCGACACCGCGGCTTTGCAGAATCATGCCATCTCTTCAGTGATATACACGAGGCTTCAAGGTCTGTCTCTCACGACTAGCCAAGAGTCAATGGACAAAGTCTTGCTCCACCACGTGAGCCAATTCTCCTCAGCACAAATAGGAGAATTGTGCAGTCTTCTTCATGCGCCGAAGGAAAGCCAGCTGTAATGTCCTAATATTACACACCATCTCCTTGTATCTCGCATGCGTTCCTGACACCAAACAAAAAAAAAAACAACCAAACCAAAACCTTTCCCTTCTTACTTACAACCAAAGCCCATCAATCATCCACTTACGGGTATGGCTTGCTGGCGTGAAAACCGGGAAGGCGGGGCCTCTGCCTACTCGGCACGCTTGGCTCGCTGCTTGTTATAAAAAAAATAAAAAAAAAACGCAATTCTTTCATTGTTGGCTTGTAAATACAAAAACATAGGAGACGTTCACAGGTGGCAATTAGTCTTCATCCCTATCTAATTAACACAGCACCACCCCCCCCCCCCCCCGTGTGGTGACAAGTAGCACTGAAGCTCACAGTTTCCCTACTTAGTTTACATCAAAAGGTCTCCTACACATCCCCAGACAAAGCAAATCTTTTCAATCCTAACTTTCCTATTCAATTTCTCCATATACCCCCACAACCATAATATTGTTAATTATGCCTACAAAATTTGGTGATGATGCGTGAAGTGGAAAAAGAAAGACACACACCTCGCTTATATTTACTAGTAGGCCCACTGGTCCATATTTTCATTGGTCTTCGTGACCTTCGAACATACCTGCCTGCTGTACTGCTGGAGCACTAGCTTGCCTTTTCACCAAGCCCAAATGTGCTTGGGCCAGGGATGGGATTATACATTCGTTATTAATATTATTCGTATTAATTAATATATGCTTTGTTACAATGTTATCGTTCTTTTTGTTGTTTATTCTATAATATTAGAAATCTGTGCCACGGAAGGACTGATTACGCTGCTCAATACACCATAACACGGTGTACGTTTAAAACATGGGAATTCTTCCGGGTTCTTTGTAGTTGTATTAATTATTATCAAAGTCAACTCAGGAGATCACGATGATCATTTTGGTGTTTCACACCCCCATCAGAAAGCTCCAGTTGAACTCCACAAAAAAACATGACACACACACACACACACACACACACACACACACACACACACACACACACACACACACACACACACACACACACACACACACACACACACACACACACACACAATGTTATTGCTTCACCAAAAAGATAAACAAAAACAAAAGGAAGACTTCGTGCCACCACCCATCATGGATAATTATGTTGAACATTTCAATCCAGCAAAGAAGGAAATGTGAAAGTCACAAAGAATTGAATGCCTAGCTCTCCAATCTGCCAATCTACCTGTGGCTGCTGGATAACAGACAGAAATGCAGTACAATGGGTATAGTGGTGAATCCCAGTTCAGGTTGGTTGGCCCAAACCAATCACCAAGATATGTCAAATGTTAAAAGTGTATCTGGCTCAAAACAAATCTCTCTACACACCACTCACAGAGAGATGTCTATTTCAATTGTCATTATTCCTCTTGCTCCTGCACTCAAAGATGTTTAACAAAAGTAAATTGTCGAGGAATTGCAAAACTTTTTCTGGGATAGCTGAGCCTTGCTTCTTGCTATTTTCAGGCTGAAGTGTTGCCATTGCATAGTGTGCCCATTTCCAACACAGTTACCACTCACAACCAATTATCTCATGAGAGTCTCCTTCACCCAACCATTTCTATTTACGTTGTCAGACAGAAGTTCACATTCCCTTTCTACAGTTGTGACACAAAATGCAGGTGCTGAATGGTTTGAAGTGCATTTAACTTGCAATGGAAAATAGCAATTCTGCTTAATTTGACTGTGGTTGTGGCACACATACCATGGACTGGAGGGAAACAACATTGCAGAAAGGGCAACATGGTAAATGCAAGAACTTAATTAAACTAAAAATTTCAAATTTGGTTATTTCAGAAATTCAACTACATATTGATCGTCGAGAGGAGCATAATTATTTACATCAGTGAAGAGGTAAAGGCGGTGTACTTATGAGAAGCACTGCATTCATAGCTCAAAATGAAAAGATCAGGAACCCATGAGCAATCATGCTAACATTTGGCATGGAAGCATGTTTTAAGAACATCTTTCAGGATGTACCACATTTCATAACCAGAGAGCGCATAGAACATCTTAGCCCACAGTCTTGAGATAAAGAAGGACACGGGAAGGGTCTTTAAAACTCTCTTGCTTTGCGTGTCCGAGCACGAGCTATATTTCCTACGAGCCGTGATTTTGTCTGAATCTTGATATTCCCTCATGCTGGGCGCGTGAGCAGCAAATTTGATTGAGCGAGATGGTGTAATATTTTGTACAAGTTTACTGCTAAGCTGGAGGTTTTAGAAATGGCGAGAAGGCGATTTGTGTTCTACAATGTTCAAGTATATAGTTAAATTGAAATAAAATAAAGGTTTCAAAGATTGTACAAAATATATATTATATATACTGTATATATATATAATTTCCGGAAGTTTATCGCCATTGATGAAACCCTTTTGCACGATCTTATTTAACACATTACATGAGTTATTCATGCCTGCTGTTTGTGTATTTTATGACTTCTCCAAAACAGGAAGTTTCCTGTTTGGAGTGATCATCAACTTTGTTTGACTGCCAGACAGACAAAATTTTTTTTTATCGGTGCAGGCACGACTGGGACAAGATTCCATTCAGTTTGCCAAATTCAGAGCCAAAGTTTTGCTAAACTACAGGTTCATTTACAATTTGTGTTGTAAATACAACATTCAACTGAAATCAAGTAGTTCCTCGATCATAGACCGACAGACAGCGTGAATCAATTGCTGAACCTCATTTTTCGCTTCGCACAAGGGGTAAACATTGGAGACAGCAAGGCCAAAACTACCATTTACTTTGCAATGACCCAAATGTGTAATGTCTCCAGTTAGTCAGATTTTCTGAGATTAATGGATTCCAGGTAGCTCAGTTTTCAATGGGATAAATACTCAACAGAAGATGGGTATGATCACTAGAATAACTATTTGCAACAAAATGTTTACTTTTCACAGAAATGTTCATTACAATCTTGTTTAAAATTTAGTGAATAAAATTGTGGCATGCATTGAGATTTCTTTTTTGTTAAGGAGCCAAAGCCATCAGTGAGTTCTTGTATAAACAACTTACAAAGTAAATAAATAATTAAAAACAAAAACGCCAGACATACATCGGAAACAATGTTGAAAAAAATTAAATCTAAAGATACAAGATGAAGCAACTTACTTTGTTAGACCACTTATAGGCTTGCAATAACTGGCTGTAGATTGGAGTTTTGTCTTGTACAGGATCCAAACTTAAAAGGCCACTGTTGTGCAATGGATGGCTTTCCGATGGTCGGCCCACGTGAGTGGCAAGGCGCTCCAGATCACTAAAATTAAATAAAAATGTAAAAGTCAAAAAAAGAAAAAGAAAATCAAATCCTCACACCTCTCTTGAAACAATTATAAACTTCACAACATTAGGGTAAAGCTGTGCTTCTTAAAAAAAATAAAGACGAAGAAGTTAAAAATCTGTTTCTGGTATATTGTCCCCCCCCCTCCTTTTCCTCATTTTCAATCATAATTACCCCCTCAGGAAGAATAGCGCGATCTGAAAATATATAAGTAAAACTAGAAGGGCACTCGGTGGAGCGTCTCCCTCCGCCACGTAATGCCTGATCCACGAGAACATATCGGACCCAATACATTTTTGAAATATCATGCTATACAGTACGATATCGTTTTTGGCCCGATCTCTCAATGGTGAAGAATCACTTTGAAAATTAAATAACTCTCGTGTCCGGATATTAACAAAAATCGAACCAATTCATCCTTGTCACACACCCAACTTGTCCACCAAATTTCATCCGAATCCGTCCACAACTTTTTGAGATATTCTGTACACAAACAGACAAATAAACAGCCAGACAGGAGTGAAAATATAACCTCCTTCGATCTTCGGTGGGAGAGGTAATAAAAAAACACAACTGTCATTTTTCATGGAAATATATAGCTGAATCGGACCCCCGAACTTGGAGGCAGCAGGGCACAAATGGAGTCCCATTGGAGCACTTGTTGCATGACCTGCCAGCAACAAGTGTCGCCTGCCATGAGAGCACATTGTCTCTGCCCTGATGATCACCAGTCAAGAGATTTGCGGTCAGGAATATGAAATCCAATCAAAGAAGCACAGTGACTCTATAACACGATGCTGATGTCATGCACATAAATTACACAAACACATCACCTCCAAATAAGGAGGCATCCATATGGTCCTCAAGCCTTCACAGACTCAGATTAAAGCCTATGATCATGAATAGACGAAAGCAGAGATGTCGATCTAGATTTCGTCCTCGTTCCGGGATCATCAGGACAACATGCTGCTGATCGTTTATTCGTGACCATATAAGGCTCATTAATATAGCTGAATCGAACCCCCTAACTGGTCGTACGCGTGCATGATATATATATATATATATATATATATATATATATATATATATATATATATATATATATATATATATATATATATACATATACATACATATATATAATCATATGCATCGGCGTACGAGCCAATATATTTTTAGGGGGTGGCGACAGATTTGCCCGAATGATGGCAATTCACTGGCATGCAGTTGTACTCTGGGAAGTGTTGTCACTTCTCTCAAGCTCAGTGGCTGTGTTATTCATCTGTCTGTCCATATGTGTGAGGTGTGTCTCCACCGAGCCATAAAACAAATATTGAATTAAAAAAAAAAGTCCTTACACCATTCCCCCTCCCCTTTCTTGCCACTCCTCACCCCCCCCCCTTTGCTCTCAGAGGGAGAGCGGGCATGGTCTAGTTGGTAAAGAAACAGGATAAAAGTTCAGGTTCCAGATCTCAATCATCACCAAGATCTAATCAATTCATTCTCGGTCCTACAAGTTATCCACCTCGCAAGTTTGGTCCAAATCTGTCCACAACTTTTTGAGATATCCTTCTAACAAAGAGATAGGGATGAAAACATATTCAGTCGAGCCAGTGCACCATGCATGCCTCCCAGTCGTAGCACAACCCAATATGACGATTTCAAAATGACATCATGAAAGTGATTTTGAAAAGGCCTTTTTTGTGTTTTCAGGAAACCCCTTCCCCCAAACGCAAGACCAGCCATAATAAGCCAGCTATTGCACGGGGCAATTCCCTCTTTAATCATTTTAAACACTTGAGAAAACTAAACAATCTAACAAAGGGAAATTTCAAAATGCTCAACTAATAAGTCATTTTCCTGGTTAATTAATAATAGGTCTTCTGCGCAGGAACAGCCAACAAACAAACATCTGAAACCCCTTCAGTGAACCGCTGCCAAGAAGTACCGAGATATCGCACAGCTTCCCTTGAAAGCTGGTGAAGGACCTTGAATGAGAACATACCTACTCACTGTTATGAATCTGGAAGCCATGAGCACTCAACATACAGGTCCTATAGCTCAGTTATTTTGATAAGTAAATGTGGAGAGATAGCTCCCTTTCCCTTGTTTAATGGGTAATTAAATGTTCATGTGCTGCGGAGTTATTTTGATAGTCAGGGTTTTCTTTTATTTTAAATCAACGATAACTACAACAACAGCAGCATCACCCTCACCTTTCCCTCGCTTCCTCACACCGACGCCATGGCCTACGTGCATGTCGGCACGTACGTGGGTGGAGTCCAATGTGCCAGGCAGGGTTTCTTTGGGGCATTGGCATCTTGGATTTCACCAATCGGAGGGGTGCGAGTGAGATTGCCATCGGGCAGCCAATGAGAGAGGGCCACGCCTGAACGGACGGCGCAGGAGAGGTAAGAAAGGAAAGGAGAGCCGAGGATAAGTGCGGCGGATCTGTTGGATAAAGAAGAGAGTTTTGGTTGTCGGGACGAGCGCTGAGCGGAGCTCTGGACTTTTATCGCTCTCGCTGGTGCCTGGTTCTTTGGTCCGTTTCCTTGAGCGCGTGTTCTGGGCTCTGCTCATCCCGTCACTGGCGCCTGGTTCTTCGGACCGCATCTCGACGCTGGCCTGGTTTGCTCGTGTCAACCAAACCACACGAGGTGGACAGGTACATGTCCTTCTGGGTATCTGTGTGTGTCTGTCGGTGGGCCCGTCTTTAAGTAGTAAATTGTTAAGTGCCTTCGCTGTACATTATTTTGCTTGCCCTCTTCTTAGTCGTGATAACTCTGCCCTTACGTGCTTCCCTCCTTCCCCACCTACTGTTAATAAATACTCTATTTGTTAAATGTATCAGCTCGTTTTTGTGTTTCTTTTATTGGTTTAACACGGTGCGTGTTGGGGAATTAGAAAGGTCGTTGTTGCCGTAGATGTACGTTTGGACCGACGGATCTCAGTAACCATCCGCTCGGGTTACGCACGGTTCGAGCACGCTACTGGCTCGTTCCGCTCGAGCTCCACCGAGGGTGAATTTCCCCGGTAGTTTGGACGACATGGGTATTTAGGTAAATTGAAATTGGCAATCGACCCTATCCCACGCAGCCGACTTATTGGTGATCCTCGGTCCGAAAAGGGACCCGTCGGCTCCGGAGTTATCCGGGGTGACGACCTATAAATTCCGGGTGTTCGGCAGAGTCGACCCGACTGCTCCACCAAGCGGTTGTGCTCGCAGCTGATCCGCGGCCCGCAACACTCACGAAGTCCCGGAGTCACGGACGGTTTCCACAGAAGCAAGATCACCTTCCGTAGAC